>NC_134690.1:190868495-191200995 GCF_050947455.1 Rhinoderma darwinii | reverse complement strand
GAAATACAAATACATATTTTCTATCATTCCAATGCTTTCTTGTTATCGATATTATCTGTAATCTGTAATAGAACTGACATATTCTACAGCAATGTAGCAAGACTGGAGCCACTGCGCTTCTTTATTTCTCATCTGTGAATGGTAAATTATCAATACAGAAAACATTACAACCGGGGCTCATATGATGAACATTCGATTTCTGTCCCAAAATTGCAATACTTTTTATGTGCTGACAAATATTTTCATCTAATAAAATACAACTAATTAACAAAGTATGATTGGCGTGTGTTTGCAAACATGCACAGCAAATGCCTGTATACAGATACTTTCAAAAAAGGTGACTAGTCTTGGCTGCCTGCCAGTTCCTATTGTAATGATGGAAGAGTGTGACCAAGATCTGATTACTTTCTATAAAGTCAGAGCTGATACACTGTATGTCAGCTGATGCCGTAAGATCACAGGCATACACCTTAGAACATATATTATGTGAATATATATATATATATATATATATATATATATATATATATATATATATATACACTACCGTTCAAAAGTTTAGGGTCCCTTAGAAATTTCCTTATTTTTGAAAGAAAAGCACAGTTTTTTTCAATGAAGATAACGTGGTAAATGACTATTCTAGCTGCAAACGTCTAGTTTTTAATGCAATATCTACATAGGTATATAGAGGCCCATTTCCAGCAACCATCACTCCAGTGTTCTAATGGTACATTGTGTTTGCTAACTGTGTTAGAAGGCTAATGGATTATTAGAAAACACTTGAAACCCCTTGTGCAATGATGTTAGCACCGCTGTAAACAGTTTTGCTGTTTAGAGGAGCTATAAAACTGACCTTCCTTTGAGCTAGTTGAGAATCTGGAGCATTACATTTGTGGGTTCGATTAAACTCTCCAAATGGCTAGAAAAAGAGAGCTTTCATGTGAAACTCGACAGTCTATTCTTGTTCTTAGAAATGAAGGCTATTCCATGCGAGAAATTGCCAAGAAACTGAAGATTTCCTACAACGGTGTGTACTACTCCCTTCAGAGGACAGCACAAACAGGCTCTAACCAGAGTAGAAAGAGAAGTGGGAGGCCCCGCTGCACAACTGAGGAACAAGTCAAGTACATTAGAGTCTCTAGTTTGAGAAATAGACGCCTCACAGGTCCTCAACTGGCTGCTTAATTAAATAGTACACGCAAAACGCCAGTGTCAATGGTCTACAGTGAAGAGGCGACTCCGGGATGCTGGCCTTCAGGGCAGAGTGGCAAAGAAAAAGCCATATCTGAGACTGGCTAATAAAAGGAAAAGATTAATATGGGCAAAAGCACACAGACATTGGACAGAGGAAGATTGGAAAAAAGTGTTATGGACAGACCAATCGAAGTTTGAGGTGTTTGGATCACACAGAAGAACATTTGTGAGACGCAGAACAACTGAAAAGATGCTGGAAGAGTGCCTGACACCATCTGTCAAGCATGGTGGAGGTAATGTGAGGGTCTGGGGTTGCTTTGGTGCTGGTAAAGTGGGAGATTTTTTTACAAGGTAAAAGGGATTTTGAATAAGGAAGGCTATCACTCCATTTTGCAACGCCATGCCATACCCTGTGGACAGCGCTTGATTGGAGCCAATTTCATCGTACAACAGGACAAAGCACACCTCCAAATTATGCAAGAACTATTTAGGGAAGAAGCAGGCAGCTGGTATTCTATCTGTAATGGAGTGGCCAGCACAGTCACCAGATCTCAACCCCATAGAGCTGTTGTGGGAGCAGCTTGACCGTATCGTACGCAAGAAGTGCCCATCAAGCCAATCCAATTTGTGGGAGGGGCTTCTGGAAGCATGTGGTGAAATTTCTCCCGATTACCTCAGAAAATTAACAGCTAGAATGCCAAAGGTCTGCAATGCTGTAATTGCTCCAAATGGAGCATTCTTTGACAAAAGCAAAGTTTGAAGGAGAAAATTATTATTTAAAATAAAAATCATTATTTCTAACCTTGTCAATGTCTTGACTATATTTTCCAGTCATTTTAAAACTCATTTGATAAATATAAGTGTGAGTTTTCATGGAAAACACAAAATTGTCTGGGTGACCCCAAACTTTTGAACGGTAGTATATATATATATATATATATATATATATATATATATATATATATATATATATATATATAAAACAGCAGAAAGCTGCAGCACTCACTAGATGTAAACGTATAGGTGCCAAGCAGGTCGTCCCTATCCAAGGACAGGGCAATATACAAAAGTAGAGATCTTGCAGCGCTCAAAATGTGAAAAAATAGTGGTTTTATTCAGCCAACAAACAGCTCTTTGTTGGCTGAATAAAAACACTATTCTTTCACATTTGGAGTGCTGCAAGATCTCTATTTTTGTATATATATATATATATATATATATGTATATGTATATACACACACACACACACACACACACACACACACACACACACTACTAACCCCTTCATGACTAGCCAATTTAAAACCTTAATGACCAAGCTATTTTTTACGTTTTTCCAAGGTCGCATTCTAATGGGCTATAACTTTTTTATTTTTGCATCAACAAAGCTGTATAAGGTCTTGTTTTTTGCAGGACAAGTTGTATTTTTGAATAGCACCATTTTGGGGTAGATATAATTTAGTTTTTTTGGCGTAATAGAAAAAAAAACAGCAATTTTGCGGCTTTCTTCGCGTCCTTAATTTATGTCGTTTACCGTGTGGTATAAATAACATAACGTTATTCAGCGTGATGTTAAGAATGCGTCGATACCAAATTTGTATAGCTTTTGTATGTTTTACTACTTTTACACAGTAAAAACACAGTTTTTTAAAGATTATTTGTTTTTGTGTCTCCATATTTGAAGAGCCATAACTTTTTTATTTTTCCACGGATGCAGCTGTATGGGGCTTTTTTTTATTGCGAGACGACTTGTAGTTTTCATCGATACCATTTTGGAGTACATGCAACTTTTTGATCACTTCTTATCACATTTTTTTGGAAGGCAGGATGAACAGAAAACAGCAATTCTGGCATTGTTTTTTATTTTATAGCGTTCACCAAGCGGGTTAAATAACATAATACGTTTATAGTTGGGGTCGTTACGGACGTGGCGATACCAAATATGTGTAACTGTTTTACTTTTTTGTTCGTAATAAAGCATTTTGTAGGGAAAAAAGTGGGTTTTTCATTTTTTTTTTCTTTGGGGTTTTTATTTATTTATTTAACTATATTAAACTTTTTTTTAACTTTTTTATTAGTCCCACTAGGGGAATTTACTATGCAATCATTTGATCGCTTTTATAATACACTGCAATACTTCTGTATTGCAGCATATTTTTGCCTGTCAGTGTATGGCCTAGCAGGCATAATGGCCTAATGGCCCAGCAGGCATTAACTAGGGGCAGACCTGAGGGCCTTTCTAAGGCCCCTGGCTGCCATAGAAAGCACCGACACCCTGCTATTGCATGCAGGGTGCCGGTGGGATGAGAGGGTTAGCCCCCTACAAAACCATTTAGATGCAGCACTCTCTATTCAGCGCCGCATCAAAGGGGTTAAATGGGCACTGCTACCGGAGGTAGCTGAGAGCATGGAGTTTTTCCTTTTCACGGCGCCACTTATTTATTCTGATGCAGTGCCGAGAAAAGGCGCATGTATCAGAATAAAGCCCGTTAGTGGCCGTCATGAAAAGGCGTATTGGCGGTCACTAACGAGTTAAATTATTTTATATAGGTCAATCCTGATTTGCAGAGTTCCTCAAACTTATTGAATTGCTCAATTTCTTCTTTGCAATTTCACTTAACTTGTTAGGACATTTTCTAAAAAAAAAAAACATTTGTTAAAATTATTTCAGGACTAAGAAAAGTATTTTAAGAAAATCAAGCGAATATTCTGCTACCTTTACATTTTCATAGTAGAATTTGTTGTTGACGCTTTAATTTGTGCTCTTTTATATTCTGCTTATCCAGTAACTCCTTCTGAGTAATCTCCCATATTCAAGAATTTTATTCAGTACCTTGGCTGAGATTCAACAAATTCTAAAACTTATTTTTTCCCCCCTAAGACTACTTCTGTGACTGTCATTGCAACTCCTGGGATTTATTTAATAGGTAAATATTTAACATTCTCCAAGCAAATTTGGCATATTTTGTGTATTATTTTGCATGATAATGTGGTAATGTATATGATTTAATACATACAACTAACAACTGCAATTAAATAAGTTTATAGTGCCTTGTGTTTTGAAATAATTTCTATATTACAAGTATGATAAAAGCATAAATCAATTAATGAGTTTTACAGGTTTAATAATTTTCTCTTTTTTATTTTTTTCTAGAACATTTTTAGAACATTTTTTACAGATCAAATAAAAAACATTAACAGGAGCAACACAAATCTGTGTACACAGCAAAAGCATAACAATTTCTACCTAGAAAAGAGAGGAAGGGGGGGATTAAAGAGGGGGAGGAGGCAAGCAAGAGCAACCATCAATAACCAATCATTTTATTCTCTAATTTAGTCACACAATCAAAAGTCACCCAAGGATAGATCCCTTGTTCTTATGCCATGGAGACTAATTGGTACACACATGCCTTCATGTTGTATTACCTTCATTATCAAGCCATAAATTGTAATGAAAATCTGTATTAGCTTGCCATATCATTTTTGGAAATATAGGGAAATTTGTTGATTTACAGTTACTTGCGATGGTATTCCTGGCTGCATTTAATACCATTAGTACCACCCATCTGTATCGAAGTGGGATCAAATCCAAGCTTAAATATACCAATGCCAGCTAAAGCAATGGAGAGATCCAGCGATCGATCAACTTTGAAATTACATTAAAAACTTCCATCCAGGAATGGGTGAAGACAACCAAAAAAAGGGCATGATCACCAAACAATACCATTGTACAACAGTTTATACCTATTTATGACACTCAGCAAGAGCCAGGCAAAGTAAGTCAGTCAAAGGAGTAAGATTAAATTTGTCCCTCAAGGCAATCCAATCCAACATCTACCCCATTCTAAGACTGATCAATTAGAAAGCATATCCTCACCATATTATCTAGTTTGTCGTTCAATTCCCCAAAAAAAACGGCTATCGTAAATTTTTGTGGTTCTATGGACAAACCCATTTTTTTTTTAAATGTCTGGGATCATGTTTAAAATTATATCAATGCCAACTGGAATCTACACAATGCAATAGCGAGATTGAGTTGAATTCGGATCGCAACCTGTCTAAGATATAACCTTTCTCCAGGATATTTTCCTCCAGATGGGTTCCGGATACCATTATAACATCCTTCCACCAGAACCTAACTATTTCTTCATTAATGGCCAAATAATACTGTATGTCCTCAAATCTGAGACACCCATTCCCCCATTTATTTACATTTGATAGATGATAGTGTTAGCTATTCTAGCCTTATATGTCCCACAAATAAATTTTAAGACCAAAGTTTGAAGTTTTCCTATACATTATCTTTACAGGTTTAAAGGAAAACATCAAAAGACATTTTGATTGAGTTAATTCTGGCAAACCAAGGTGAGATTGATCCAGCACCATCTATTCCTATCTAAGGAGGTAGCATTGAAGTGACTTTTTTTATGTGAGTTGAATCATTTCACTATTGCTGTTAGAGAAATAAACCATTCCGCCATTA
The DNA here is from genome assembly GCF_050947455.1 of Rhinoderma darwinii. Classification (NCBI taxonomy): domain Eukaryota; kingdom Metazoa; phylum Chordata; class Amphibia; order Anura; family Rhinodermatidae; genus Rhinoderma; species Rhinoderma darwinii. The sequence goes on along the minus strand of NC_134690.1, from coordinate 191,195,318 downwards.
CATTAAAACTACTAAAGGGGCTAAGTGAATAACACTTGATTATCTTGTTACAATGGCACCTGTCATGGGTGGGATATATTAGGCAGAAAGTGTACAGTCAGTTCTTGAGGTTGATGTGTTTGAAACTGAAAAAATAGGCAAGTGTAAGGATCTGAGTTAAGTTGACAAGGGCCAAATTGTGAAGGCTAGACTGCTGGCACGGAGCATCTCCAAAATGGCAGGTCTTGTGGTGTATTCCTACTATGCAGCGGTTAGTACATACCAAAGTGGTCAAAGGAAAGACAAGAGGTGAACCGGGAACAGGGTCATGTGTGAGCAAGGCTTTTTGATGCACTTTGGGAGCAAAAACTAGCCCGTCTGGTCCAATCTGATCTAGAGGCAGAGCAAAGCTGCAAATGGCATAGCAGTCTGTACATGGAAAGAATTTCAGGACTTCAAGTGTGCCGAAGTGTGTAATAACCTGGTGAAGCCGCAATAAACACGTTAGCACAAAAGCCTCTTCCACCCACCAGATCTAAATCTGAACCTTTGGATGTGGACCCTGAGAGGGAACAAATCTTGATCTACAGATGTAGCCGTCTTTACCTTGACTGTTAACGCATTAAATAAATAATGGCTAGATCGCTTATCTTGACTTTTTCAATGACTTTTCAATGGCTTTTGTTGCGTGACAATGATCAGTATCAAGTTAAAGATGGCTACATCTGTACTAATATGGACCTTTGCAAGCATGATTATGAACACTAATGTTTTGGGACTAGTGGATCACTAAATGCGACATATACAATGTCATTAGTGAGAACTGGCCTATTTTTTTTATCATGTACTCTCAATGTGTCCGCTATATTATACTTTATCCAATCATTTGAGATAAGTAGGTAAACTTTTTACCGTATGCTACTGGTCTACTTGTACCTTTTATTAAGCAGTAGAGCGCCCATGAACAAAAATTAAAGAGGTTGTGCCATCAATACAAATGGCAATACATAAACGCAATATACATTTTAGAGCAACTTTGTAAGGTATTGTTTTTTTTTGTTTTTTTTTAAATCCTTGCAGAAATGTGGTAATTATCTGCTTGTAATTGCACCTCTGGTGTCCAAATGTATAGATCTCTTCACGTCATTCTAGAGAATGTCAGATGTGCATGCACAGTACAATACAGTTAAAGAACCAGGCATATCTTTAAGGCTAGACATATGCCTTGCTTCTACATCTCAGAGTACACAGACTTCAAGCAGTAAGGGTTAAAGCCATTACTTAACCTCCTCACCAATCTGTGCTGCTCTCCTTATCAGGGACAGAGATAAGAACTATCCTTATCTAATGGCTTTTTTCCTCACTGCTTGGAAAAATTATTAGGCTTTGTTCACATCTGCGCTAGGGCTCAGAACGGAGCCCTGACAGACACAAACGGAAACTATAGGATTCCGTTTCCATCACCATTGATTTCAATGGTGACGGATCCGGTACCAATGGTTTCCGTTTGTCTCCATTGTTAAGGGTTCTGTCATTTTGATGGAATCAATACCGTAGTCGACTACACTATTGATTCCATCAAAACGACGTAACCTTTGCACAACTGACACAAACGGAAACCATTTGCACCGTATCGTCACCATTGAAATAAATGGTGACTGAAACGGAAACCTATGGATTCCGTTTGTGTCTGTCAGGGCTCCGTTCCAACGGAAAGCTCCAAAGGAACTTCGGAACAGAGCCCTAGCGCAGATGTGAACAAAGCCTTACTGCCCATGCTGGACTTTCTTTCTCTTTGTTTGTTTCACTGGTAAGAGCAGAAGCTGCACATCTAACAGAGCTATACTAGAATGACGTGCAGAGACCTATACATTTGAACACCAGGGGGTGCTATTACAAGCAGATAATTGCCATATTTCTGTGAAGTTTTGTTTTTTAATAAGAATAATTTACAAAGTTACTTTAAAATGTATGTTGAGTTTATATATTGCCATTTCTATTGATTGCACAACCCCTTTAAGTGTTTGCAGAACCATACACAGTAACTAACACCAGAAACCTCACAAAAAAATAATAAGGACAAATTAAGCTTCTGGAAAATGTAATATAGCGGTTAAAACAAATGTACTACATTTAAAGTGGGTATTCATTTAAAAGCCGTAATAAACCAATTCTGCCATTGTTTTTGTATTTACATTTTATGCTGTTTTCTGCTTTGCACCATGTGGAGTAAATAAGGTGCTTCCGTTATTCTATGGGTTGGTATGTTTACGCCAATACCAAATATGTAAGTTTTATTGTTTTACTACTTTTCCCAATAAAAACACATTTAAAGGGTAACTAAACTTTTAAAAACTACTGACATGTCATAGTGACATGTCAGAAGTTTTGATCTGTGAGGGTCTGACCACTGAGAACCTTACTGATTGCTAAAACGAAGTGGCAGAAGCGCTCGGGTGAGTGCTAAGCCGCTTCGTTTCTGATCAGCTTTTTTTGGAAAGCTGATGTAACGGTGTATGGGCCCATAGACTTTCTATTGAGTCCGTACACCATTACATCCGCTTTCTGGGGAAAGCCAATGAGAAACCAAGCGGCTCAGCATTCACCCAGGCGCTTCTGCAGCTTAGTTTTAGGGATCGGTGGGGATCTCAGTGCTCAGACCCCCAGCGATCAAAATTCTGACATGTCACTATGACATGCCAGAAGTTTTCTGAAAGTTTAGTTACCCTTTAACTAAAGGGTCATAAGTTTTTTATTTTTCCGTCGATGTGGAAAGAGATGTCGTTTTATGGTATAATTTTGAGGTACAGAGGACTTATTGATTAACTTTTATTTTTCTTCTTTGGGGGATGGAAAAAAAAAATCAATTGGTTTCTTGCATTTTTTTTATGTACCACATTCACCATTCCGTTTAAAAAACATTTTAACTTTTTTTTTTTTGCATCATTATGACTGTGGCGATACTATATATATGACTATATATATTTTTTTATACTTTTACAAAATAAAACCATTTTTTAATTATTTTTTTTTAATATAAATTGTATTTTACAGTAATTCATTCCTTTCTTATTCCCACTAAGGTATTACGAAGGGTATACTAAGTATACCAATGCATTATTGCCTGTCAGTGTAAAACTGATAGGCAATCTATTAGGCCGTGCCTATGCTCCCAACTGCCATGGCAAACCATCGGAGCCCCCTCCCTCTGTCAAACCACTTAAATGCTGTGGTCACTAATGGTCGCAGCTTTTATGGGATTAAACGATCTCCAATCCTGGCCATGGCAGCAGTAGCACGGCTGCCAGTCAACACAGGGATCCTGCAGAGATTGCACGGGCACAACTTCTTTGATCGCACAGGACCCTGTGCCTGCACGATCACCATGACGTAACTGTCTATAAAGTGTAAGTTCTCCTAAACTACGATTTACCTAATAAGTGAAAGTTTGTCACTTCTTTGTGCTGCCCTGAGATAGGGCAACATATATATATGAGAGATTCGCTTTAATGTAAGACAATCCATGATGTACAGTTACATCATGGTGGCTTAACGGGTAAAAAAAAAAAATTGTTACTGAAGTCAAGCATGACCATAATAGCCTGCGTAATAGAACCAACTCATTAGAGGAGCAGACAACAGCCATCATCCATCATTTCAATGTCCTACTGTAATGTAACCAACCACTGGGGACAAAAATGGAGCAATGTGAGACCAAGCTACTCAAATTACTGGACAGATCCCGGTGGAATCTCAGGAACTATTAAAGATGAACATCTTAAACAATATATATACTAGTTGATGCTGGTAGCTTACCAAAAGCGACTGATATTTATTTAACAAACGATCATGCACAAAGGCTGAAGAAATTAGCAAGGGATGTGGATATAGTGGCAGAATTCTTACAGTTTAATTTGATAGTTTTTACTTAATGTAATATGTGACAAGATGTTATTTTTGGTAAATTTATTTTTATTGTCTCTTATATTATCTGAAGCTTGTGGCTGTACTCTATATGTAATAATTTGGATGTATCCCCTTACTGGGTGAAGGCATTAAGTGCCATCAGAAAATGATGATGGTATTCTCGTTTGACACCCTTTTTGCTATCCTGGCTCTTTCCAGGTCTGCAGTTAAAACCCACCCATTTCTTTTTGTTTCTTCTATTTTTCTTTCTACTCTTTTGTTAAATGGAACCTGTCACCGGCATTTCACCTATTAAACCAGCAATACCTGGTGGTAGTGGGTGAAAAATAATTTCTATATAACCTATAATTGTCTTCTTAGTCGGCTCTGTAGCTTTAGTATTCAGTTTTTTAGTATTCCTGCACTGTACGCTAATGAGCATAAAAGAGTCAAATCTTTGTTTGAAAAGAGTCAGATCTTCGTTTGAAAAGAATCATATCTTCATTCCTGAAGTCTTTCCGAGTTTACCCCGCCTCCTTACTTTTGATTGACAGCTCCTCGCCTTCCCCCAGCACACAAAATCCCGCGCTTGTGCATTGATGTCCTATTCTGGTGTGTGCGCACAAAGGCACACCGGATTATTGCGATAAAAGGCGCAAAATGTTTGCAGACCGTTATTTACAGCCGGAGGAGGAGTTTAGGAGAGGGGATAACGGCAATGAACTTTTTATAGCAGCGGTCAGTGAGGAATGAGTAAAGTTCAATAGGTGAAATGCTGGTGACAGGTTCCCTTTAAATGGAAGGGGATGGAGGGTGGTGTTTAAAGTTAGAACACAAAGATAGATGGTAGCTAATATTTTATTGATAAATGTCAATAGTCTAAATTCACTGCAGAAGCATGGACCGAAGCGATTAAATCTGGATGTAACATGAGACACATTTATCAGCTAAAGATAATTAAGGATTTCCCAATACACTTTTACCAACAGTTTAATATGCTAGTGCCTATCGCTGGTTCAAATATGATCTTAAACAGGAAAGGCAGATATATAATATTGTTCTGTACCATCTATGATTCTATTGTTAACACTTGTTAATCTAAAACAGCCCAAAAATATTTATTAAGAAACTATTAGAAGGGGGTTGACCGGGACGTAAAAAAAGAGCTAGAAAGCGGATAAAATAAAAAACAATATTCATCTGTTCAATCCTCAGCTGCTCCACCGCCGTAGTTATGGTGGTCAACACTTGTTTTTGTTGAATTGTCCTTCAGTGATGACGTACCTGTCCCTGTACAGGGGTAAAATGGTGAATACATGGTATTTCCTTAGACGCCGCTCCTGGGTATTCCCTAAGTCTATCCGTAGCAACCAAGAGGATTCACATGTACTCCTACAGGTGCGTGACAGAGCTGCTTATGCACATGACAGCTACAGACAATCACTGGCCTCAGCAGTCTACTGTAGTGCAGCATCACCGCTGAAGCCAATGATTTTTTTTTTATTTTATAAATTTTCCTGCTCTCAGCAAGTTTTTTTTATACCAATTATGTTGACTTTTTTTTTTTTTACATTACTTTAGGGGTAAATGGGAAAAGTTGTTTTTTTAACTTTAATACGTTTAATTTTTTTACATTATCAAAAAAAATGTTTTAGTCCTCTTAGGGGACTTTAACAAGCGATCATTAGATACTTATGTATAGCAGTGTATTGTGAAATTTACCGGATCCTATTAAGCTCTGGCAGTGCTTAATAGGAGCAGTAAGATGGCAGACCTTGGGGCCTTCATTAAACCCCCAGGCTACCATGACAGATATTGGCAACACAATTGTGTTGCAGAGGGCCGCTGGGCTGATGGAGGGGTCTGCTCCACTCTAACGGCTTAGATGCCGTGATCGCTATTGTTTGCACAATCTAATTGGTTAAACGGCCATGATCCCAGCCATTAGTGCAAGGTGTCAGTTGTAATACACAACTGACACCCGCGGAATATGGTGTCAGCCACTGAGCCTGCTCCATACTTCTCTTCCTGCGCCATGATGTACGGTTTCATCTTAGTGCGGCAAGGGGTTAAATACAGTTGTGGAAATGGTATATTGATGGCTACTGGCCTTACATAAAGGGTTACTCATTTGGAATACCTTTGGCTCATGATAGTCCATGGGTGTGTAGGATCTACACATGAAGAGAATTTCACGGAGTATACACGGAAAATAGAGCCCGCATATGGTGTGAACCTAGCCTTAACGTTTGCCAGGACTGTTTTGTTCAAGACATTGTTGGAGCTCCCAGTTCTTAACAGACTGCCACTAATGTCATTTTCATGCATGTCACAAATCAGACAATATTAAAACTGCAGCATTTATTTAAAGAGGCTCTGTCACCAGATTCTCAAATCCCCATCTCCTATTGCATGTGATCGGCGCTGCAATGTAGATAACAGTAACGTTTTATTTTTTTTTAAAACGTTCATTTTTGGCCAAGTTATGAGCTATTTTATATATATGCAAATGAGGTTTGAAATGGACAATTGGGCGTTTTTTTTTCCGTTATGTCCAACTGGGCGTGTATTGTGTTTTTAACTGGGCGTGTTTACGTGTATGACACTGACCAATCAGTGACCATTCAGCATCACACACTCCTCTCCATTCATTTACACAGCACATAGTGTTCTTACTAGAACGATGTGCAGCCACATACACAAGTTTCCTGATAATGAATACACATGACCTGCAGCCTGGACGTCATGTGTATTCAGAATCCTGACACTTCTGAATCTTTTCTGTGAGATTTCCAGCAAGGGAAACAAAATCTCGTTTACCCCCTGTAATCTCGCGAGATTACGCGTGGCTTGCTGGAATCTCACAGAAAAGATTCAGAAGTGTCAGGATTCTGAATACACATGTGTTAGGGATCTGCCAGGTACTTCATCTAGCTATACTCCTGGGATTAATCAATCCACACCTGAGGCCAGACCTGTTCGACTGACACCATCTCCCACCAACCAGGGTGGCAGGCTCAGGAGTGGAAGAGCCTATCGCGGCCTGGTCTGTCGGAGTTAGCTCCGCCCCCTGCCCTTTATTACCTGCCCTGTGCTCTCCCTCAGTGCTTGTAATTCTTTTGGATTCCTGGCCCCACTGCTGCTTGCTCCAGCCTGCTTCTGCCGTGCTTCTGCCTTGCTGCAGTTCTGCTTGACCTGCTTTGCTTTGCCCCTGGCTTGCTTCTGTCTCCGTGCCCGCTCGGGTGTACTCACTTCGTCCTGGTCCTGACTGTTCGTTCGCCGCCCCGTTTCCTCGTGGCGTTCCGTGGCTACTGCCCCTTCCCTTGCGTGTTCCCTGTTTGTCTTCCTGTGCACTTAGCCAGCGTAGGGACCGCCGCCCAGTTGTACCTCGTCGCCTAGGGCGGGTCGTTGCAAGTAGGCAGGGACAGGGCGGTGGGTAGATTAGGGCTCACTTTCCCTTCACCTCCTTCCTGCCATTACATAATTACAAGCCCTTACCTAGTCTACCATTTCTCCTACGCTGACGCTGTCATGGACCCCCTTGAGACCCTGACCCAGCAGATGCAGGGCCTCTCCCTACAGGTCCAGGCCCTGGCCCAAAGGGTCAATCAGGGTGACGCTGCTTTAGTAGTACCCCTCACCTCACCTCTAGAACCCGACCTCAAGTTACCTGACCGGTTTTCAGGGGACCGTAAGACGTTTCTCTCCTTCCGGGAGAGTTGCAGACTGTATTTCCGCCTAAAGCCCCACTCCTCAGGTTCCGAGAACCAGCGGGTGGGTATCATCATATCCCGACTCCAGGAAGGGCCCCAAGAGTGGGCCTTCTCCTTGGCTCCTGACGCCCCTGAACTTTCCTCTGTTGATCGTTTTTTCTCTGCCCTCGGACTCATTTACGACGAGACTGACAGGACTGCTTTAGCCGAGAGTCAGCTGGTGACCTTACGTCAGGGTAGGAGACCGGTTGAGGAATACTGTTCTGATTTTAGGAAGTGGTGCGTAGCTTCTCAGTGGAACGATCCGGCCCTAAGGTGCCAGTTTAGGTTAGGATTATCTGACGCCCTGAAGGATCTGCTGGTTAGCTACCCCTCGCCTGACTCCCTTGACCAGGTTATGGCCCTAGCAGTACGACTTGACCGACGTCTCAGGGAACGTCAGCTAGAACGCTTCAGTGTGCTCCCCTCTGACTTTTCTGCGATTCCCCCCGAGGTCCCGTCTCCTCGCCCCTCCACGGAGGACTCGGAGGTACCTATGCAACTCGGGGCCTCCATGTCCCCTCGACAACGTAGGGAGTTTCGCAGAATGAATGGTCTCTGCTTCTACTGTGGGGACGACAAGCATCTACTGAACACCTGTCCCAGGCGCAAGAATAAGAAGCCGGAAAACTTCCGCGCCTAAGTGATCCTCGGGGAGGTCACTTGGGCGCACAGGTATTTCCCGTTAATGTGAAACGCAATAAAATTTTGCTTCCCTTTCAGGTCTCGTTTGCTGGCCGGTCTGCCACGGGCAGTGCTTTCGTGGATTCTGGCTCATCTGCTAATATCATGTCTGTGGAATTTGCTATGTCTCTAAAGATGCCTTGTATTGATTTACCTTATCCTATCCCTGTAGTAGGAATCGACTCAACCCCCCTTGCTAATGGTTATTTTACTCAGCATACTCCTGTTTTTGAACTCCTGGTTGGCTCCATGCATTTGGAGCAGTGCTCTGTACTGGTGATGCAGGGATTATCGTCTGATCTGGTTTTAGGCCTTCCCTGGTTGCAATTGCATAATCCCACATTTGATTGGAATACTGGGGATCTCACCAAATGGGGTAATGAATGTCTTATGTCATGTCTTTCCGTTAACTCTATTTCTCCCCGGGAGGAGGTAAACACGCTTCCTGAGTTTGTTCAGGACTTCGCCGATGTGTTTTCTAAGGAGGCCTCCGAGGTGTTGCCCCCCCATAGAGATTACGATTGCGCTATCGATTTGGTGCCTGGTGCCAAGCTTCCTAAGGGTAGGATATTTAATCTTTCATGTCCTGAACGTGAAGCGATGAGGGTGTATATCCAAGAATGCCTGGCCAAGGGTTTCATTCGCCCCTCGACTTCTCCTGTAGGTGCTGGCTTCTTCTTCGTGGGGAAGAAGGATGGTGGTCTTAGGCCGTGCATTGATTATCGTAACCTGAATAAGGTCACCGTAAGGAACCAGTACCCACTTCCTTTGATTCCGGATCTTTTTAATCAGGTTCAGGGAGCCCAATGGTTTTCTAAGTTCGATCTACGGGGGGCATATAACCTTATCCGCATCAAAGAGGGGGATGAGTGGAAAACTGCGTTCAACACACCCGAGGGTCATTTCGAATACCTGGTCATGCCCTTTGGGTTGTGTAATGCCCCTGCTGTCTTCCAGAATTTTATTAATGAAATCCTGAGAGAGTACCTGGGTAATTTTCTTGTTGTGTACCTTGATGACATACTGGTGTTTTCCAAGGACTGGTCCTCCCACGTGGAGCATGTCAGGAAGGTGCTCCAGGTCCTTCGGGAGAATAATCTGTTTGCTAAGACTGAAAAATGTGTCTTTGGGGTACAGGAGATACCATTTTTAGGGCAAATCCTCACTCCTCATGAATTCCGCATGGACCCTGCCAAGGTTCAAGCTGTGGCGGAATGGGTCCAACCTGCCTCCCTTAAGGCGTTACAGTGTTTTTTAGGGTTCGCCAACTATTACAGGAGATTTATTGCCAACTTCTCGGTCGTCGCTAAGCCTCTTACGGACCTTACCCGCAAGGGTGCCGATGTCCTCCATTGGCCCCCTGAGGCCGTCCAGGCCTTTGAGACTCTCAAGAAGTGCTTTATCTCGGCCCCCGTGCTGATTCAGCCCAACCAAGAGGAGCCATTTATTGTGGAGGTTGACGCTTCCGAGGTGGGAGTGGGGGCCGTCTTGTCCCAGGGTACCAGCTCCCTCACCCATCTCCGCCCCTGTGCTTACTTCTCTAGGAAGTTTTCGCCCACGGAGAGTAACTACGATATTGGCAACCGCGAACTTCTAGCCATTAAATGGGCTTTTGAGGAGTGGCGGCACTTCCTGGAGGGGGCCAGACACCAGGTAACGGTCCTTACGGATCACAAGAATCTGGTTTTCCTAGAATCGGCCCGGAGGCTCAATCCTAGACAAGCTCGGTGGGCACTATTCTTTACCAGATTTAATTTCTTGGTTACCTATAGGGCTGGGTCCAAGAATATTAAGGCTGACGCTCTGTCACGTAGTTTCATGGCCAATCCTCCTTCCGAGAAGGATCCTGCTTGTATTTTACCCCCTGGTATAATCGTCTCTGCCACGGATTCTGATTTAGCTTCTGATATCGCGGCTGATCAGGGTGCAGCTCCCGGGAACGTCCCTGGGGACAAACTGTTTGTTCCCCTGCAATACCGGCTGAGGGTACTCAGGGAAAACCATGACTCCGCTCTATCTGGTCATCCTGGCATCTTGGGCACCAAACACCTCATTACCAGAAACTATTGGTGGCCTGGGTTGCCTAAAGATGTTAGGGCTTACGTCGCCGCTTGTGAGGTTTGCGCTAGGTCCAAAACCCCAAGGTCCCGACCTGCGGGCCTACTACGTTCCTTGCCCATTCCCCAGAGACCTTGGACCCATATCTCCATGGATTTTATCACCGATTTGCCTCCATCTCAGGGCAAGTCGGTGGTGTGGGTGGTAGTCGACCGCTTCAGCAAGATGTGCCACTTTGTGCCCCTTAAGAAGCTACCTAACGCCAAGACGTTAGCTTCTTTGTTTGTGAAACACATCCTGCGTCTCCATGGGGCTCCAGTCAATATCGTTTCTGACAGAGGGGTACAATTTGTTTCCTTATTTTGGAGAGCTTTTTGTAAAAAGTTGGAGATTGATCTGTCCTTCTCCTCCGCCTTCCATCCCGAAACTAATGGCCAAACAGAAAGGACCAACCAATCCCTGGAACAATATTTAAGGTGTTTCATCTCTGACTGTCAATTCGATTGGGTCTCATTCCTTCCCCTTGCTGAATTTTCCCTGAATAACCGGGTCAGTAACTCGTCAGGGGTCTCCCCGTTTTTCTGTAATTTCGGGTTTAACCCAAGGTTCTCCTCCGTCTCCCCTGGTTGTTCCAATAATCCTGAGGTAGAGGAGGTTCATCGGGAACTGTGCACTGTCTGGGCCCAGGTTCAGAAGAACCTAGAGGCGTCCCAGAGCGCACAAAAGATTCAGGCGGATAGTAGACGTTCTGCTAACCCCCGGTTTGTCGTCGGGGATTTGGTCTGGTTGTCGTCCAGGAACTTGCGCCTTAAGGTCCCGTCCAGGAAGTTTGCTCCCCGATTTATTGGACCTTATAAGATCATTGAAGTCCTCAACCCTGTATCCTTCCGTCTGGAGCTCCCCCCATCCTTTCGCATACATGACGTCTTCCATGCCTCCCTCCTTAAACGCTGCTCCCCGTCCTGGTCCCCCTCGAGGATACCTCCTGTTCCCGTTCTCACCCCTGAGGGGGTGGAATTCGAGGTGGCCAAGATTATGGACAGTAGGATGGTCCAGGGCTCCCTCCAGTACCTGGTCCATTGGAGAGGATACGGGCCGGAGGAGAGGACTTGGGTACCTGCCCGTGATGTTCACGCTGGGGTATTGATCAGGAGGTTCCACCTCCTCTTCCCCACTAAACCGGGTCCCCTTAGTAAGGGTCCGGTGGCCCCTCATAAAAGGGGGAGTACTGTTAGGGATCTGCCAGGTACTTCATCTAGCTATACTCCTGGGATTAATCAATCCACACCTGAGGCCAGACCTGTTCGACTGACACCATCTCCCACCAACCAGGGTGGCAGGCTCAGGAGTGGAAGAGCCTATCGCGGCCTGGTCTGTCGGAGTTAGCTCCGCCCCCTGCCCTTTATTACCTGCCCTGTGCTCTCCCTCAGTGCTTGTAATTCTTTTGGATTCCTGGCCCCACTGCTGCTTGCTCCAGCCTGCTTCTGCCGTGCTTCTGCCTTGCTGCAGTTCTGCTTGACCTGCTTTGCTTTGCCCCTGGCTTGCTTCTGTCTCCGTGCCCGCTCGGGTGTACTCACTTCGTCCTGGTCCTGACTGTTCGTTCGCCGCCCCGTTTCCTCGTGGCGTTCCGTGGCTACTGCCCCTTCCCTTGCGTGTTCCCTGTTTGTCTTCCTGTGCACTTAGCCAGCGTAGGGACCGCCGCCCAGTTGTACCTCGTCGCCTAGGGCGGGTCGTTGCAAGTAGGCAGGGACAGGGCGGTGGGTAGATTAGGGCTCACTTTCCCTTCACCTCCTTCCTGCCATTACAACATGACGTCCAGGCTGGATGTCATGTGTATTCATTATCAGGACACTTGTGTATGTGGCTGCACATCGTTCTAGTAAGAACACTATGTTTTGTGTAAATGAATGGAGAGGAGTGTGTGACGCTGACTGGTCACGGATTGGTCAGCGTCATACACGTAAACACAACCAGTTAAAAACACAATACACGCCCAGTTGGACATAACGAAAAAAAAACACCCAATTGTCCATTTCAAAGCTCATTTGCATATATATAAAATAGCTCATAACTTGGCCAAAAATGAACGTTTAAAAAAAAAACAACAACACGTTGCTGTTATCTACATTGCAGCGCCGATCACATGCAATAGGAGATAGGGGTTTGAGAATCTGGTGACAGAGCCTCTTTAATGTATTTTCTCTTTCACGGTACAATGTTAAGAATAAAAAAAAAGCTGAAAAATAAATGGTGCCTTTCTCAAATCTACATGGCCATGCTTAGTCACCATCACTGACACTTTATTGCCACTATTCATTGATATAAAGTACATATCTGTGTATGGAAACAGACGAATTTGGATGGATTTATATATATATATATATATATATATATATATATATATATATATATATACCATATCCACATACCTTGTTTGGAAAACAGTAACACTTATCTTCAGGCAGCGAATCTGTGTTTTGAACGGAATGTAACTTGCTATCAGATGAAGGAGCAGAAGACTGCAGGTTTCCTGGGTTATCACACTAAAAATGTAGTAAAACAGATCCTGAGTTACAAATAGTAAAAGTTATTTACAGAAAAAAATGAAATAAAACTGTTTTGGAGTGATATCAATGAATTTTCTTCCACATAGGCTCACATTTACTAAGATTGGCATTTATGTCAAGACATACTGTATTTAAAACGCCCTTTGCTAAATTTGAAATAAAGTATTTCAGTGAACTGAGCGCAATATACACGAATGCTGCATGCCATAGCAGTGAATTGTTGTAGTACTGCCAAATCAAATATTTAATAAGAACATGCTTTGACATTGTACTCATTTAAAATTTTGTTTAGAGAGAGGGAATCTTTTAAAAAGGCACAGAGCAATTAGAATAATCCGTTCCCCATACCATTTGAATGTAATGCCTTGTGAAAAAGGATTATTTCCCTGAATTTAGGAATAATAAAAAAACCTTACTCCACCCCATGCGTCATTTTAAACTGTTGTCACTATTTTACCACCCATCAGAATAGTTAGCTAGGGTGGAGAGAACCACAACTGTAGCGCTACTATTATATATGAATATTAGAGTATCCAAACCGGTGATCCCCAACCACTGGGCCGTGGACCAATACCAGGCCGCAAATGATTTGGTACCAGGCCGCAGTATCTGGTATCTGCCCCGGTGACCGCAGGGAATTCCGGGCGAAAAACCACACCAAATTGTGGTGCAACTCAAGTTAACATGATGAGGACAGATTTAGTCTTCTGGAAGTAAATAATGAAGGTTCCTATGCAAGGACTAGAAGCAGAGATTTGAAATCTGTGAGGAATTGATGCACAAAGTATATTAGAAATAGAATTACTAAAGCTTTCTTTCCTCTTTAACTACTGTTATAAATGGAACTGATGATATATATATATATATATATATATATATATATATATATATATATATATATATATATACACATATACAGTGCAAGGCAGCCTCAATTGTTCTGGGGTCTTTTTCTTGAACCAAATTTTAAGCGGCTGTACATAATCAGAAAAACGTGGCTGCTATCTTCTCAAAACAGTGCCACTCCTGTTCATAGGTTGTGTCTGGTATTGCAGCTGAGCTCCATTGAAGTGAATGGGGCTGAACTGCAATACCACACATAATCTGTAGACAGGTGCAGTGTTTGTTTTTAGAAGAAAACAGCCATGCTTTTTAAACCTTGATAACCCTTTTAATGCATGTCTTCAACCAAGTAGTAGGACGTAATCTTTAGGCTGGGTTCACACGTGGCGGAATTTCACTTAAATTCCGCTGCGGACACTCCGCAGCGTTAATCCGCAGCGGAGCCGTTTGTCCATTGACTTACACTTTAATTTAGCAGTGTTCGTTTAGACGAGGCGTAAAATTCCGCTGCGGAGCATAGGCTGCGGAGCGGAATTTGGTGTCCGCAGCATACTCTGTCTGTTGCGGAGCAGTGGCGGACTCATGGCGGAATTTCTCCATTGACTTCAATGGAGAGTCAAAATTCCGCAATGAAGTCCGCAGATCTTATGTGTGCTGCGGAGCGTATTGGTTTTACTACCATGACATTTCTTCATTCTGGCTGGACCTATGTATTTCTAGGTCTACAGCCAGACTGAGGAAGTCAATGGGGCTCCCGTAATGACGGGAGCGTTGCTAGGAGACGTCTGTAAATAGTCACTGTCCAGGGTGCTGAAAGAGTTAAGCGATCGGCAGTAACTGTTTCTGCACCCGGGACAGTGACTACCGATCTCAATATACATGTATCTGTAAAAAAATATATAAGTTCATACTTACCGAGAACTCCCTGCGTCTGTCTCCAGTCCGGCCTCCCAGGATGACGTTTCAGTCTAAGTGACGGCTGCAGCCAATCACAGGCCAAGCACAGGCTGCAGCGGTCACATGGACTGGCGCGTCATCCTGGGAGGTCGGGCTGGATGCCGAAAGAGGGACGCGTCACCAAGACAACGGCCGGTAAGTATGAAAATCGTTTACTTTCACTAGGGAAAGTGCTGTCCCTTCTCTCTATCCTGCACTGATAGGGAGAAGGGAAGCACTTTTCCCGCAGTCCGCAGCAGCTAGTCCGCATCAATGTACTGCACATTTTGTGCAGATCCGCAGCAGAATCTGCAACGCAGATTCTGTGCGGCATTGATGCGGACAGTTGCGGAGGAAATCCGCCACGTGTGGTCATGCCCTTAAACTGTCATAAAATACCCCATGGCATGATCATAGGTAGGTATTGTAGCTGCTGTATTTTCATGTATACTCTTGCTGCAATCAGGGGCCATTCATTTAATGACTATAAACTGTATATATTCAAATTTGTATTTTTACCGTTCTTTATCTATAAAGTACAACAAAAAAACACATTGATACATTCCGAATTACATATTAGAAGGGGAAAAAAGGCAAAATCATAAAATTATAACTGAAGACAACTGATATGTAGGCATCAGAGTACAATGTAATCGGAGCTGTCATGGTCAGGGTGAACTTTCCACCTTCAGCATTACAGATAGTGCATGAAGAAGACTTTCTGATAGAGAAATAATGTCTGACTTTTATCATTTTGGTTTTCAAAAATGGCAAATTACATAGCACTAAGCTCCTATCTAGATACGCTGTATCTTGTGGAGACCTGTTACTGAGCATTTCTGTCCTTAGGGTCATGGTATCAAAACTAGGCAGTAGTGATCAGAAGTCCCATGCTGATTTGGCAGACAGGATCTGTGTAGTCATCATGCGGGAGCTCTGCCACATTCCTCTCTGACCTTTATTCTGCTGTTATTGATATGATCCCAGACAGATAACAGTCCCTCTTGGGATAACTGGCTTTCTGTCTTACTGTAAAAATAAAAACAACCCAGCAGTATGATTATTAAATGGTGGCATTCTTTTATATTTTTACAGTTATAGGCAACTATGTTAGGTCTCATGCACGCGACCGTGCTTGTGCAATTTATCCACATTTTTGCGGATAAAGAGTGGACCCATTCACTTGTATGACCCCCTGCACACGACCCTGGTATACACAAATCCATATGGGGGGCCGCAAACCAGACCGCAAAAATTATTTATAAAGCGAAATTCACACGAACGTGTGCGTTTTGCGCGCGCAAATAATGCAGCGTTTTGCGCGTGTTACAGTTCCGTGTGTCATAAGTGTTTGGTGCGTGGCTGCGTGTTTTTCGCGCATATGGCATCGTTATGACAAGGGGTTTTAATGTTTGGAAACATAAATGAAGGAGGTAGTTTTATTATTTCCTTCATTTTGTCAACAACTGTAACGCGAATCACGCGCGGCACACGGAAGTGCATCCGTGTGCCGTGTGTGATTTTCACGCACCCATTGACTTCAATGGGTGCGTGATGTGCGAAAAATGCACAAGTATAGGATATGTTGTGAGTTTTATGCAGCGGACAAACGCTGCGTGAAAAACACGGAATGTCTGAATGGCCCCATTGACTTACATAGGTCCGTGCGAAGCGCGTGGTTTTCACGCGCGTATCACAGACGTACAATACGCTTGTGTAAATAAGGCCTAAGTAATTTTACAGTCTGGATTTGCGGATTCACCAATACTGATGAATTGTTGTGGATCCGTGAGTCCTGATGACACACAGAAGCACAACAAAGTTTTTTTGCGGTCTAATGGATCGCAACGGACCCGTGGTTTTGCAGACCGCAAATCCAGTGCGGTTGTGTGCATGAGGCCTTAATATTACCATTTACAACACAATGTGCCATACATAATCTAAGGGAAGCAATGAATTTCCTTTTAATCCCATATCTTATTTCTGTTATTACTTTTATCAAAAATCCAAAATTTATGTTCACCTATTGTGAATAGTGTGAAAAACAAAGCATAAATCTACCATACATTAACCGCAGAGTGGGTGCATTCTGGGTTGGCTTCAATGTGCATAATCTTTGCTGATCCTGGCAAAAAAAAATATAAATCCGATGCCAAGTTTACGTACGTTAAGAATTTTTTTTTTTTTACTTTTTGTCTTGATTTTGAAAGAGATAGAATTGTTTATCTTAAACACAGTGCAAGCTCTCCTCTTCTGAAAATTGTTAGTTCTCAATGCTTTTTACTACAGATTGGATCACGAACAGGTTCACAATATGACATACGGTTTATGCTGAAATGACAACATACGTTTACAGAAACTAATCTTACCATTCCATCAGATACCTCACAGCAGTTCTCTTGAGCCGCCTGTTTTGGACTGCAGTAAATTGTTATTCGTTGGAGTTCAATCTATGATAGAAAATAATAAACGGAAATTAAACATCCATCGCACTAAAGATAGGAATGCAGATTAATTGTATATGAAAGTGACCAAAGAATCCCTAAAATGAGGATTAGATCTTTTACAGTTTGGACCGAGCTGTGTAACCGTATTATTTTGTGATTATGGGAGCCCATGTGTTTATACGTAGGAAACTATTCCTACCTCTATCCTCTCTGGGATAAAAATCATTTATTTAATTCTTCATTTGTATGTATTTTTTAAATAATGCATGGTATTTGGCATCATAAATAATAATGGCAGGTTTAATATGTATGTAGATTAGAGTCTATAGATCTTTTAAACTTCTTAAAATGTGTGCATTGTTATAATTCATGAATGCAATTATGACATTTGATGATTTGTAAACTACAAATTGCCATTTATTATGGTCTGGAGATATACAAAATGCATTCAGCTCTTTTACTCTTTTGAAACTTTGTTTGATATTAGGTTTTTTTATTTTAATTATTTTAGAATGTCAACTTGTGTTTACATTAAAAAAATTCAAAATATGTAGACTGATGATTTCAACTTCCTCAAAAACATTTCTGCACAAGTAATTTTCTATTCCTGTTTTGTTTTTGTTTTTTTTATTAATATGCACTCTGTTAAGTTGCTATCAGACAAGTGTAATACAGGTGCTTTTTTGTGCCTGCATTACAGACTCAACATCCAGACCCCTAAGAAGTTATTAAAGGTTATGTCTTCGCTTCAGTTACCACTTGATGAATGTTATACTGGAATACTGGAATATGCTGCAGATTTTCTGCTTGCAAATCTGGACATTTATTTGATCAGTATTAGGGCACGTTCAGACGTGGCGGAATTGCTGTGGAATTCCGCTACGGACAGTCCGCAGTGGAAATCCGCAGCAGACAGTTTGTTCATTGGTTTCCACACCTTTTTAGTTATCTTAGTGTAGACGTTGTGAAAAACTCTGCTGCGAACCATAGGCTGCGGTGCAGAATTTTCTGTCCGCAGCATACACTGTCTGTTGCGGACTTGATGCGTACTTGTTTCAGAATTTCTCCATTGAATTCAATGGAGTTTCAAAATTACGCAATGAAATCCGCAGATTTAATGTGTGTTGCGGATTGCTTTCAGGAACAGGATATTTCATCATTCTGGCTGGACCTATGTGTGTCGAGGTCTATACCCAGACTGGGATGGAATGTTTGAAAGAGAGCAGGGTGTGATCTGCACCTGAATCCGCAACGACTAATCCGCAGCATTTTACTTTACATTTTAGCCAAATCCGCAACGGAATCTGCAACGCGGATTATGTGTGGCATTGATGCAGACAGTGTCTGCAGAATTCCGCCACGTCTGAACATGCCCTTAGGCTTAGAAGATTGCTCAGGAGCACACAGGAGCAGCTGCAGATTGAACCGACAGACCAGTTTACTAACAGATTCAGCTGACAACGACATTCTGCAGCTTCTATGTACAGTGATACAGGGAAGCTGTAGAAGTCAAATGGTACAACATTTTTTTTAAATATTCTATTACAAAGGTTCTTTTTATTCTTTTTTTACCCAAAAGGCACTCAAGGTGTCCATAGCCTTTAAGGGGGGACACATCTGTACATTCAGTTTGTGCAAGCTTCTGCAGCTCCAACTCCAGTTCAGCTACTGTACAAGACTTTATTAATATTAAGGTCCAAAAGAACACCTTTATTAAGCAGACATTTAACTCAAG
The DNA here is from genome assembly GCF_050947455.1 of Rhinoderma darwinii. Classification (NCBI taxonomy): domain Eukaryota; kingdom Metazoa; phylum Chordata; class Amphibia; order Anura; family Rhinodermatidae; genus Rhinoderma; species Rhinoderma darwinii. The sequence goes on along the minus strand of NC_134690.1, from coordinate 191,176,411 downwards.
ACATAGTGTGCTATCTGTCTACTTAGCTTCCGTATTTAATATGAGTATTTACCCTTCCTGCCTAAACCGTCACATGTAGACTAACAGGTCTGCTTAGATTAGGTTTAGATCATGGTATCTGTACAACTTTAGGTATCTGAAAAAAAATTAAAATAAAACTGCAACGTAAAACACTTCAGTATCACTATATATACTACTATGCAAGTACCAGGTAGCTGTGCTTAGATGTATCATAGGGAGACCAGTTTCCCTCAACCGTTTAGACAGAAGGCCCAGAACAACTAGTTTATTGTTAAAGGCTATGGACACCTTTTCATCAATTTCTGTTTTGTATTGCATTTCATGTATTTTGTTGAAAAATTTAATTATAGTTTGATTTTAGTAAAATTTTGCCCCGTTTGGTTTTAGCAACTTTCATTTATTTCAATACATTGCAAGCTGCTGGTATCTGGTCACAGTCGATTCCGTCAGACGAGCTCGCTGTCGGCTTGTCTCCATCCCCTCTTTCCTCTTCTAATATTTAGACTGTGTAAACTTAGACCATAAATAGTGCTGCACTGTGTCATGCCTAGTGCAGAGCCTGAGGACATTTAAAGAACACCAAAGAGAGAATCTCATGTGCTGTCACCTCAGGACCTACAGCACACATAACAGATGGGGCAGATCTACTATTCAAAATGCCACCCGCTGCCTACAAATTTCTTATAATTTCCGACAGAAACTGGAGAATATTTCAGCTGGCGTAGTTTTCTCTTTCTGGCACACAGACAACCAGAGATGCACCTAATTTATTAGGAGTCATGTGCCTCTTAATAAATTAGGTGCAATTTACTCGAGTGCTCTTTATATTAAGACTGGCACGTGAAACGCCAGTGTTAATAAATTTGCCCCAATGCGCTATGTCAATGTGACATTTTTTGGCAGATAAGGAGGATAATACAGTCAGGCAACTGTACTGTATATTGGTTTCAGTGATGTTTCTATTGATCTTTTGTTATTATTTTACCTTTTTTAAAGCTTTAATAAATGCACTTCTAGTTACTAGCCTAAAATGCAGGATAAACAGCTTATGGAGTCAACAGAAATTTTATGTGGCTTTGAAACATTATAAAGCATATATCAAAACATTCATTCACTTAGAGAGCTGAAAAGGCTCATCTCTTAATTTATTGCCATGTTGCTTATTATTGCTCATGTCTGTGCTATAAATAATATGTGAAAAGCAACAAATAATGTCTATGTGTGTGTGTTCGTGTCTTCTTCATACATCTGATAAAATGCTTCTGGCTTATATTTTATCAGTGACAGTAATAGTAGGTGAGGTGGTAGATGAATATTCAATGCCTGGAATGTTGACTCAAGAACTGCAGTCATAATCAATGTGTAAGGAACAGTTTATGTCCCAGCATAATGTCGAGCATGCTGTATGTGACTCTTAGCTCTTCACATTAAGGAGATGTAGCTTTCATATATCATATGGCTCTGTACAATTGTCCCAATATGTTTTCTCTTTAACTTCAATCTTCATAAAATGGCACTTGCATTGCTTATTTGCTAAGATGTATGTGTATGATTATATATAGTACAATGCAACAGTGGAGCTATATGTACTTTATTATAAGATATGAAACACACTCAACTGGATGAAAGATAACCTGGAATGATTCAGCAAAGGCAATCATAGCAGTGTTGTTTTGGTTATTAAGGGCTGGAATGAATGTAAAACAGTAAAACTATGAACAGAGGTCATGTAAATAGATAAAGAATAAAAATGTCCTTTTAAGACATATTTTTAAACTCAGTCTTCAAGTAAATATAAACAAGGCATTCCCTTTCTAATATGTTTGCTTGATAATAGTACCATAAAACAGGCCTACATAGACCTTATCCATATTGAGGAGTCAGCTTCTGAAAGTTTGAAGCCAACAATGCTGGACTTTTAAGAAACCATTTTAAAAAGTTGGGATTTAAAATCAAAGAGTGGGATAAAAAAAATAAGGAAGGACTCTCGTACACTAAATAAATCGGTGTAAAAACACCTAGGAAAACGGCATTGAAACCTGGATTTCACTTTACATTTTGCCCCCTCCCACACAGTAGTCACAGGTTATACGAGTTGTGGCAAAAAGACTCCTTTCTTTGGGCGCTTCCGTGTAGCAGAAATTCCGTTCACTCCAGACCCAGCAGCTCTCCCCTATTTATCTTCCCATTCATCCATGTTTTTATAAGTTGTCACTTATGTGATGTGAAAATAAAAATTATTTTTTTTACCAAAAAATGGGTCTGGAGTGAACAGAATTTCTGCTACACGGAAGCGCCCAAAGAAAGGAGTCTTTTTGCCACAACTCATATAACCATTAAAAAGACCACGTCGAGGAGACTCCATGCTTGGAGGTATCCACCGTGGGTCGGCTCCTGAGGCTAGCACAGTGTACCGGAAAGTCTTCCAGACGAGCATTTAAGTCAAGTTGTGCTGATGATCCTGCACAACGGAACCAGGTGAGTGGAAAATCAATCCACTATTCAAAGATATTTCAAAGACCCAATACAGTATCACCCGAGAGGAGCGCCTTTTCTTCTTTTTTGTATACCCTTTTCCAAGCACACAGTAGTCACAGCAGTGCGTCGTCTGTTTCCCTTCACAATTTACAACAGGGTCCCTCTATCCCCCAGGATAGAGGGACAACTAGACTTCACTAACAGAGATATTATTGCCATCCCTTCATTCCTTCATACATCAGAGCCTATTTGCTATGCTTAATTATTCACATGGCACCGGGACCAGATGGGTTACACCCTAGAGTTCTTAAAGAACTTAGTTCAGTTATTTCTGTCCCCCTCTTCATAATATTTAGAGATTCTCTAGTGACTGGTATAGCGCCAAGGGACTGGCGCAGGACAAATGTGGTGCCTATTTTCAAAAAGGGCTCTGGGTCTTCCCCGGGTAATTATACACCAGTAAGCTTAACATCCATCGTTGAGAAAATATTTGAGGGGCAATTGAGGGACTATATACAGGATTATGTGACAAAAAAATAGTATTATAAGTGACACCCAGCACAGTTTTACTAAGGACAGAAGTTGTCAAACCAACCTGATATGTTTTTATGAAGAGGTGAGCAGAAGCCTAGACAGAGGGGCCGCTGTGGATGTAGTGTTTTTGGACTTTGCAAAGGCATTTGACACTGTCCCTCATAGACGTCTAATGGGTAAATTAAGTATAAACTATAGGTTTAGAAAGTATCGTTTGTAATTGTATTGAGAATTGGCTCAAGGACCATATCCAGAGAGTTGTGGACAATGATTCCTACTCTGAATAGTCCCGGTTATAAGTGATGTACCCCAGGGTTCTGTGCTAGGACCACTATTATTCAACTTATTTATTAATGATATAGAGAATGGGATTAATAGCTCTATTTCTATTTTTACAGATGACACCAAGCTATTTAGTATTGTTCAGTCTATAGAAGATGTCCGTGAATTGCAAGCAGATTTAAACATTTAGATAAATGTAAAGTTATGCATCTGGGTACCAACAACCTGCATGCATCATATGTCCTAGGGGGAGCTACACTGGGGGAGTCACTTGTTGAGAAGGATTTGGGTGTACTTGTAAATCATAAACTAAATAACAGCATGCAATGTCAATCAGCTGCTTCAAAGGCCAGCAGGATATTGTCGTGTATTAAAAGAGGCATGGACTCGCGGGACAGGGATATAATATTACCACTTTACAAAGTATTAGTGCGGCCTCATCTAGAATATGCAGTTCAGTTCTGGGCTCCAGTTCATAGACAGAATTCCCTGGAGTTGGAAAAAATACAAAAAAGAGCAACAAAGCTAATAAGGGGCATGGAGAATCTAAGTTATGAGGAAAGAGTAAAATAATTAAACCTATTTAGCCTTGAAAAAAAGACGACTAAGGGGGACATGATTAACTTATATAAATATATCAATGGCACATACAAGAAATATGGTGAAATCCTGTTCCGTGTAAAACCCCCTCAAAAAACAAGGGGGCACTCCCTCCGTCTGGAGAAAAAAAAAGGTTCACTCTGCAGAGACGACAAACCTTATTTACCATGAGAACTGTGAATCTATGGAATAGTCACCGCAGGAGCTGGTCACAGCAGGGACAGTAGATGGCTTTAAAAAAGGCTTAGATAATTTCCTAGAACAAAAAATCCCTTGGTTGAACTTGATGGACATGTGTCTTTTTTCAACCGTACTAACTATGTAACTATGTATGTGACCTACCACCCATCACTCAATAGTCAAAAAATGACCTTCCTCTTTCCCTAGTAGTCAAACCAGTGCCTCTTCCCCTTTTAACCATTTTCCCCCATAGTAATGGTACTCTTTTACTCAATAATCACAGGACCTCTCTCCTTTAACAAGTAAATACAAAAGGATGACAGCATCCAAAGTCAGACCTTCCTTGCCCTTAGCTAAAATGTATGAATGCAGGAGAAGCACACAGAACTCTAATCATTTGAAAGCTACTATATACTTTCTAACATTAAAAAAAATCAGAGGCTCTTTTTGACTTAAAAAAACAAAACAAAACAATACACTTTTAGGGAATCACAGTGGACAACTGCTCTGTGGTTGACCTATATTAGCCTCTCATTACCCGAGGCAATGACTGTGTATAGCAATCACTGTGCAGGGCTTCTATGTGGGTCTCTCAAAGTAATAAAGACAATCTGCATTTGAGGCTCTAAAAAGCATCTTCTGTCTCCAACAGAGAACATCATTTTAAACCCAGACAGGGACAATCAATAAGCATACACCCACATGTAGAAACTACATATATTCCTGCATTTGCAGTAGATGTTCCCAACTTCCCTCTGAAAATATCTATTTTTTGGGAAAAAAAAGCCCCCCATAACAGTGAAAGTCACAAAAAATGTGACTGTGTACAATGAAAGTAGAAAATAAAGTGCCACACAGCCCCCTTATAGATAGTGCCACACTGCCCCCTTGTAGGTAGTGCCACACAGCCCCCTGTAAGTAGTGCCACAGAGCCCCCTTGTAGGTAGTGCCAGACACCCCCTTGTAGATAGCACCCCCCCTTCCTGTAGATAGCGCCACTATAGGGTCTGAAAATGTTCTAATTTTGGATACATGATGGATTTGGATACATGATAAATTAGATACATATTGCAAACTTGTAATTTCACAAAACTTCTGACGTGATACTGGCATGTCAAGGCCCCGGCCTTGGCACTAAACTGAAGTCTGACACACACAATGTAATGTCACATGTGTCATTCAGTGCAGCACCAAGGCTGGCACCAAGAGGATGAGCCCAGAAGGCAACTGCTGTCCACTCACCTCACCTCAGATAAGATCTTCAAAGCAGCCTTGTGAACATGCAAAGGCATCAAACACTAGCCCTAACTTCAGGGAGGAGCTAGTTTTTGGCGCTTTTTCCGATATCCAATCCCATCCAGCATCTCCCACCCACACCATGCCGAAATTGCTGTTGTTTCTATTCACACAACAGGGTCCGGGTGTCGGCCGTTAAAAACGTCAGTCTTGGTCCATTTTTGATGGCTATTTTGCATCCGTTCTGCGTCTGTTCCCTGTCTCTGTTTCCGTTTTTGACAGCCGATTGTGACCCGTTTTGCATCCGTTTCTCACTCTCCGTTTTAAAAACGAATGAATACCATTTGTAGATAATGCCACAGTGCACTCTATAGACAGTGCCACATTGCCCTCTGTAAATAATGCCATAGTGCCCTCTGTAGATAGTGCCACACAATCCCCTGTAGATAGTGCTACACAGCCCCCTGTAGATGGTGCCATACACACACACCCTGTAAATAGCACCACACAGACCCTGTAGATAGTGCCACACACCCCCTGCAGATAGCGCCATACATCCCTCTGTAGATAGCGCCACACATCCCCCTGTAGATAGTGACACACAGCCCCTGTAAATAGTGCCACACAGCCCCCTCTAGATAGCGCCACAAAGCCCCGTTTATGTAGTTCCCAGGGCCGGCCTTAGGATAGATGGCGACCAGTGCAACATTTTCTATCGGTGCCCCATCCCCATGATAAAAAAATTCTTCACCAGAGCCCACCAGATCCTTACGTAGGCTGGCGTGATCCAGTGGCGTGATCCAGTGATGTCATATATGGACCAGGCTTGAGAAAGACCCTCCACTTGTCACGGGTCGAAACGTTGCCATTTTTTACTGGATGTTTGACCAATAAAATAACTTATTGATTGAAACTTGGGAGACGTGTGCTGCTGTTCACCACGCTTTTTCTGAAGGTCATATATGGACAGTGACATCAGGGGCTCCTCCAGGAGCGGAATCCTTGGCCAGAGCGTCGGCAATGCTCTGACCGGGGATTCCCACGCTGGGTGCTGCTGCATCCACCTTCCATTCATCCGGCGAACATTACATTAAGATAGAATATATCGCTGGATCTCCCAGGGAGCCTTTTACAAAACCGCTGCAGGTAACGTTTTTTGGATCCAGCTTCAGCACAGGTCCAGCACCTTACAGCGCCCCAACTTATGCCCCATGTGCCAGAACAGATCTCATAGAAAACTGTGGGATCCATGCTAGAATCAGTTTCTCTCAGGCTTTTCTGCAACACTCCGGAGGGAATTCTATTATTAGGGGGACAGATAGTGCCGCGACTGTGAATACCGAGTGTGTTGTCTGGCGGGTGCTCAGGTTCGGCATATTGCGGATTGAATAGACAGATTGCTGGGTGGAGCTGGGGAAGACCCGGCAATCATGGTATACATCGGTACCAATGACAAAGTCAGTGGGAGATGGAAGGTCCTTAAAAATTATTTTAGGGAACTAGGAGAGAAGCTAAAGTCCAGGACCTCCATGGTAGTGTTTTCAGAAATACTACCAGTGCCACGAGCGTCACTAGAAAGACAGCAGGAGATTAGAGAGTTAAATAAGTGGCTTAGAAATTGGTGAAGGAAGGAAGGGTTTGGGTTCATGGAGAACTGGGCTGACTTCTGTCAGCTACAGGCTCTATCGTAGGGACAGGCTGCATCTAAATGGGGAGGGTGCAGCTGTTCTGGGGAAAAGAATGGTTAGACAGCTGGAGGAGCTTTTAAACTAGGATCTGGGGGAGGGAGGGTGAGGATACACAAGAGGAGTTATATAGAGTTCATAGGGAGTGGGATACAGAAGGGGATAATGGGGATTTAGTGGGGGCTGAGGTTAGCAAGCCGAGTAGGGAGGTGTCTAGGAATAAATACAAACCTAAGAATATTAAAGGTGTCGGTAAGATTAAATGTATGCTGTTGAATGCAAGAAGTCTTGCAAGTAAAATGAACGAGTTGGAGATTGTAATGACCAACATGGATTATCATGTATTGGGCATAACAGAAACCTGGCTGGATGAGAGCCATGACTGGGTAACAAATGTGGGTGGCTACACTGTATTCAGATGGGATAGAAAAGATAAAAATGGTGGAGCAGTTTTCCTGTTTGTAAAATCCAGCCTAAGACCAGTCCTGAATGAAGACATTGTGGGAGACTGACAGTGTGGAGTCTTTATGGGTAGATATTCATGGAACGGTTAATAACGGTAAACTACTAACTGGAGTTTGTTATAAGCTACCGAAGATAGTGGAACAGGCTCAGGATGAAATGCTGCAACAAATACAAAAGACAGCAAATAATAGTGGGGTCCTTATTATGGGGGATTTTAACAATCCTGACATTAATTGGGACATAGAGGCCACTGGATGTGCTAAAAGCTGGAAGTTTTTCTACACAATTCTAGACAATTATTTCTCTCAGTTGGTTAATAAACCAACCAGGGGGAATAATGGGCTAAATCTTGTAGACCAGAAACAATATCAGATGTGGAGGTCCAGGAGCACTTGGGCAATAGTGACCACAATATGGTAAGTTTTTATATAATTTTCAATAAAACAATACGAAGGGGAGCAACAAAAACCTGCAATTTTAGGAAAGCAAAATTCAATAGACTAAGGGAAACACTTAGTCTAGTTGACTCAGATCATGTAATGGTAAATAGGAATACTGACGCAAAATGTCTAGGAATAAAATGAGGCCAATATGGATGAATAGGGAATTACAGAATATAGTAAGACAAAAACAAAAAGCATTCAAAACATTGAAGGCTGAGGTGTCAGTAAAAGCATTTCAGATTTACAAAGATCTCAATAGAAAATGTAAAAATGGAATCAAGTTAGCAAAGTTATCTACAGAAAAACAAATCGCTAACAACATTAAAATAAATCCCAAACATTTTTATAAATATATTAACCCCTTAAGGACGCAGCCTAGTTTTGGCCTTAAGGCTCAGAGCCCATTTTTCAAATCTGACATATTTCACTTTATGTGGTAATAACGTGGGAATGCTTAAACCTACCCAAGCGATTCTGAGATTGTTTTCTCGTGACACATTGGGCTTCATGTTCGTGGTAAAATTTGGTCGATATATTCAGTGTTTATTGGTGAAAAATTGCAAAATTTAGAGAAAATTTTGAAAAAATTGCATTTTTCAGAATTTAAATGCATCTGCTTGTAAAACAGACGGTTATACAACCCACAATAGTCACTAGTTCACATTTCCCATATGTCTACTTTAGATTGGCATCGTTTTTTGAACATTTGTTTATTTTTCTTGGACGTTACAAGGCTTAGAACATAAACAGCAATTTCACATATTTTTAAGAAAATGTCAAATTCCTTTTATTTAAGGTACCTGTTCAGCTCTGAAGTGGCTTTGAGGGGCCTATGTATTAGAAACTCTGATAAAACACCCCATTTTAAAACCTAGACCCCTCAAAGTATTCAAAACAGCATTTAGAAAGTTTTTTAAAGGTTCACTGAAGTGACAACTGAGTAAAATATACCTTTTATTAGTAACTCGTTTTTAAAAACAGGGGTAACACACCACTGTGAAATAAGCCCCACCGTGAAAATTAAAAAATGAATTAAACAAGAAACACTGAGTCATTGTGATAAATATATCTCAGTCTTTATAACAATATTTTACTGGAACCAGCATTTGTCCTGGGCACAGCAATAGTACAATCCCCAAAAAGCACCAGTGTCCATGAGCAAACACCGGATCTCCTAGCGCTGGGTGTAACACAATGCTACTGTCCCCTATGCAAACATTCCATGTACAATGAAAGACCCTACGCGTTTCAGATACTCATCCTCAGGGGTCCGTATCTTGGTCACTCTGGCCTCGTCGCCAGCGATAATAATATTCAACAGCAGATATTCTGCTGTGCATCACGGGAAGATGCTCGTATCGATGTCAACGGCATACTTCATTACAGGCGCTGGGTTACTATAAGCACCACGACTCCACCCCTCGTATTTGGCGGCGCTACATGAACTGACCAATCACAACGCACTCACGATTCGTGACACCTGCCCATGTGACCCCTCGCCGTCAGCTGACAGCCAGGGGTCATCATCGACCGCATCAAGCCGACCGCGCAGGCGCAGTAGAAGCCAAGGACATATCGCCCGGACTGCCAAGTTAGAGGAAGGTAAGAGCAAAACGATAATTGATTTGTAAGTATGTCTTGCGGGACAGTTACCCACCGCAAGTGGACTACCTCAAAAAACAACTCTATAGTTTATAAACACATGTTGAGTGGACAAAAATGCAGGGTCCCTCCCACTTAGAAATTCTGACAAAAAATCTCTTTATTTGTTGCCTGGCCAAGATGGCCATATCAAAAACAAAATGCACTATGCAAAATACAAAAATACACCACTCACCCAAAAAGGCAGCCCAAGGTGAAAACCGGCCGCCTCAAGAGGAATGGAATTGCATATTAAATAAAGCACGTATAATTGGTCTGCTCGTTTAAACCCGCTGGTTGTATACATGCCAATCTATGGATCCATTGGGCTTCTTTGCGTAGAATTAAATTGTCCCAGTCGCCTCCTCTTTTAGGGGGTCTAATGAGTTCAATTGCTTGAAACTTTAAACATGCTGCACGGCCTTGGTGTTTAGCATGTACATGCTTTGATATTGAGGTGTCCCTAGCGTGGATAATATCTCCAACATGCTCCCTTATCCGGCGCCGAAATTGTCGTGCCGTTTTGCCCACATAGTTTAGGGGGCATGGGCATGTAATAAGGTAGACTACCCCCGCTGTTTTGCAATTGACAAAATCCCGAATGTTGTACTTTTCCTGTGTTGCAACACTGATAAAGCTATTCCCTTTGAGAATAAAGTCACAAGCTTTACAGCTACCACATCTAAACGTGCCTGGTGTTTGTCTGTCCAACCACGTACCCCTACGTATAATGGGGTCAAAACAACTGTGCATGACTCTGTCCCTAATGTTTTTCCCTCTCCGGTACGTGACAGAGGGCCATTGTGTGATCTGATCTACCAAATCTGTATCAGAGCTGAGAATACGCCAATACCTTTTCAGGATTTGCATAATATCATTTTGTTTAGAATCATAGGTGCCTATGAGTCTCGTAACTTGTTCTTCTTTACGTTTTTTAGGAACCAGAAGACATTGCCTGTCTGCGTCCCTTGCTCCCTCATAGGCCTTTCTGATTACACCCTTGGGGAAACCTCTGTCCTTCAATCTTGTTTTGAGTTCCTGAGCCTGACTCTCAAAATCACCCATGGAGCTACAATTCCTACGTACTCTCATAAATTGGCCTTTTGGAATGCCACGTTTGAGGGGATAAGGATGACAGCTGTTCCATTGCAAGAAACTATTGGTTGCTGTTTCTTTACGGTGTACCTTGGTGCGAATTGTGCCTTCTCTTGTTTTTATAATTTTCAAATCCAGAAAGTTTTTTAACCCTTCAGGCATTTCACAGGAATTAAAGCAAAGTGGAGGTGAACTTTGCAAATTTCATTTTTCTTGCGGAATTTCAATTTTATTCATTTTTTTTTCTGTAACACAGAAGGTTTTACCAGAGAAACACTACTAAATATGTATTGTCCAGATTCTGCAGTTTTTAGAAATGTCCCACATGTGGCCCTACTGCGCTCGTGGACTAAAACACAAGCCCTAGAAGCAAAGAAGCACCTAGTGCATTTTGAGTCCTCTTTTTTATTAGAATATATTTTAGGCAGCATGCCAGGTTTGAAGAGGTGTTGAGGTGCCAAAACAGTAGGAATCCCCCAATAGTGACCCCATTTTGGAAACTACACCCCTCAAGGAATTCATTTATGGTTGTTGTTACCATTTTGACCGCACAGTTTTTTCACAGCACCTATTTGAATTGGGCTGTGAAATGAAAAAAATGTCATTTTTTCCAATAAAATGTCATTTGTGATCAAAATTTCTTATTTTCACAGGGAACAAAATACCCCATTTGGTTGCCCAATTTGTCCTTGGTGTGGCAATACCCCATTTGTGGTGATAAACTGCCGTTTGGGCCCATGGGAGGGCTCAGAAGGAAAGGAGCGCTATATGTTTGTTGGAGTCCAGATTTTGCTGGATTGGTTTTCGGGTGCCATGTCGCATTTGCAGAGCCTCAGGGGTATCAAAGCAATGGAAACCCACCAAAAGTGACCCCATTTTGGAAACTACACCCCTCAAGGAATTCATTTATGGTTATTGTTAGCATTTTGAGCACACAGTTTTTTCACAGCACCTATTTCAATTGGGCTGTGACATTAAAAAAATGACATTTTTTCCAATAAGATGTAATTTTTTAGCAAAATTTCTTATTTTCACAGGGAACAAAATGCTCAATTTTGTTGCCCAATTTCTCCTGAGTGCAGCAATACCCCATTTGTGGCAATAAACTGCCGTTTGGGCCCATGGGAGGCCTCAGAAGGGAAGGAGCGCTGTGTGTTCTTTGGAGTCCAGATTTTGCTGGATTGGTTTTCGGCTGCCATGTCGCATTTGCAGAGCCCCAGAGGTATCAAAGCAATGGAAACCCACCAGAAGTGACCCCATTTTGGAAACTACACCCCTCAAGGAATTCATTTATGGGTAATGTGACCATTTAGACCCCATAGTTTCTTCACAGAACTTATTTGAATTGGGCTGGGAATTAAAAAAATATATATTTTTTCCAATAATATGTCATTTTAGCTCAAAAATTCTTATTTTCACAAGAAATAAAATACTCCATTTTGTTGCCCAATTTGTCCTGAGTGCGGCAATACCCCATTTGTGGTGATAAACTGCCGTTTGGGCCCATGGGAGGGCTCAGAAGGAAAGGAGCGCTGTGTGTTCTTTGGAGTCCAGATTTTGCTGGATTGGTTTTCGGGTGCCATGTCGAATTTGCAGAGCCCCAGAGGTATCAAATCAATAGAAACCAATCACAAATGACCCCATTTTGGAAACTACACCCCTCAAGGAATTCATTTATGGGTGTTGTGACTATTTTGACCCCATAGTTTTTTCACTGAATTAATTTGAATTGGGCTGGGAATGAAAACAAAATTATTTTTTTCAAATAATATGTAGTTTTGGCTGAAAATTTCTTATTTTCACAAGAAACAAAATACCCCATTCTGTTGCGCAATTTGTTCTGAGGGCCGCAATACCCCATTTGTTGTGATAAACTGCCGTTTGGGCCCATGGGAGGGCTCAGAAGGAAAGGACCACCATTTGGCCTACTGGGGATTTTCTAGTGCGAAGTCATGTATGCAGAAGCACCTGAGGTACCAGTACAGTTGAAACCCGCAAGAAGTGACCCCGTTTTAAAAACTACACCCTTAAGGCATTCATCTAGAGGTGTAGTGAGCATTTTGACCGGAGACCTACACCCCATAAACTGTAATGTGGGTTCTCCCGGGTATGGCAATACCCTACATGTGGCTGTTATCAGCTGCCTGGGCACACAGCAGGGCTCAGAGGGGAAAGACGAGGGGGGATAAGCTGTGCGGAGTGCATCAGGGTAAGTAAAATTGGGGTAAATTATAAACCAAGGGATGTATGATAAATTTTAAAACACTCTTTCATACAGAGCTCTGGTTATTCGGGACACGTGTCACATTGATATATTGTGTCATCCCTTATCGCCCTCTTATAGCAGACTTTGCACCTCTTTTGACTTTTTCCCTTCTTGCCAGTTTGGGGAACTTCCGCTGGAAAGTGTTGCCGCCCTGGTACGATGCGTGTGGCCCCGCTTCCAGAACTACTGGGTGCCCCCCCTTCTTGGTCACTAAAGATTAGGTTCTTGATAATCACCTCTTGAAATTCCAGGAAAGTTCCCGTCTGGCCTGCACATCGACGTAGCATGTACGCATTGTACAAAGCCATCTGTATGATGTGCACGGCCAGCTTCTTATACCACACCGCATAGCGCTGTAGGGCTTCAGGATTTGATCTGACAAGTCCATCCCTCCCATGTACCTATTGTAGTCTAGGATGCAGTCTGGTTTGGGGGTGGCCTTTCCTTCATATATCCTAAACCTGTAGGTATACCCTGATGCACTCTTGCAGCTTATACATCTTCACGCCATACCTTGCCCTCTTACCCGGCAGGTACTCGCGGAATTGAACCCTCCCTTTAAAATGTACCCTGAATTCATCAATAGAAATACACTTCTCGGGGGTGTATGCTGGGGAAAACCGGGCACTGGAACGGTCTAATAGGGGTCTCCGTTTATACAAACGGTCAAAACTGGGGTCATCTTGGGGTGGGCACGGCTCATTATCAGTATAATGTAAGAAGCGAAGTATTGCCTCATTTATTTATTTTTTTAGGTTCCAGTTCAGTTCTGAAGTTGCTTTGAGGGGCCCATATATTAGAAACCCCTATGAAATACCCCATTTTAGAAACTAGACCCCTCAAAGTATTCACAACAGCATTTAGAAAGTTTATGAACGCTTTAGGTGTTTCACAAAAATTTAGAGCAAAGTAGAGGTGAAATTGACATTTTTTTTTTGTCAGAAAATCCTCTTTATACCATTTTTTTTATAACACAAAAGGATTTATCAGTGAAACGCAACTTAATACGTATTGCCCAGATTCTGCAGTTTTGAGAAATATCCCACATGTGGCCCTCGGGCGGTAATGGACTGAAGCACCGGCCTCCGAAGCGAAGGAGGACCTAGTGGATTTTGAAGCCTCTTTTTTATTAGGCACCATGTCCGGTTTGAAGAGGTCTTGTGGTGCCAAAACATTGGGAACCCCCCAAAAGTGACCCCAATTTGGAAACTAGACCCCTTGAGGAATCCATTGTAATTTTCTTGGGGTGCATGCGGATTTTTGATCAGTTTTTATTCTATTTTTAAGTGGCGTTGTGACTAAAAAACAGCAATTTTACTATTGTTTTTTTATTCTTTTTTTTTTACTGCGTGCACCGTGCGCTATAAATGACACATTCACTTTATTCTGCGTGGCGATACGATTACGGCGATACCAGATGTTTATAGTTTTTTTTTATGTCTTATGGCGTTTGCACAATAAAATACGTTTTGTAAACAATCATTCACTTTTTGTGTTACCTTATTCTAAGAGCCATAACGTTTTTATTTTTCAATCAATCAAGACGTGCGAGGACTTATTTTTTGCGTAACGAGCTGTAGTTTCGATCAGGACCATTTTTAGGTACATGCGACTTTTTTATCTCTTTTTATTCCATTTTTTGGGAGGTGAGGTGACCAAACAATTGTGATTGTGGTACGGTTTATTATTATTTTATTTTACGGCGTTCATCGTGCGGGATAAATAATGAAATAGTTTTGTAGTTCAGGCCGTTACGGACGCGGCCATACCAATTATGTATAGTTAATTTGTTTGTTTATATATTTTTATTAATAATAAAGGACTGATAAGGGAAAAAGGGGGATTTTTACTTTTATTACTTTTAAATCTTTTATTTTCTTATTTTTACACATCTTTTTTTAACTTTTTTTTTACTTTATTACCTTACTTTGTCCCACTAGGGGACTTGAGGGCAGGAGGCCCTGATCGCTATTCTAATACACTGCACTACATGCGTAGTGCAGTGTATTAGAACTGTCAGCTACTCACTGACAGCAAGCATAGTGGGTCCTGACGTTGTCAGGACCCACTAGGCTTCCGTCTATGGCATAGCCGGACGCCATTGTTTGGTGTCCGGTTGCCATAGTCACCATCGCCGGCCGCTATCGCGTAGCAGGCCGGCGATGGCAGCTTAACCCCTAAAAAGCCGCGATCTCTATAGAACGCGGCTTTTAAGGGGTTAATCGGCGGGGACACAGCGATCGGTCCCCGCTGTAGGAGCTGTGACAGCTGCTGAACAAGACAGCAGCGTCACAGCTCCTGTATGTGTCGGGAGGACGGCCGAAACAGCCGTTACTCCCGTGACGTACTATTACGTCATGGAGCGCGAACGATACAGCTGCCATGACGTAATAGTACGTCAAGGAGCGGGAAGGGGTTAATGACAAAAATAAAAAATCTGATAATATCGTCCCTCTTAAAGATGACCATGGAATACAATGGTAGAGGACAGAGGGAGGGCTGAGATATTAAACACATACTTTTCATCTGTGTTCATGTAGCGCCCATGGCCACGGGCCGTCGGGTTTACTCACCTCCCGACGCCCGCAGCCATGGATCTGTGAGCGCTGGCCTCCGTCTCCCTCCTAGGAGATGCCAGCGCTCACTTCCGCTCCGTTCGGCTGGGTCCCATAGGGTGCGCGCGCACGCTCACGCCCGGCCTTAAAGGGCCAGCACGCGCAATTAGGAAATCGTCATCACAATCAACTGCCACGATTTCCTGGTCTATAAGGCCCTGTTCACACAGAGTTTTTTGACGAGTTTTTTGTGGCAGAAACCGCGCCAAAAAACTCCTCAAAAACCGCCCGAAAATGCCTCCCATTGATTTCAATGGGAGGCAGAGGAGTTTTTTTTACCACGAGTAAAAAAAACTTGTCGTGGTAAAAAGAAGCAACATGACCCATCTTGAGGCGGTCTCCGCCTCCAAAACCCCATTTCAATGAGTCAGAAAGAGGAAAAAAAAACATCGACGAGTGTTTTGACGAGTTTTTGTCAAACCACTGTGCAAAAACCTACTGGAGCAGTTTTTGCAGGCCTTCTAATCCTTGCCTGAGCGTTGTTAGTCTTTCCCAGTCTGTCTCGCAAATGGTTCCTTAGTGTCTCCCGTTCCAGCTGTTACCCGTGCCGTTACCGTTCCTGTATTCCGTATTGTTCCTGTGCCTACCAGCGTTCAAGTGCCTTCTGCCACGTCAAGTGCCATCTGCCACGTCAAGTGCCATCTGCCACGTCAAGTGTCTTCTGCCACGCCAAGTGCCATCTGCCACGTCAAGTGCCATCTGACACATCAAGTGCCATCTGCCACGTCTAGTGTCATCTGCCATGTCAAGTGTCTACCCCTTCATCGGATACTGCCCGCCACGTCTGGCGCCACTTGCCGCACCTGCCTCCATCCGTGCTGAAGCCACAGCCACCGCCCGGACTATTTCAGGTACCCAAGCATTACTGTCTGCCATTTACTTCCGCATAGACTGTGACCTGGTCAGCTGCCTCCCCGCTACGGTCGGAACGGCCTAGTGGGTAAACATTCCCTTTTCCCGTGACAGTACACTCAGGCCATGGAACCCGCTGGCCAGCCCAAGACCCCAGTACAGAAGATTCAGACAGAGATGCATGACCTACGCACATGTCAGGATCAACTCCTTGAGGCGGTGAAATCTATCCTGGTCCGCCTGGATCTACTCGCTGTTCCACCTCCGGTTCTTCCTCCTGAAGCTGTTGCCGTGCCACTGCCTGTTGCTCCCCCTGTTTGTTCCGGATCCTCAGTTCCTCTGCCTCTTCCTCCTCGCTACGACGGTGATCCCAGAGCATGTAGAGGATTTCTCAATCAATGCACGGTGCATTTTAGGCTACGGCCTCATCTCTTCCCCTCCGAGGAGGCCAAAGTGGCATTTATTATCTCCCTCCTCGCTGGCAAGGCCCTCGCATGGGCGAACCCAAACTTGGAGCAACAAGGACCTGTATCCTCGTACCTAGCCTTGTTCCTGCAGTCCTTTCGTGCCGTGTTCGAGGAGCCGGATCGAACATCCTCTGCCGCAGCCACTCTGTTGACCCTCAAGCAAGAAGGCTCCACAGTAGGGGAGTATGCTATCTCCTTCCGTACCCTAGCAGCCGAGCTGGCATGGGACAATGAGGCACTGGTGGCGACCTTCTGGCAGGGACTGTCCTCTCACATCAAGGACGAACTGGCAGCCCGCGACCTTCCTTCTACCTTGGATGCCCTCATCCTGTTAGCCACCCGGGTTGATATGAGAATCCGGTAGCGCTCTCAAGAGGTTCGTCAGGAGAGCCGGGCCCACAGACCAGCACCCTCTGCCCAGAAACCACTATTGTCCACTCCTAGTGCGCTACCTGAGGAACCCATGCAGGTAGACAGAGTCCGGTTATCTGAACAGGAGAAGCAGCGCAGACGCTCCTCTGGACTTTGTATGTATTGTGGCCTCAAGGGTCATTTTGTGTGCCAATGCCCACAGAAACTGGGAAACTCCAGTACCTAGGGTTGGTCGGAGAGGCAACTCTAGGTGGAACGTCTCCAAATGTTAAAACCTCTTCCAAATTATCGATACCTGTGGCCATCGTCACCAGACAGACATCACATCCTTCCTCCGCCTATCTTGACTCTGGAGCGGCTGCTAATTTTATCCACCAGGATCTAGTGGATCGGTTTCAACTACCCACAGTCCGTCTGGAGAGACCCCTGGCAGTTGCTTCTGTGAATGGTCTACCGTTGCCTGATCCAATCATGCTCATCACTGAGCCATTGCCACTACGGGTCGGAGCTCTTCACTCAGAACAGATCACCTTCCTGGTACTACTCAAGGCTATCAATCCTATCCTGCTGGGTCTGCCATGGCTCTGTCTACACGCCCCGACATTCGACTGGAGTTCTGGAATGGTTCTTCAATGGGGTCCCAGATGCCATAGCCATTGCCTGTCACAAGTCCGTCCTGTTGTGCCCCCTCTGCCTCAGTCACTCTCTGATCTACCTTCTCAGTATGCCAGTTTTGCGGATGTCGTTTGCAAATGAGAGGCTGAGACGTTGCCTCCACATCGGAATTATGACTGTCCCATTGAACTGGTTCCCAATGCTTCTCTTCCCCGTGGACGAGTATATCCTCTCTCCTTGCCAGAGACTTTATCGATGTCAGCCTATATCAAGGAGAACTTGGAGAGGGGTTTTATTCGAAAATCTTCCTCCCCGGCCGGGGCAGGATTCTTCTTCGTTAAAAAGAGAGATGGATCTCTCCGACCCTGCATTGACTACCGTGGTCTCAATCAGATCACAGTCAAGAACAAATACCCGTTGCCACTCATTTCCGAGCTGTTTGATCGCATACGAGGAGCCAAAAATTTTTCCAAGCTAGATCTGCGGGGGCCTATAATCTAATCCGGATTCGCCGGGGTGACGAATGGAAGACAGCATTTAACACCCGCGATGGGCACTATGAATACCTAGTGATGCCCTTCGGACTGTGTAACACTCCCGCAGTATTTCAGGAGTTCGTTAATTATATCTTCCGAGATCTCCTCTATATGTGTGTTGTAGTTTATCTCGATGATATTCTAATTTTCTCCCCAGATCTGTTGACCCATCGGAGGCATGTTCGTCAAGTTCTTCTGCGACTGAGAGAGAATAGCTTGTATGCCAAGTTAGAGAAATGCACCTTTGAAAAGAGGTCTTTGCCCTTCCTGGGCTATGTCATCTCGGATCAAGGCCTTAAGATGGAACCTGAGAAGTTAAAGTCTGTCCTGGAATGGCCACGTCCTCAAGGCCTAAGGGCCATACAGCGGTTCCTGGGTTTCGCCAATTTCTACCGGCAGTTTATTCAGAACTTTTCTTCTCTGACGGCCCCCATCTCTACCCTTACCAAGAAGGGTGTGAACACCAAGGTATGGACTCCAGAGGCAGAGTCCGCATTCATTAGCCTCAAGAAAGCCTTCACTTCAGCTTCGATCCTCCATCACCCTGACATATCTCGGCAGTTCTCACTAGAAGTGGACGCTTCCTCTGTTGGTGCAGGTGCACTTCTGTTCCAGAGGAGCTCCAAAGGAAAGGCAGTAGTATGTGGCTACTACTCAAGACTGTTTTCCTCTGCTGAGCGCAATTACTCCATTGGAGATCGGGAGCTACTGGCTATCAAATTGGCCCTGGAGGAGTGGAGACATCTTTTAGAAGGCGCAGCTCACCCCATCCTGATCTTCACCGACCACAAGAACCTCACCTACCTTCAGTCCGCTCAAAGACTGAATCCTCGTCAAGCCAGGTGGTCACTGTTCTTCAGCCGTTTCCAATTTCTGCTCCACTACCGTCCCGCTGACAAGAATGTGAGGGCCGGTGCCCTGTCCAGATCATTTGAGACGGAAGACACGGTGGAGTCCCTTCAGACGATCATAGACCCATCCTGCGTTGTCACCGCCAATCCTCTGCAGCTTAGAAATATCCCTCCGGGGAGAACTTTTGTTCGGTTGGCAGACAGAAAAAGAATTCTCCGCTGGGGACACAGTTCTAAACTAGCTGGGCACGCCGGTGTCCGTAAAACCCAAGACCTGATCGCTCATCACTTCTGGTGGCCCACGCTACCTAAGGATGTTCTGGACTTTGTCTCTGCTTGCACGGTCTGTACCTCTAATAAAGCGACTCACTCCAAGCCTGCCGGCTTGCTTCAACCCCTGCCTGTACCCAGTGCCCCCTGTCAGCACATCGCTATGGACTTCGTCACAGACCTTCCTCTCTCAGCAGGATGCAACACCATCTGGGTGGTGGTGGACCGGTTCTCTAAGATGGCACATTTTATCCCGCTGACCGGCCTACCCTCTGCTCCTCGTCTGGCGATTCTCTTCATTCAGCACATTTTTCGCTTGCATGGCTTGCCTCTTCACATTGTGTCCGACCGAGGGGTTCAGTTTACCTCTAAGTTCTGGAGAGCCCTCTGTAAACTCCTGGATGTGAGTTTGGACTTTTCCTCTGCCTATCACCCCCAGTCCAATGGGCAAGTTGAGAGGATCAACCAGATCATGGAAAATTATCTCCGCCACTTCATCTCTTCACAGCACGATAACTGGGTACAGCTTCTTCCATGGGCCGAGTTTTCTTACAATAACCACACAAGTGAGTCCACCACTTCCACTCCGTTTCATATCATGTACAGTCAACATCCCAGAGTTCCTCTTCCTGTATCAACTTCATCTCAGGTACCCGCTGCTGACTCTGCATATGGGGATTTCCTGCAAATCTGGCAACAGACCCGGTCCTCTATTTTGCTGGCGGTAGATCGCATGAAGCAAAAGGCAGATACCAAGAGAAGAGAGCCGCCTCAGTATCTTCCTGGGACTAAAGTCTGGCTGTCCTCTCGGAACATTCGCTTGAGGGTGCCTTCATACAAGTTCGCTCCCAGGTTCCTTGGCCCTTTCGAGATCCTGCAACAAATTAACCCTGTCTCCTATAAGCTGCGGCTGCCTCCTACCCTTAGAATCCCTAACTCCTTCCATGTGTCCCTCCTGAAACCAGTGGTCCTGAACCGCTACAGCAAGACTTCTAGTTCCACAGTTGCTCCCAGCGGTCCTTCTGATGCATTCGAGGTAAAGGAGATCCTGGACCGCAAGAGAGTAGGAGGAAGGACTTTCTATTTGGTGGACTGGAGAGGGTTTGGTCCTGAGGAGAGGTCCTGGGAGCCAGAAGAGAACCTCAGCGCCCCTACTCTTATTAAAAAGTTCCTCTCTCACTCTGGCCCCAAGAAGAGGGGGCGTAAGAGGGGTGATACTGTAGCGCCCATGGCCGCGGGCCGTCGGGTTTACTCACCTCCCGACGCCCGCAGCCATGGATCTGTGAGCGCTGGCCTCCGTCTCCCTCCTAGGAGATGCCAGCGCTCACTTCCTCTCCGTTCGGCTGGGTCCCATAGGGTGCGCGCGCACGCTCGCGCCCGGCCTTAAAGGGCCAGCGCGCGCAATTAGGAAATCGTCATCACAATCAACTGCCACGATTTCCTGGTCTATAAGAAGGCCCCTGGCCTTCTAATCCTTGACTGAGCGTTGTTAGTCTTTCCCAGTCTGTCTCGCAAATGGTTCCTTAGTGTCTCTCGTTCCAGCTGTTACCCGTGCCCTGTTACCGTTCCTGTATTCCGTATTGTTCCTGTGCCTACCAGCGTTCAAGTGTCTTCTGCCACGTCAAGTGCCATCTGCCACATCAAGTGCCATCTGCCACGTCAAGTGTCTTTTGCCATGCCAAGTGCCACCTGCCATGTCAAGTGCCATCTGCCACGTCAAGTGCCATCTGCCACGTCAAGTGTCTTCTGCCACGCCAAGTGCCATCTGCCACGTCAAGTGCCATCTGCCATGTCAAGTGCCATCTGCCACGTCTAGTGTCATCTGCCACAACAAGTGTCTACCGCTTCATTGGATACTGCCCGCCACGTCTGGCGCCACTTGCCACACCTGCCTCCATCCGTGCTGAAGCCACAGCCACCGCCCAGACTATTTCAGGTACCCAAGCATTACTGTCTGCCATTTACTTACGCATAGACTGTGACCTGGTCAGCTGCCTCCCCACTACGGCGGAGCGGCCTAGTGGGTCCACATACCCTTTGCCCGTGACAGTTCACTGATGAGCTGCCAGTACCAGATATTCAGGGGGACAGTGATAAAGGTTCCCCACCAAATATTACCTGCTTAACACAGAAAGAAGTACAGCTACGTCTGAGCAAATTAAATATTGATATATCCCCTGACCCAGACGGCATACATCAACGAGTTTTAAGGGAATTAAGCTCAGTATTGGACAGACCATTGTATCTCAACTTCTTAGACTCAGGATCAGTGCCACAGGATTGGAGGACGACTGATGTACCAATATTTAAAGTGTAGCTAAACGTTCTATAAACTTCTGACATGGCATAGTGACTTGTCAGAAGTTTGGATTGGTGAGGATCCAAGCACGGAGACCCCCACCAATCGCGAGAACGAAGCAGCTGAAGTGCTCGTGTGAGCACTCAGCTGCTTCGTGTCTGTTCTGCTTTTTCCGGAAATAAATGTATCATGTATAGACTCAATACAAATTCTATGAGCCCCTACCCTGATACATCGGCTTTCCGGAAAAAGCCGAACAGAAACGAAGCATCTGAGTGCTTCAGCTGCTTCGTTCTAGCGATTGGTGGGGTCTCCGTGCTCAGACCCCCACCAATCCAAACTTCTGACATGTCACTATGACATGTTAGAAGTTTGTCGACTGGTTATCTACACTTTAAGAAGGGTAAAAAGCTGAGTAACTACCGTCCAGTAAGTTTGACATCTGTGGTATGTAAAGTATTTGAGGGTATTCTAAGAGATGAAATACAAGAGCATAGAGCAGAGGAAAGTCTAATAACTGATAACCAGCATGGATTCATGAAAAACAGATCGTGCCTAACTAACATTCTCTGTTTCTATGAGGAGGTAAGTGCAAATCTGGATGCTGGTCATGTGGCTGATGTGATTTATTTGGATTTTGAAAAAGCTTTTGATACTGTTCCACAAAACAGTCTTGTTCTGAAGCTACATACACAGGGACTGGGGGAACGTGTATGCAAGTCAGTAAAGAATTGGGTAAGGGAAAGAAAACAAAGAGTTGTTATAAATGGAACTAACTCAAAATGGGTTGAAGTTTGCAGCGGTGTTGGGCACAATTCTTTTTAATCTCTTTATTAATGACCTTGTGGATGGGATTGATAGCAAGGTGTTAGTTTTTGCTGACGATACAAAACTTTGTAGGATACTTAAAACTCAGCTTGACTTTAATATATAAGCTGGCAGCATGGGCAAAAACATGGCCGACGAAATGTAATGTTGATAAATGTAAAGTAATGCACCTAGGACGCAATAATAGCATTAATTCATATACATTAAATGGAATAAAACTGGGGATAACGGAACAAGAGAAAGACCTGGGTATTCTGGTAACAAATAAGCTAAGCAGCACTAAATGTCAAGCAGCAGCTACAAAATCAAATAGGATTTTAGGGTGTATAAAAAGAGAGGTAAAAACCCAGGATTCAAATGTAATATTACCCCTCTATAGATCCCTTGTAAGGCCACATCTAGAATATGGAATTCAGTTTTGGGCTCCACATTGTAAAAAGGACATAGAAGAACTGGGTAGGGTTCAATGTCGGGCAACGAGACTATTAAATGGGATGGGAGGTGTCGCTTACAATGAAAGGCTAGAAAAATTGGTCTTGTTCAGCTTGGAAAAAATACATTTTAGAGGTGATCTTATTAATATGTCTAAGTATATGTGTGGTCAATACAGAGAACTAGCACATGATCTGTTTCTTCCAAGGACTCTATAAAGGACAAGGGGACACCCATTGCGTGTGGAAGAAAGACGTTTCAGACATCAATGAAGAAAAGGGTACTTTACAGTTAGAGTTGTCAAGCAATGGAATGCCCTTCCCCAAGAGATAGTGATGGCAGATACTATGTCATGATTTAAAAAAAGTCTAGATGCTTATTTATTGATGAATGGCATTAAGGGGTATAATTAATCAAGCAATGAATGACGTGTAATTTATTGAGAAATGTTGAACCTGATGGACCTGTGTCTTTTATCAACCTATGTAACTATGAAACTGACTGGGACAACGGATAAACTGTATGTGAATGGTCCCTTATCAATCAACAAAATTCTAATATATATTTTCAACTTAAAGGCTATGCACACCTTTCAATGTTTTATTTTATTTTTTATTAAATTGATGTTTTATTTGATTGTAAATATTTTTTCAATTGACTAACATTAAAAAAAAAAAAAATGCTTTTACGATGCAGCCGAATCCGTTAACAAAGTGAACTGACGGCTCGGCTGAGAGCAGGTCCTGTTTGTGTCTAGCGAACTTCACAGCTTTTGTGTATAGAGCATACATAAAAGCTCTATCTTAAAAGCTTAATGTCAATGAACATTTCTTTTAGAATCACATAAAGCAATTATATATATATATATATATATATATATATATATATATATATATATACCAAAATTTAAGCAGCACTCGTGTAATAAAGTGGTGGGTGCAAAGCAACTAAGAGCTTAATCCACCACTCAAAATACCATACAAGAAAAAAGATTGCAGCACTCCAGCAAGGTCCAGTAAAAAAATCTGTGGTTTTATTTGCCCATGTTTAGAGCCAAGCAACGTTTCAGTTCCACCATGGAACTTTTTAAAACAAACAGTTCCATAGTGCAACTGAAACGTTGCTTGGCTCTAAACATGGGCAAGTAAAACTACAGATTTTTTTTACTGCACCTTGCTGGAGTGCTGCAATCTTATTTCTTGTGTATATATATATATGTATATTCACACACACACACACGTGTGTATATATATATGCTTGATAAAGGTCCTATTGTTGGACAGAAACGTCGCTGTTTGTTGGCTGAATAAACCACTTTATTTTCACCACTTTGAGTGCTGCAAGATCTCTACTTTTATATATATATATATATATATATATATATATATATATATATATATATATACATACATATTTTTTTATTCTATTTTATTTTTTTTACAATTATTTTATTTATTTATTTTAATTAAAAGAAAATACAATAAAAAACATATTTTTACATTTTCCTCCTACTCCCACCCCCCACCCTCTCAAGACCGATCTTGGTTGAAGAGATGAACAAAACAAAGAGAGCAAAAATTCGTACCACTCCCCCCAATAGGTTTTACAGTGTTTGCCTTGATTATAGATTTTCTCATATTTCATTATAATTTTCACCTTATTTATCCAAGCATTAACCTCTGGTGGGTCGCTAGATGTCCACTTTCTAACTACTAATAATTTTGCTATAAACTATAGTTTTATTAGTCCACATTTTTTTTTCCTTAGAAATGTTTCATTCGGAATCATCACCCAACAATACCAGTTGAAGTTGAAACATTATATCTGGGTTAATTTTTTCCAATTTTTTTTTTCAAGATTCTATCCCAGCAATCAGCAATCTTAATACAATTCCATAGCATGTGCAAATAGTTTGCTTCCGCTGCACCACATCTGGGGCAGTTAGAAACTTTATTAATAGAGAACTTACTCAAAAGGGCTGGGTATAATAAAGCCTATGTATCAAATTGAACTGAATAAGCTGATGGTTCATGCTTATCGATACTTTACAAATATTTTGAAATATTATGTTCCAATTAAGAACACAATCGTTATTCAATTCCTTCTCCCATTTTATAACACAATTTCCTTGACTTTATTTCCATCAGGGATTTATATAACCTAGAGAGCGTTTTTTTTTTCACATTTGTATTCTTTCAGTTTTTTGTAAAAATCAATCCATATAGTCGTTATTGAGAGGATTTCTATCTTTGAATTTATCAAGTGCTTGCTTTAATTGAATATAGGAGAATCTTTCCATCTCCGTCAATTCGAAACCAACTGATAACTTTTCCCATGTTTTGATTTTTCCTCCTCCCATTATATCTAGTACATATCTAATCCCTCTAAGTTTTAATAGTGGTAACTCTGGGATAGGCTTACATTCTTCTATATTAAGCTTATGCTATAACGGGGAAAAGGATAAAAGCCATTTCGACCAGTCATATTTCTTAAACTATTCCAGCATTCATGCAGGAGTTGTGCCGTTAACACGTTTTCCATGACTCCAGAGTTTAATTGACCAGATTCTAACAGCTCATAAATATCTGAAAAGCGGCCTTTAATGTTAGTAATCATCCATTGTAGGAACTCGACCTTATCCCGTTCTTGTATATATTGTAATTGTGCTGCTAAGTAATATACTCTAATATCTGGAAATGCTAGTCCTCCTTGCTCTCTTGGGGGACATAAGTAATCTAGCTCAATTCGAACTCTCTTCCTTCCCTAAATCAGGTTATTAAAGATAGTTATGATTTTCTTAAAATATTTATCTTGTATCCATACCGGGGTAATCCCAAAAACACTTTTAGGGATCAACACTGTTTTAATCAAAACAATTTTATTGGCATTTAATATAGGCAATTCGTTCCATATTTTTGTTTGTTTTTTCATTTCTGTTATAAGGGGGAAATAATTATAATCCAAAAATTATTTTATATTATTTGAAATTTCTATACCCAAATATCTAAAGCTGTCTCCTGGATATATGATTCAATTTTTTTTGCAATACTAATCACTTTTATCTAGTGGCATTAATATGGATTTTTCCCAATTGATCTTTAGACCAGAATATAATCCAAATCTTTGAATAACAGATATAACTATAACTATAACATTTTTGATCCGGGTTTATAAAAAAAAATAGCAGGTTGTCAGCCTATAAAATAATTTTATCCTCTTCCCTCCTAGCTCCAAAACCCACAATATTTCCATCCTCTTTGATCAAACAGGCGAGAGGTTCCATTGCCAATGCAAAGAGTAGGGGAGAAAGAGCACAACCCTGTCTTGTGCCCCTACTTAAATTGAAAAATTCTCACCATTTATGTTAATGTTTGCTCTAGGGCCATTAAATAATAATTTGATCATTCTTATAAAAGATTCTCCAAAACCTTGCTTTCTCATGACCGCCCATAAGCAACCCCACTCCACTGTGTTAAATGCTTTAACTGCATCAAGATACAGAATGGAGCTTCTCCTGGTGCAACTTGAATATTCCCAAACACCCAATGGACACACTGTTTGACCGTTCTACCAGAAATAAATCCCTGCTGATCACTATGTACTACAGTAGAAATTAAAATAGCTAACTTTCCCGCCAACACTTTGGCGAAAAGTTTAGTATTCGTGTTCAATGGGGAAATAGGTCTATAAAATTCCATTCTTTCCGGACATTTACCTGGTTTCAGAATCAAAGCAATATTAGCTTCTACCATTGAACTTGGTAATCTGCCCTCTACCACTGCCGAACGCAATGTTTTTAACAGGGCTGGTAATAGTTCTTCCCCAAATGTTCTATACAGTTCAAATGGGAAACGATCCTAACCTGGAGTTGTATTTCCTTTAACGCTATTCAATGCATTTCTTAATTCATCCAGGGAGATTGGTCGATCTAACTCATCTTTCTGAATATCAGACAAGGGGGAGAAAAATAATCTAGAAAGAGCTCCAATTGTTCTTCATTATACTTTTCCGGAGCAATAAAATTCTGAATAATAATCCAAGAATTCTGATCTGATTTCATAATCTTGATTACTTATATTCCCTCTTTTATTAAGAATTGCCAAAATATTACTCTTCTGACTTTGATTTTTAATGATACTCATTAATAATTTATTTGGTGTTCCTGATTCACAGAAATTTTTCTGCCCCAAGAAAAATATTAAATAATAATTAATTAATAATATTAAATTATCTTCCGTAGGGGTTTCAAAGTATTTTCCCTCCAACAAATTTGTACTTAGTTCTTTTCCCTGCTCAATCTTATTATATTCTCTTTTTAATATAATAATTCTTTCAAAAAGGATAGCCCTTATACAGTCTTTTAATGTTTCCCAAACAATTAAGTCTGGGGCAGTCTCCCAGTTTAGTAATAAAATATTATGAATTTCAACTTTGATATTTTCAGGGTCTTGTAATAATGAAAACCAATGTGGATTAATTTTTATCAGCTTAGCGAATTCTTTTTTTTTCATTTGTTTTCATGTCCACAATAAGTGGAGTATGATCCGAAATGCTTTCATTGTCATATTTTATTTTCCCAATAGGTGTAACAAGTGATTCACTACACAATACCAAGTCAATACGTGACATGGTATGGTGTGAACCACTATAACAAGAGTAGATTTACTCTTTAGGGTTTTTCATTCTCCATATATCTACTAGACCCTCTTCTTCACTTATCCTAGCCAATGATGTTTTAATTGGGCTCTTATTTCTTAGAGCAAACCCTATCCATTACCTAGTCCATAACACAATATATATATATATATATGGGAGAAAGGCTCTAGAGGACAGAGCTGAAACGTTGCACAGGGGGCAATAAAAGTACCCTATTTTCACATTTACTGCGGAGTGCTGCCTATTTTTTGAATATTATCAAGTTTGGAGCGTGGTCTGTTCCTGAGGATTTGCACCCACCATACACCGGTGCTGCTAGATATATTTGTTTATCTATATATATATGTATGTATATATATATATATATATATATATATATATATATATATATATCTATATATATCTATATATATATATATATATATATATATATATAGATATATATATATATATATATATATATACATACAGTACCAATCAAAAGTTTGGACACACCTTCTCATTCCATGGTTTTTCTTTAAAGGAACACATAAGGAATTAGGTGGTATACAAAAAGTGTTGTTCAAAGTAGCCCCTTTTGCTTTGATGACAGCTTTGCACACTCTTGACATTCTCTCATTCAGCTTCATGAGGTAGTCACCTGTAATGGTTTTCAATTAAGGTTGTGTCCGGGGTGTCCGTGATTTTACCGGACACGATAGCGCAGCATGCTGCTCTATTGTCTACAGTAAACTCTGGTAAACCCTGCTGGATCTGCGATGGATGCCCCTAAGGGAGCCTCCATTGCAGATGTGAACAGTTGTAAGCAGATGTGAACAGAGCCTAACAGGTATACCTTATCAAGCGTTAATTTGTTGAATTTCTTGCCTTCATAATGTGTTTC
The DNA here is from genome assembly GCF_050947455.1 of Rhinoderma darwinii. Lineage (NCBI taxonomy): Eukaryota > Metazoa > Chordata > Amphibia > Anura > Rhinodermatidae > Rhinoderma > Rhinoderma darwinii. The sequence goes on along the minus strand of NC_134690.1, from coordinate 191,147,809 downwards.
ATACTATCAGTTGTGTTCTGCAGAGGTAGAATTTGAACACGCTTCCATACAGCGTTTAGCCCTATTAAACTACTGTTCTAATTCACATTATGGCAAGAGCAACTCAACTAAGTACAGAAAAATGACAGTCCATCATTACTTTAAGATATGAAGGTCAGTTAATCCGTAAAAATTTCAAGAACTTTGAAGGTATCCTCAAATGCAGTCATGAAAACCATCAAACGCTATGATGAAACCGGCTCTCATGAGGGCCGTCTCAGGAAAGGAAGACCAAGAGTTACCTCTGTTGTAGAGGATAAGTTTATTGGAGTTAACAGCCTCAGAAATCGCTAGTTAACAGCACCTTAGATTAGAGCCTACATAAATTCTTCACAGAGATCAAGTACCAGACACATCTCAACATCAACTGTTCAGAGGAGACTGCGAGAATCAGGCCTTTATGGTTGAGTTACTGCAAAGAAGCCACTACTGAGGAGCAAGAAGAAGAATATAATTGATTGGGCCAAGAAACAAAAGGAATGGACATTAGACCAGTGGAAATCTGTACTTTGGTCTGATGAGTCAAAATGTAAAATTTTCAGTTCCACCCGCCATGTGTTTCTGAGATGCAAAAAAGGTTTCTACATGTGTGGTTCCCACACATGAGGTGTTATAGTGTGGGGGGTACTTTGCTGTTGACACTGTTGGTGATTTATTTAAAATTCAAGGAACACTTAACCAGTATGGCAACCACAGCATTCTTTAACGACATGCCATCCCATCTGGTTTGTGCTAAGTAAGACCATCATTTGTTTTTCAACAGGACAATGAATCCCAAGCACACCTCTAGACTATGTAAGGGCTATTTGACCAACAAGGAGAGTTATGGAGTGCTGCGTCAGATGACATGGCCTACACAATCACCTGACCTTAAACCCAATTGAGATGGTTTGGGATGAGTTGAAGCGCAGAGTGGAGGACAAGCAGGCAACAAGTGCTCAGCACCTCTGGGAACTCCTTCAAGACTGTTGGCAAAGCATTCCATGTGGCTACCTCATGAAGGTGACTGAGAGAGTTCCAAGAGTGTGCAAAGCTGCCATCAAAGCAAAAGGGGGCTGCTTTGAAGAATATAAAATATAAAACATTCTGGTTTGTTTAACACTTTTTTTGTTTACTACTTAATTCCATATGAGCTTTAAAATGTGAACAACATGTGGCAGTTAATCAAGTACAACCCTAGTGTTTATTAATGTGAACATAAAACTAGTCGGATACTTATGATAGCGTGATGAAAATAGTAATCAAAGTATATACTATATACACTTAATTGATTTTTTCAATATTTTTTGTGTTTTTAAGCAATTCTTTAATTGACTTTTATAAAAAAAAATACTTTCTGAAATATAACTTCTATGTATCATTCTCTCTCAGCTGATTTAATCAGTGCAACAGAACTGATAACTCGGCTGAGAATGATTCCTAGGTGTCTTACACACAGGATCCACCTAATATTGATCACATCTAAGTGTATGAACTTAGATGTGATCAATGACCAGATGCTTACCACAAAACTCCTACTACTCCAACGGCAAAATATCACAATGCATGGAGTACATATGTACCACATACAGTGAAGGAAATAAGTATTTGATCCCTTGCTGATTTTGTAAGTTTGCCCACTGTCAAAGTCATGAACAGTCTAGAATTTTTAGGCTAGGTTAATTTTACCAGTGAGAGATAGATTATATAAAAAAAACAAAACAGAAAATCACATTGTCAAAATTATATATATTTATTTGCATTGTGCACAGAAAAATAAGTATTTGATCCCTTTAGCAAACAAGACTTAATACTTGGTGGCAAAACCCTTGTTGGCAAGCACAGCAGTCAGACGTTTTTTTGTAGTTGATGATGAGGTTTGCACACATGTTAGATGGAATTTTGTCCCTCTCATCTTTGCAGATCATCTGTAAATCATTAAGATTTCGAGGCTGGCGCTTGGCAACTCGGATCTTCAGCTCCCTCCATAAGTTTTCGATGGGATTAAGGTCTGGAGACTGGCTAGGCCACTCCATGACCTTAATGTGCTTCTTTTTGAGCAACTCCTTTGTTGCCTTGGCTGTATGTTTCGGGTCATAGTCATGCTGGAAGACCCAGCCACGAGCCATTTTTAATGTCCTGGTGGAGGGAAGGAGGTTGTGACTCAGGATTTGACGGTACATGGCTCCATCCATTCTCCCATTGATGCGGTGAAGTAGTCCTGTGCCCTTAGCAGAGAAACACCCCCAAAACATAATGTTTCCATCTCCATGCTTGACAGTGGGGACGGTGTTCTTAGGGTCATAGGCAGCATTTCTCTTCCTCCAAACACGGCGAGTTGAGTTAATGCCAAAGAGCTCAATTTTAGTCTCATCTGACCACAGCACCTTCTCCCAATCACTCTCAGAATCATCCAGATGTTCATTTGCAAACTTCAGACGGGCCTGTACATGTGCCATCTTGAGCAGGGGGACCTTGCGGGCACTGCAGGATTTTAATCCATTATGGCGTAATGTGTTACCAGTGGTTTTCTTGGTGACTGTGGTTCCAGCTGCCTTGAGATCATTAACAAGTTCCCCCCCTGTAGTTTTCGGCTGAGCTCTCACCTTCCTCAGGATCAAGGATACCCAACGAGGTGAGATTTTGCATGGAGCCCCAGATTGATGTCGATTGACAGTCATTTTGTATGTCTTCCATTTTCTTACTATTGCACCAACAGTTGTCTCCTTCTCACCCAGCGTCTTACTTATGCTTTTGTAGCCCATTCCAGCCTTGTGCAGGTCTATGATCTTGTCCCTGACATCCTTAGAAAGCTCTTTGGTCTTGCCCATGTTGTAGAGGTTAGAGTCAGACTGATTAATTGAGTCTGTGGACAGGAGTCTTTTATACAGGTGACCATTTAAGACAGCTGTCTTTAATGCAGGCACCAAGTTGATTTGGAGCGTGTAACTGGTCTGGAGGAGGCTGAACTCTTAATGGTTGGTAGGCGATCAAATACTTATTTCTCTGTGCACAATGCAAATAAATATATATAATTTTGACTATGTGATTTTCTGTTTTTTTATTTTTATATAATCTATCTCTCACTGGTAAAATTAACCTAGCCTAAAAATTCTAGACTGTTCATGTCTTTGACAGTGGGCAAACTTACAAAATCAGCAAGGGATCAAATACTTATTTCCTTCACTGTATGTGTAGGTCAAAATGAGCCAATACACACACAAAAAAAAGACCAAAACTAAGGAGCCACAAAATTAGCTTTAGCATCAAAATGTAAAAAAGCATGATAATAATCACTACAGCTAAAGCACCTGGCAAACTGTGATTGAACCGTTGACAGTCAAAACCTTGGAAATCAAGCACCCTCATGCAGCTTTGTATCAAAATGCGTGAAAAAAATCAAGTTTGTTATTAAATCCATCAAACAACCAAAATTATAAGAGGTGGGGTTTTTAGCAGTTAAATTGTTAAAATGGCTAACACATTTAAAACACAGATTACATTCCCCAAACAGTAAAATACCCCACAAACCCATAAACTTCCTAAAAGTAGACACCCTGAAGATTGTAAAATAGCTGCCCAATAGTCAACACTAACAACTAACTTAAGGCCAGTTTTTGAGGCAGTTTTTGGCACAGTTTTTTTGCGTCAAATAGTGAAGTAGACACAAAAGAAAGGAGATGCATCAGTCTTTTTTTTCTACCTTTCCCTCCTTTTGGATCCACTTATGGCCTTGGCTCAAAAAAACAAAGCCAAAAACTTTCACAAAAACGGAATTAAAACTGTGTGTGTGATCCTGACCTTAGGCAGCTGCAGTTTCTGTGTCTGCGAGACTCATTCTGTTAGAGATGAGTGGGAGCATTAAGTGGGAGACATCTAATTGGTCAGAGCACCACTGTTAAATCATACCAGGTAGAGCCCGCCCACTCAGCAAGTATGGAGAGAAAAAATGTACAGATATGTCCACCCTTACCTTTGCTTGAATTTAAATTTCTCAGTAAACAAATTCAATAAAATATCACAACATGTTAACAAAACCCTTGATAGGTTGCAACTCACATCACAACCCCTGGGTGGCCACACTTAGACACAATTAGAATAGGCATCTCATGATAGAGTATTGCAAAATACTTTGAGGAAATAATTAAATATCATAATAAATGTCCATAGTTACTTATTTTGCCATAAATTTGCTATTAAAGCTATAATTTTAATTTAATTTGCAACTTAAAGGGGTTGTCCAGTACCGGATAGGTCATCAGTATATGATCCGTGGGGGTCTGACACCCGGACCCTGCACCGATGAGCTGTTCCGGCTGCTTGCCGGCAAAGGATGTCATTTTACAGTATGCAATGTACGGAGACGGAAGCAGATGGCTCCGTACATTGCATAACGGCCGCGCTGCAGAACTGCAGCTCGGCCGATATTCCGTAACCGGAGCCACCTGCTTCCGGCATGGACATCCAGTGCCCGGAGGCAGCTGGATCATATCATATACTGATCATCTACTGATGATCTATCTGGTGGATAGGTCATCAGTTGTCCGGTAGTGGACAACCCCTGTAATCATAATATTCAAATTTTATTTGATAACTTAAATGCTAAAGAATTATTTATTAATTCAATATTAGAACATATTTGTATACTGGATACTTACATCGACAGGTTTGTCACCAGTTGCATGTCCTGCAATGATTGTACTGCCCTGAAAGTCAATAGGGTCTTTTTTTGAAGTTTGTCTTCTTTCAATTAACTTGCAGTCTACATAAAGTGAAACAATACTATGCTGGATGCAGATTCCAAGCTTGTGCCACTGACGATCAAAAAGATTATGGAGCTCTCGACTTTTGAAGGTGTAATGCAAGGTGGCTCCACCCTGTTTAGCTGTAAACTCCACAACTTTCTTCTCACCATCAATTAGAATCGCATCCTGGAAAACAAATTCATTTTTAATACTCATAAAATTTCTCTTATAATATAAACTATAGTTTGTATACATAACGTTTGAAGAACTAAGATGTTTTATTTAGAAAAAGTTTATAAGCATTGAATGGTACACATGATAACCACTGTTATTTAAAACTAATCACTGAGAGGTCTGTTAGTCATTTCTAAACATTTACAGTTTTAGGTTGTATGCACTTAAAATACGGCGCTAAATACAGATGAAAAATATGGAGCACTTTTGGGCCTCATCCTTTGGCTGTATTATGGCTTCAGGGCCGCACCTACCATGAGGCGAGTTGAGCCTGCAGAGTCTCAGAGGGGGTGGCATTACAGAGCTACTGGCTGAGGTTTCCTCCACTTATCAGCAGCTGCAAGATGTCCTGCTCAGTGTCAGGAAGGAGAGGGAGGAGAGCAGGGTGTCTGCACTGCTGCCGGCATGAAAAGGCTGAGGTGAAATCCTGCCATGGACTCACCACCTCTTCTACTGATTTTCTCTGGAGTCTGCCTGCACACCAAGAGAAGATCCATATAGGCAGCAGCCTGCACAAAAGGTAAATGTAATGTGTAGTGTGTACCGTATGTATGTACTGTATGTGTGAAGTGTGTAATGTATGTGTAATGTGCATTTGTGTAATGTATGTATGTATGTATGTATGTATGTATGTGTGTGTATAGTGTATGTGTATATATTTTTTAAATATATATATGTGAGTGTGTAATTTATACATGTACTGTATGTGTATATTTGTGTAGTGTGTGTATATATATTTCAGTGTGTGTGTTATATATGTATGTACAGTATGGCCTCACAGACACGACCGTTCTTTTGCGGCCACAATTTATCCGCATATTTGCGGATAAATTATGGAACCATTAATTTCTATGGCCCTATGACGGATCCGTATGGGGGCTGCAAATCCGGACCACAAAAACTCAAGACAAATAATTTTACCGTCCGGATTTGCGTATTCACCAATACTGGTGAATTGTTGTGAATCCTAATGACATACGCATGCACAACAAACCAGTGCGGTCGTGTGCATCAGGCCATAGTGTGAGTAATGTATGTATGTGTGTGCGCGCAGGTGCATATATATATATATATATATATATATATATATATATATATACACACACACACACACACACACACACACACACACACACACACACACAGGAAAGCCGATAAGAAACGAAGCGGCACAGTGCTCACCCGAGTGCTTCTGCGTTTTCATTTTAGCGGTCGGTGGGTTCTAAGTGCTCAGGCCCCCAATGATCAAAACTTCTGACATTTTACTATGGCATGTCAAAGGTTTATTTAAAGTTTAATTTCACTTTAAAGGAAAGGTATTTTTTTTTTAATGTGTTTTAAGTTATGGGCCTATTTTTTCTAACTATTTTAATATGTTCCCTTGTGTAACTGTATTTATTCATATGTGTGTACTAATTAAGTTGCGGCAGCCATCTTTATTAGCATCTGTGTATGTGTTTCTGCATGACACATACACAGGTACTATATGGCGCACCCATGCCATAGGAAAGTAGGGATGGGAACCGACCCTATCTTTTGCTGGAGCCGTTCTAGCTTTGAACTGTGCATGCTCTGTGGCATGCACGGTTGACAGGGGCCCGCAGCGACCCTCACTTCTAGTGGAAAACAGGCACCATTTTATCTAAGAGCGGCAGCCACTGCAGTCATCGTAGGAGTTGTCTGTCAATGAAAATGAATTGGCAGGCCCTGCCGGCTGTGAATGCAGGACCGCCCGTCAATTAATTTGAATTGCCGCCTCCTCCCGCCCCCCACCGTTACCTAAAACTTCAATGTGATTGCTAGTTACCCCCAGTCACATAGCTAATACAGGGACTCTCCTCTCACTTTAGTCCCTGCATTAGCATTTTCAGGTGCACGGAACCTCCCAAATGCGCCAGAATTATTAATAACTAATAATATTTCTGCCGGATCTCTAGGTCCTGCATGCCACAATAGAAACTACAGTTCATTGACCTCTAGTTTCTTATTGCAGCGCAGGGGAGAAGACAGAGGATTGCTGTGGGTGAGTATAAGTATTTTTATTTTTCATACTGGTTATGTTTTGTTTTTTGTTTTGCAAGTTCTGCTGGTCCCTTTGGACAACGTCATAGATTCGTTGGATTACTTCGATGATCTACATTTTTTTTAAATAAAATGGTCAGAGTGTTGTGTGGGGGAGTTTTTATTTCAATTAAAAAATAGTTTTTAATGTCTTTTTTATACTTCATTACTGTCTTCGTACTGGCCGCTGTTTGGCAATGTCCATTACTAAGGCAGGGCTCCGTGTTAGCCAGTAAAAAGGCTAGCACTAACCTCCCCATTATTACCCTGGTACCCACCGATATCTGGTTAACACTAAGCCCCAGCCTTAGTAATGGATGCTGTCAGATAGTGGGCATTACACTGGTGGTAATAAAGTATTAAAAAAACACAGAGACCTAAGAAACATTTATTTAATTGAAGTAAAAACTCCCTCACACAACCCGCTTTCACCACTTTATTTAAAAAAATGAATTAATAAAATGTAGATCATCAAAGTAGTCCAATAAATCTATGACATAGTCCAAACGGTCCATTGGAACCTACCAAAAAAATAAAAAATTTGTATGAAAAATAAAAAAAATTATACTTTCCTTCTCCCCTGCAACGCAATAGAAACTAGAGGTCAATGAAAAATAATTCCCCTTCATGTAACTCTGCTACCTATCAACTGAGAAGTCATTCATCAGAGGGAAAAATGTTTCCCCATGGCAGAGGACCTAGTCCCATGCCAAGGTGAAGCTTTCTTTTACTCCACCATCGGGAAACATTTTTTCCTCTGGTGGAAGATGTTTTCTATAGCAGTTCTATAGGGGTGGTGTTAGGGAGGGCAAACTCAGTGATTGCACAGTGACCCCAAAATGGGCCTCTACTCTTGGGCCATAGCTGTGTGCTTGACCCCAAAGCTACACTTTGCCAGCAAGATCTGGGTTGTTGGCTCCCTGCACCACCATTTTCTCTCATAGGCCACAGCTTGGTTTAGACCTGCGGTCTACAACAGTCCAAGAGCACGCTGATGACGTCAGTGGCTTAGCGCGACAATGTCCCTGCATCATGACATACGCGCTGGGCCGCTGAACTCAGCAGAAAGTCAGAACGTCTGGCTGGCGTTCCTTGTTTAGATTTGGGGGTCGCCTTTCTATAGTTCGCCTCATGCAGCAAAGGAGCTAGGTTCACCATTGTACGGCTTCATATATCATCTGAGTTGTACAGGGTTGCAAAAGGCCCTACTCTAATCTTTTGTAATCTAGCAGAATTTTTTTTTGGGCAATTGTACCAGTCGATTCCCTGTGGTGTCATAAATGTGCTTACTGTATTTAGCCATGCTAGTATGCTCTAAAGTGTCCCAGTGGTTTTCGTATTCAAACTTACATCTTTATTTACAACTGACCTTTTTCTGTTGTATTGCAAAAACAAACACAGATCAAATATTGACATAACATAGATCCTACACAGGCTCCATTGACAGAAATAATGTGGCTTTAAGATTTAAGAACATGCTGCACATTTAGAAATGTGGACTGTGTATAAAAAAAATTGCCATTTTAAAATTTACACTGCGTGAATAGCTCCATTGACTAATATTAGCTCCGTATTCGGGACCCTCCAAATACGGAGCTAATATTAACATGAAATACACAAGGTTTGAATCAGCCCTTTCAGTGGTGCTTTAACATACCGTAAGTCAGAATTATGTCACTCTCCGTTAAAGTCAGTAAACAATATTGAAACAGCCCGCTTGTCTGCTCCATATCTTTAACAGAAGCTTCTCCGCCAGCAACAAGGACCTGGCAACTCCGTTCTCAGTATAAGTAGGGGTCCTAGGGGTTGGAACCTCATGGTCAGATTTTTATGGCACATCGAGTCAACATGCCATAAGAATTTTCCTGGAGAACCCCATTAAGTAATCATATTGACAATTCAAACAGAGCATATGGAAAAAGTGGACATTATACAACAGTAAACAAATAGGCAAATAGAAACAAATATAAATTTTTTTTAAATTAGATTGAGAATATTTTAAAATGATCACATTTAATTATATTATTGAATTTTCATTTACAATGAGAATTAAATATTTCCCACCTGTAGGCTACCTGTATAGGTCAATGTTTTCCACAAAATCCAACGCTCCTTTTTTGTGCTTCGTCTTACACGGAAAAGGGCATTTATTGAGTATTCGTCTGGAAGTCCAGAGGAAAACACTTGTCTGTGAAGAAGATTTGCAAACTGTAAGAATCAACGGAATGTGTATTGTTTTTGTTGATATGTACTTGTATATTAAAATGTGTAATAGAAAAAATCCAGTATGCAGTCTCAAACAGATAGAGAGATTCAGATTCACCCCTAGACAAAAATGAAAACTTGACTGTGATCCTGAATCCTTACGACCGTTAACTGTGTACAGTTTTTCTTTTGTATGTTCAGATGTTGTGCTATAGTTGTGTTCTGTTATTGGAACTGCAGCTTTCTGACAGGTCATCCAGCCACTCAGACTTCCTCTATACTTCTCGGGTCTCTCTGGCAGGGAATCACAAAGAGACTCAGAACACTCCCATCTGTTTCACATCTGTCTCATTCACAGATTACAGAGGGTTTGTAGACTGTTTACATGGAAGCCCTTACAGTTGCAAGAAAAAGTAAGTGAACCCTATGAAATTACCTGGATTTATGCAATGATTACTGAGGAAATAAGGTCTGATTTTTATTTAAGTCACAATTCTAGACAAACACAATCGAACTAAACTGATAACACTCAGCAGTTGTACTGTTCATGTCTTTTATTGAGTATATTGAGTAAACATCCACAGTGCAGGGAGAAAAAGCACATGAACCTTTATGTCAATGACTTCTCCAAGAGCTAATTGGCAAACTGTGTTTCATTTAAGGAGATTAGATTGGAAGTGTGGGTTCCACAGGTGCTTTTCCTATTGAATAAAGGCACTAAAAGCCTAGTTACTGACAAATGTGTTCTTAAAAAAAAATTGGTTAGTGTGAACCATGCCTTGAGGCAAATAACTTTAAAAATACCTCAGAAGACATGTTATAGAGATGCAGAAAACTGGAAAAGGCTGCAAAAGTATTGCTAAAGACCTGGGTGTACATCAATCTACAGCTGGATATATTGTGTACAAATGGAGAAAATTCAGTACTGTTACTACACTCACTAGGAGTGGGCACAAAAGCACAACGGCAATCCTGAAAGAGATGAGAAAGAACCCTTCTAGGATGAAACAAAAGTGGAACTTTTTAAGTATAAATACACAACGTAGGGTTTGCAGGAAAGTACACAGGACACCAACACTAAAACCTCATTCCAACTGTGAAGCATGGAGAAGGGAGCATCATGCTTTGGGGCTGCTGGGACATCAGGGCCTAAATGCCTTGTGATAATTGAGGGGACAATTAATTCAAAGGTGTATCAAAACATTTTACAGCAGTCCATGACCTCAAGCTAAAGAGACATTGCATGATGCAACAAGACAATGACCCAAAGCACCCAAGTAAATCAACTAACGAATGGTTGACTAAAAGAAAGGAATTTGCATTTGCAATGATTATGTCTGAGTTCTGAGCTCAACCTTATCAAGATGTTGTGGCATGACCTGAAGAGGTCTGTGTATGCCAGGCATCCCAGAAATATTGATGAACTAAAACACATTTGCAGGGAGGAATGGTCCAAAATTCTTCTACAACATTGTACAAATCTTATTTTCAGCTACAGGAAACATTTGGTGGGTGTGATTGCTGCTCAAGGGGATCTACAGAAAATTAAATTTAGAGGTTTACTTACCTTTTCTCCCTGCACTGTGTATTTTTGCTCATATATACTGAATAAAAAACATGAACAGTACAACTGATGGTGTGTTATTAATTTAGTTAAATTGTGTTTGTCTGCAATTGTGACTTAGTTAACTATCAGACCATATGTTATAAAGTAATCAATGCAGAAATCTATATAATTCCAAAGGGTTCACTTACTTTTCTTGCAACTGTAAGGGTAAGTTCACACATAGAGCAAATACTGCAGATTTTCCACAATGGACTTCGTTGCGGAAAATCAGCAGCATATTACAGTATCAGTAAAGTGGATGAGATTTGAATAAATATCACATACACCCTGCATGAATGATAAACGGAAAAAAAATGCTCAGAAATTTACCTGCGGTGTGGTTTTTTAGTCTACAGCATATCAATTGTATTTGCATAATTGCTTCTTCTTTGTTGTGGGTTTTCCCCATTGAATTCAATGAGGAGGTAAGACCTGCAGCAAAGAGCAGATGTTGCGGTTTTTGTGGTGGAAAAGCTGCGATTCTGCCGCAAAAAACGCAACTCACGAGAAAAAAATCTTACACTTACCCGAATTTTGTGTTTCTTCATTCAGGCCGGCCTCCAGGGATGACATTTCATCCCATGTGACCGCTGCAGACAATCACAGGCTTCAGCGGTCACATGGGATGAAAAGTCATCCCAGGAGACCGGGCTGCAGGATGGCAGAGGGACTCGTTGCCATGGTTACGTAAGTATGAAACTCTTTTTTTATGTGTAGTTTTCCGCGGCGGACAATCCAGCTGAAAAACTGCCCCACAAATTGGTATGGTTTTATGGCAGGAATTCTTTGCGGTGCCCAGGGTGGATACGCTGTGTGCTTTTATGCAGCATATCCACCCTGTGTTAACATACCCTGTCTGCATAGTGGCAGTAGACACGCTAGTAGATCTTTAACCAAGACTATAACAAAGTTGCTTCATTTTTTTCATTTTAGATGCATTTAGGAAATTAAATGTGGCCCATGGTACAGACATGCATGGTTAGCAAGAGAGACATGTGCTTCACACACCTGGTACAATTGGTGGCACAATGTATCCTCAGAGAACCATATTAATATATTGCAAAATGTAAATTATCTTGTTACAGTACAATATCAAGGCCAGAGTCAACGCAGCTGTCTAGCAGAAAATTTTCGAGCACTTCATGCTTCCCTCTACTGACAAGCTTTATGGAGATGCTGATTTCATTTTCCAGCAGTACTTGGCACCTGCTCACACTGCCAAAAGTACCAATACCTGGTTTAATAACCACAGTATCACTGTGCTTGATTGGCCATCAAACTTTCCTACCTAAACCCCATAGAGAATCTATGGGGTATTGTCAAGAGGAAGATGAGACACCAGACCCAACAATGCAGACGAGCTGAAGGCCGCTATCAAAGCAACCTGGGCTTCTATAACAACTCAGCAGTGCCACAGGCTGATTGTCTCCATGCCACGCCGCATTGATGCAGTAATTCATGCAAAAGGAGCCCGACCAAGTATTGAGTGCATATACTGTACATACATTTCAGTAGGCCAACATTTCGGTATTAAAAATCTTTTTTTAAATTGGGCTTATATAATATTCACATTTTCTGAGACACAAAATTTTGGGTTTTCATTAACTGTTAGCCATAATCATCAACATTAATAGAACAAAATGCTGGAAATAGATCACTCTGTGTGTAATGAATCTATAAAATATATGAGTTTCACTTTTTTAATTGAATTACTGAAATAAATTAACTTTTTGATGATATTCTAATTCATTGAGAAGGTCTAGTACTAGTAAGAATTCAGACCCTTTGCAATGACACTTGAAATTTAGCTCTGGGGCCTCCCATTTCTGTAGATCATCTTTGAAATGTTTATACGCCTTGATTGGAGTCCACCTGTCGTAAATTCATTTGATTGGACATAATTTGGAAAGTTAAACCCATGTCTATATAAGGTCTCACAGCTGACCATGCATATTAGAGAAAAACCAAGCCATGAGGAGGAAAGAACTGCCTGTAGAGCTCAGAGACAGGATTATATGGAGGCACATATCTGGAGAAGGGTGCAAAAAAAGTTTCCAAGAGCACAGTGACCTCCATAATTCTGAAATGGAAGAAGTTTAGAATAAACAGGACTCTTCCTAGTGCTGGCCGCCCCCCCCCCCCAAACTGAGTAATCGGGGGAGAAGGGCCTTGGTAAGAGAGGTGACCAAGAACCCAATGGTCACTCTGGCTAAGCTCCAAAGATTCTGTGTGCAGATGGCAGAAACTTCCAAAAGGTTAACCATCACTCCACCAGTTTGGGCTTTATGGCAGAGTGGCCACAAAGAAGCTTCTCCTCAGTAAAAGACACATGAAAGTCCGCCTGGAGTTTGCAAAAAGCACCTAAAGGACTCTCAGAGTGTGGGAAACAAGATTCTGTGGTTTGATGAAATCAAGATTGAACTTTTTTGCCTCAATTCTAAGCGTCATGCCTTTGAGGAAACCAGGTATTGCTCATCACCTGTCCAATACTATCCCTACAGTGAAGCATGGAGGTAGCAGTATCTTGCTGTGGGGTTGTTTTTCAGTGGCTGGGACAGGGGGACTGGTCAGGGTTGAGGGAAAGATGAACATAGCAAAGTACAGAGATATTGTTAACGAAAACCTGATCCAGAGTGCTCTGGATCTAAGATTCTGCCAAAGGTTCACCTTCCAACAAAACAATGATCCTGAGCACACAGCCAAGACAACACAGGGGTGGCTTAGGGACAAGTCTGCGAATGTCCTTGAGTGGCCCAGCCAGATCCATGACTTGAACCCAATCGAACATCTCTGGAGAGACCTGAAAATGGCTGTCCACCGACAGTCCTCATCCAACCTGACAGAGCATGAGAGGATCTGCACAGGAGAATGGCAGAAAATTCCGAAATCCAGGTGTGCAAACCTTGTGACAACATACCCAAGAAGACTGGAGGCTGTTAATGGTGCCAAGAGTGCTGAGTCAAGGGTCTGAATGTCAATGCAAGATTTTAGTTTTTCCTTTTTCAATAAATTAACAAAGATTATTAACATTCTGTTTTCACGATGTCATTATGGGGTATAAACTGCTGAATTATGGGGAAAAACTTATTTTAAAAAAATGTTAGCACAAGGCCGCAACATGACAAAATGTGAAAAATTGAAAGGGTCCGAAGACTATCCGAATACATTGTACATGCACATGAGGGATTATTCAAGAAAGCATTGAATGCAAAACAAAAAACCCTGTGCAAAATATAGTCCCCAGGGTCTGTAGCCTGAAACTTATCTATGTAGCTCGAATAGCACACCTATTTGGGATAGAAAAAAACCCTATAGGCGATGGACTAAAATTACAATGAACCTAATAAATACTGTGCAGGGAATTAAGGTGCCATGCAGCACATTAACAGGTACATGAGTTAGTCTACCGGTGTTTGTTTCTACCTACATAGATAAGATTCTAGCTATAGACTCTAGGAGTTATTTTTTGTACAGGGTTGTTTGTTTTGGATTCCTTGCCTTCTTGGATAATCCCTCATGTTTATACATGTTTATATTTTTGGTTTTAAATATATAAAACAAATGTAATTTTTTTTATTAAATGGTTTAGACTGGGCCGCTTTTTGTATGTCATATATATTTTAATTTTGGAGTATACCTTTTGAATATGAGATATATATGAACTGGATTAAATTGATATTAAATATGTACTGTACTACATATACATAACACTACCATATACTGTATACATAAATAATGGCACCATATACTGCACACACACCTATATATAATACTGTCATATTTTGCATATATAAATAGTGCCGCCATATACTATATACACAAGGCTATGTTTAAACTTGCATTCTGCCCTTCAGTCAGGGGTCCCGTCAAGGTATCAGTCAATTTGACAGCAAGAATAGGGAAGGAACCCAGTGTAATGCCTACACTGTGCATGTGAAAAATTCTGCTATACTGTACACATAAATTTAGAATGGTACATCCTGCATAAAAAAACACACACACACACACACACACACACACACACACACACACACACACACACACACACACATATTAATAAATACACACACACACACACACACACGTGTGTGTGTGTGTATATATATATATATATATATATATATATATATATGTGTGTGTGTGTGTGTGTGTGTGTGTGTGTGTGTGTGTGTGTGTGTGTGTATGTGTATACTAGTTATTTTCAATGAATTAGAATATCATCAAAAAGTTCATTTATTTCAGAAATTCAATAAAAAAAATGAAACTGATATATTATATAGATTCATTACACAGAGTGATCTATTTCCAGCATTTTTTTTCCTTTAATGTTGATGATTATGTCTAACAGTTAACAAAATGCAAAGTCCATGAAGAGAAGAGAAATCTAAATCAAATGAATATTTGGTGTGACCACCCTTTTCCATCAAAACAGCATCAAATCTTCTCAGTACACTTAATCACAGGTTTTGAAGGAACTCGTCAAGGAGGTTGCTCTAAAATCTTGAAGAACTAACCACAGATCTTCTGCGTATGTAGGCTTCCTCAAATCATTCTGTCTCTTCATGTAATCCCAGTCAGACTCGATGATGTTGGGATCAGGGCTCTATCGGTGCCATATTATCACTTCCAGGGTTCCTTCTTCTTCTTCACACTGACGATAGTTCTTAATGACATTGGCTGCGTGTTTGGGGTCGTTGTCCTGCTGCAGAATAAATTTGAAGCCAATCAGATGACCTCTTTGCTGGTATTGCATGATGGATAAGTAGCTGCCTGTATTTCTCAGCATTAAGGATACCATTAATTCTGATCATATCTCCAAGTCCGTTTGCGGAAATGCAGCTTCAAACTTGTAAAGAAACTTCATCATGCCTGACTTTTGCTTTCAGACACTCATTATTGTACCGCACTCCAGTCCTTCGATGAACAAACTGTCTTCTGTTACAGCCAAATATTTGACATTTTGACTCATCAGTCTGGAGCACCTGCTGCCATTTTTCTCCACCCCAGTTCCTATGTTTTTGTGCATAGTTGAGTCGCTTGACCTTGTATCCCCGTCGAAGATATGGCTTTTTGGTCGCAATTTTTCCATAAAGTTCTCTCTGAACAGTAGATGACTGTTCCTGGGTCCCACTAGTTTCTTCTAGTTCTGAGCTGATAGTACTGCTGGACATGTTCTGATATCGCAGGGAAGTAAGCATGATGTGTCTTTAATCTACTGCACTCTACAGTTTCCTTGGCCAACCACTGCGTCTACGGTCCTCAATGTTGCCCGTTTCTTTTTGCTTCTTCAAAAGAGCTTGAACAGCACATCTTGAAACCCCTGTCTGTTAGAAATCTTTGCTTTGGAGAGACCTTGTTGATGCAGTATAACTACATTGTGTCTTTTTGCTTTGCTCAGTCTTGCCATGGCGGACCTGTGACAAGAAGCAGTCTACCACACCCTCATCTTTGTAGCAGAATTAGGCTGTTCCTCACCCAGTTTAAGACCCTGTTCATAAAGAGTATTTTTGCATGCAGAACAATCTGCCTCAAAATTCCTTCATGAATTTTGAGGCAGATATTCACCTGCCTGCAATTTCTTGCCACGATTTTTGCTGTGTTCTTTGCCTGCGACCATTGAGCGCCGCAGGGAAAAAAACCACTGCAAAAAACACTTTCTCTGCCTCCCAAGAAAGAGCATGCCGCTTTTTTTTGTACCGTGAGCGGCTCAAAGCCTTTATGGAAATAAAAGGCCTCCCCCTCCCATTTTTGGCACTGATTCCGATGCGGTTTCCATATCAAAATCAGCGTTAACCCCTTCCCGCAATTTCACGTACATTTACGTGATGGGAGATGGTGTTTTCCCACAATTCCACGTAACTGTACGTGAAACAGATGGATGGAGCTGGCTCAGGAGCTGAGCCAGCGACATCACCGCCGGGTGACAGCTGTATGTTACAGCTGGCACCATGAGGTATCGGCCAGGACCGGAGCTAGCCTCCGATCCGACCGATTAACCCCTCACATGCTGCGTTCAATAGGAATCGCAGCATGTGAGGAGTTTATAGCCACCGGCACCCCAGCAACGTGATCGCTGGGTTGCCGGTGGCTGCAAAGGCGATCGGAGGGCTAATACTTACCTCCTGGTCTGCCAGTAACGGAATCCTCCTATGCCCCGTCATCGGCGGGGCCCAAGAGGCTTCCGATACCATCGGAGGCGGAGCCTGATCGGCTTGCTGTCAGTGAACAACTGACAGTTCTAATACATTGCACTACATAGGTAGTGCAATGTATTAGAACATCAAACAAACAGTTGGACCTTCAAGTCCCCTAGTGGGACTAAAGAAAAGTGTACAAAAAAAGTGTAAAAAAAGTGAAAATAAAAGTTGTAATAAATACAATAAAAGTTTCAAATAATAACACAAAACACAATCGCCCTTTTACACTTATCAAGTCATTTATTATTGAAGAAAATAATAAAGCCATACATATTTGGCATCGCTGCAACCATAACGACCTTAACTATAAAAATATTATGTTATTTATTCCGCACAGTGAATGCCGTAAAAAAAATCTAAAAAATACTGACATAATTGCTATTTTTTTGTCACTTTGTCTTCCAAAAATTTAAATAAAAAGTGATCAAAAAGTCGCATGTACCCAAAAATGGTACCTATAAAAACTATAACTCGTCTCGCTAAAAACAAGCCCTCATACAGCTCCGTCGACGAAGAAATTAAAACCATTATGGCTCTCACAACTTGGCGACAGAAAAAAACCATTCTCTTTTCAAAAGTTATTTTATTGTGCAAAAAGTTGTAAAACATAAAAAAGTTCTATAAATTAGGTATCACCGGAATCGGACTGACCCGCAGAATAAAGATAACATGTAATTTATAACGCGTGGTGAACGCTGTATAAAAAGAACTAAAAAAATATGCCAGAAATGCCTCCCAAAAAAAAATTGAATTCATCTAGGGGTGTAGTGAGCATTTTGACCCCACAGGTGTTTCATAGATTTTTTTAGAATTGGGCAGTGAAAATAAAAAAAAAACCTTTTTCTTCAATAAGACGTAGTTTTAGCTGAAAATGTTTAATTTTCTCAACAAATAAATGAAAAAAAGCACCCCAACACTTGTAAAGCAACTTCTCCTGTGTACGGCAATACCACATATGTGGTCATAAACTGCTGTTTGGGCACAGAGTAGGGCTCAGAAAGGAAGGAGCGCCATTTGGCTTTTGGAGTACAGATTTTGCTGGATTGGTTTCTGGGCGCTATGTCGCATTTGCAAAGTCCCTGTGGGACCAAAACAGTGGATCCCCCCAGAAGTGACCCCATTTTGGAAACTACACCCCTCAAGGTATTCACCTAGGGGTGTAGTGAGAATATTAACCCCACAGGTGATTGGCAGAAATTGGTGTGCACTCGATGTTGCAGAGTGAAAATGGGATTTTTTTTCCATAGATATGCCAATATGTGGCGCCCAGCTTGTGCCACTAGAGACACACACCCCAAAAATTGTTAAAAGGGTTCTACCGGGTATGGCGATGTCATATATGTGGAAGTAAACTGCTGTTTGGGCACACTGTAGGGTCCAGAAGGGAGGTAGCGCCATTTGGCTTTTGGAGCGTGGATTTTGCTTGTAGTAGTTTTGTTTTGAGTCTTACTGGTGTTTCCGTTTATTCAGAATCCTGACCACTTCTGTAGCGTCTGTGTGAGACTACAGCACAGAACAGTGAGATCTCGCTGTAAATGACAGTTTACAGTGTAATCTCGCGAGACTACGCCTGCTATGCTGTAAATCACAGAGACTCTACAGAAGTGGTCAAGATTCTGAATACACATCATGTCCTGGCTGGAGGTAATGTATATTCATTGTCAGGACACTGCAGTAATTTTATAGTGTGTGTATGTGGCTGCACATAGCGATATAGCTACATTGCTATGTGCTGAGTACATGAATGGAGAGTAGTGTATGACGCTGATTGGTCACTGATTGGCCAGCGTCATAGACTCCTCTGTACAACGCCCACTTGGCCATATAGTAAAACACGCCCAGTTGTCCATTGAGAAACTCATTAGCATAAATCTAATATAGGTCATAACGCCATCAAAAATTATCGTTTTTCTAAATAAAAAACACTGCTGTAATCTACATTACAGCGCCGATCACATCATGTACAATATAGAACACTTATAGTGTGGTGACAGAGCCTCTTTTAACCAATCATGCATTTATGGACCTTGCTTTGTGCACAGGGGTACAGTCATGTTGAAACAGGAAAGGGCCCACCCCAAAATTGTCACAAAGCTGGAAGCTTAAAATTGTCTGCCAGATGGGGAAATGTTTGAACATGTTTGGACTGCTCCAGAGTACTGTGGTGGGTGCTTTACACCGCTTCAGCGGACACTTGGCATTATGCATGGTGATCGTAGCCTTGTTGTGCAGCTGTTCAACTATGGAAACCCATTTCATGAAATTCCCGACGGACAATTCCAGTGCTGATGTCACTTCCAGAGGGAGTTTGGAGCTTTGTACTGAGTGATTCAACAGAGGATAGGTGATTTTTATATCTATATTCAGACCTATATTCAGACCGGCCCATTCACACTTGGGGTTAGCTTTGTCCCTGCCTTTCTTAATTCATCTGACATAAAGTACATTACAGTAGAGCATCAGTGTAAAACAGATTCTTTCACTGGTCCATGAAATATCATACACTGAAAATGGAACCTAAATAGATATCTAACTAGAAAATATTTGCTGTGTTGCATTTTTAAAAGCTGAATAAAATATTAAATGTTTGTGGAAAAATACTTTGCAACTTCTCACTATCATAAACACCTTCCAAATTTCTGCCCACATTACTACGAAAGTGATCTGAGAGACAACTATGCTGCATATCATTAGGAATATAAATAGTACAGGAAATACTGTAAATAGTCACTCTTTAAAACAAGACACTGTCAACAGAGCTGTTGAGTTAACAGAGAGATTAATCTTTTTTCCAAGCCTCTATAAAGTCAGTCCATTTCCTTTCTATATACAGCACATGCTGGATTGTCCTGAAGCTTTTTTTTCATTTAGCAATCTTAATTAAGAAACCAGACAGTACCTAAGCCCACAACATATCAGTAACATACAAGATTATACATCCCAATAGAGAGGAAAGCAATAACATATAAAAAAAAATGTACAATTAAAGAAAAAAACATTAAAAAACTAAAGGGACATAAGGATTACATAACCAGAACTCAAACCCTCAACTGAAAACGTGAAATATAGGTGTTAGGGTTCATGCACACGACCATATTATGGCTCGATACAACCTTAGCTTAACCCTCTATTGGACCCCTCTCTCCATCTATATATCTTTAATTTTATACAGAGACATATAAAGGTGTTTCTCTATTTAATTCCCGAAAGAAACCGAAAGAAAAAAATATAACTTAAAAATCGAGAGCACCACTTATGCGTCTCTACCTCTACACCTCTTCTGGACTGGATAGGATTGCCAAACGGTCGTTAGAAAGGCTGGGTGGTAAAGGCCCCCTAGATCCACAAGGTGGTTGGTGCTCCAGGATTGGTGCCCTATATGCCCTCCCTATAATCTGGCCCTGCCTCATTTTGTAAAATATTGTGTTATAATCAGAAATTGATCATAATACTCAGTGCCATCTATACATCTCAGTACTACTCGGAATCCATGTGTCCACTTTTCCAGCCTTTTCCTTTGGGGCTCTCTCACATTCTCTGTAATATTGCTTTAGCTCTTGATCTTTATTTTATATAACAACAGAACAGGTATTTAACTGTGGTTATAGAAAAAAAAATACATTACATTAATACTTATAATATGTAGGTAGTAAATTTCAAATGGCTTTTTCTGAAATAGGTTTATCCATTTATTCAATACATTTGAACTAAAATGTCTCATTAAAGTATTAAAGTTAATTTTCTAGAATATATACAATGCACAATGTAAAATTATAGTTTGCGCTACTTATTTTATTCTTTTCTATTGACACATATGCAATTACATTCTTTCTCAAACTTCGATAGTAACTAACTATGAATATCTTTTAATCTTGATTAAACTCCTCATTATTTGACTACTTGCTGTTCACAACTTCCTAATGCTCTTCCTTGTCATTATTCTTAGTTTTTTAACAAAGAGCAGACATCTCTTAGTAGTCCAAAGCATATTTAATCATTTTTTACATATTTGATGCCACATGCTTGTACCTTCTTTGGTTCCTGGGCATGCTTTAATGTATTATATGCCTTATTTATGTATAATTGCAATGGAAACCATTAAGTAGAATAACAATGAAAAAAGTTACCAGGGCTACAGCAGGGGGCTCACTATCAAAATGACTGCATAGGGATAGAAACATTAAAGCTTGTAAAAGTATTTTCTTTTAGAGGTGTTTTTCCTATAATGGGTTAATGGAATGGTTTCCTTATGGTACCTCTTTATGCAGTTTCATGAATCAATAGTTAGACCGCATATGGAATATTGTGAGTTTTGGGCCTGAGTGTACAAAGAAGACACTACAGCCCTGCTATCAACTAAAGTCATAAATGGACAGAGGTATCCAGAAAGATAATGAAAGTTGGGGTTATTTACTCTGGAAAAAAGATGGGATATGGAGTGAACTAATAGCAATGAATTTTTCTTGTTTACTGTACCACTAGTGAGAAGATGGAACCCATATCCATATATCACTACTAACAGTGGTGCTTAGGATCGATTTTCCTTCTTGCTATAGTTAGATACGCCTATGTTTGAGCTAATATATATTATGAACTAACATACCCATTAATGATCTGGGTTGGGCACTGTAAAAGTCACCAAAGAGATACACTGCTAATGGAGACGCTGTCACTTCTTCTAGCCAGACTCTGTGCACCCAGCTACAATTAGGGTATGTTCACACGGCCTATTTTCAGGTGTTTTTCGGGCTGTAAATGCCTGAAAATCGGTAGCAGAACGCCTCCAAACATCTGCCCTTTGATTTCAATGGGAAAAACGGCGTTCTGTTCTGACGTGCCGTTTTTTTACGCTGCCGTTTGGAAAACGGCCTGCGTTAATGGACTTCTTGGTACGTTTTTGGAGCCGTTTTTCATAGGGTCTATTGAAAATAGCTCCAAGAAACGGCCGTATAATACGCCGCGAAAAACTAGAGTTGCTCAAAAAACATCTGAAAATCAGGAGCTGTTTTCCCTTGAAAACAGCTCGGTATTTTCAGACGTTTTTGAGTTTGCGTGTGAACATACCCTTATTATTCAGCTTAGCGTTCAGTCCATCTAATTTTGCACTCGCCCCTTGCACAGCTCCAAGAACTGCGGAGGGGCTCAATGCTTTGAGTCACTGTCCTGAAATGAGTCTCCAGACCACAAACATGCTGAGACATATAGGAAAGAATTTATCAAAGACTTTACGCCACTTTTATGGTGTTGAAAAGTTGCAAAATTATGGTGTACTCCATATTTGTGCTAGAATTTGCGACTTTCCATACCACTCACCACTTTTCAAAAGTGTCAAGTAAAGTGGGCGTGGTTTAGGGGGACAGATTTATCATCAATTACATCAGAAATTGGCGGAAATTATGATTCAAATCTATGCTAGTCATAGCAGGTGTAGATTTCAATGTCAGACACACAGACAGATAAAGATGCGCTAACTTTATTTGGAGGTGCCCACCTTTTAATAAACGTAGCGCATTATACTCCAGCACACTTCAACTTAGGGGTAGGTTTACACGGCAAACAAAAAACGTCCATAAAATACAAAGCTGTTTTGGAGGAAAAACAGCCTCTGATTTTCAGCCGCTTTTTATGCATCAAGCATTTTTTGATGCGTTTTTTACGAACATTTTTGGGGCTGTTTTTCTATTGACCCAATGAAAAATGGCTCCAAAAACGGCTGAAGAAGTGACATGCACTTCTGACGGGGCGTAATTTTACGCGATGTTTTTTCAAACAGCGGCGTAAAAAAAACAACGCCCTGTCGGAACGAAACACAGTTTTTCTCATTGACATCAATGGGCAGATGTTTGGAGGCATTCAGCCTCTGTATTTTCAGCCATATTTTCAGGGCGTTTACGGCCCGAAAAATGGTGAAAATAGGCCGTGTGAACATACCCTAACGGCACGGCCAGACGTGGCGGAATTGCTGTGGAATTCCGCTGCGGACAGTCTGCAGTGGAATTCTCCAGTGGCCGTTTTTTTAATTTGTTTCAATACATTTTTAGGCAAGTTAGTTCAGACGTTGCGGAAAACTCTGCTGTGGGCCATAGGCTGCGCTGCAGAATTTTCTCTCCGCAGCATGCACTGTCTGTTGCGGAGAAGAAGCGGAATTTCACTGCGGATTTCAGCCTTTGCAATGCAAAAACTGAAATCTGTGGCAAGTCCGCTGTCTTTTCTGCAACGTCTGAATTACCTGTCATTTATGCAAATGTTGGTGCAGATTCATTGCGTAATTGCCCCAAATCTGCACCAACATTTGCAGCGGAAAATCTCCGCCACGTCTGGCCGTGCCCTTACACTGGCGCATGAAATGCCAGTCTTAGTAAATTCCCCACATAGTTTATATAATTCACAATGACCGACCAGACGGATTTCACAACTTTCTCAAGGGATATCCACCAAATAAACCTAAAATTTCAACCGAACAAATGTGAACAAAAATAATACGATTTAAAAAATAAAAAGATATGCAGTATCCTATATTCTGTGCTTATACCAAATCTGACATGTATAAAAGTAGGAATTTACAGATGAAGATACAGTAGCCCTCCACCAGTGCATCACCAGGTATAACACATAACACACGAACCAATTCTGCGCTGAACATCTGAATGTAAAAATTGAAATTGTAAAAATTGTTGAAACTATTCTGTGTGCAGTAAGGCTATGTTCACACGGGGTATTTTGCCGAGTTTTTTGACGCGGAAACCGCGTCGCAAAACTCGGCAAAAACAGCCCGAGAACGCCTCCCATTGATTTCAATGGGAGGCGTCGGCGTCTTTTTCCCGCGAGCAGTAAAACTGCCTCGCGGGAAAAAGAAGCGACATGCCCTATCTTCGGGCGCTTCCGCCTCTGACCTCCCATTGACTTCAATGGGAGGCAGAGAAAGCGTATTTCGCGTTGTTTTATGCCCGCGGCGCTCAATGGCCGCGGGCGAAAAACGGCGCGAAAATCACAGCGAAAATCGGCGTGCAGGGAGAGGAATATCTGCTTCAAAGTTCCAAATGGAATTTTGAGGCAGATATTCCTCCCCCAAAATACTCCGTGTGAACATAGCCTAAGTATTTTTCTGATCCACAGGAATATAGCCTCTTCTAACGTTCCAACTGATGATGACTCATAACTACAGGTTCAAAAGCAGGTCAGATAGAATATCATAATGTAGTAATGCATTTTCATGTCATCCATTCTCTGCAGTGGTAAGTGACACGTATAAACAAAATACCTGTAAAGTATTAGAACTGTTTTAGCAGATGATCACTAAGGGCTTCTCCACACGTAACGGAATTGCTGCATATTTTCCGTCCGGATTTGCGGACGGAAAATACGCAGCGGAATACAGTAGCAGCATAGTGGGTAAGATTTAACAAATCTCGTCCACACGCTGCATACAATTTCCATTACGAAATACACCTGCGGTGCATATTTTTAGTTTTGCAGCATGTCAATTCCGGCTGCAGAAAGTGGACTGAATTGCTGCGTTTTTCAGAGTAGATATCACCATCTCACATACTTGAAAAAACGCTGCAAAATCCGCACCATTTTCTGCAGTAAAGAATGCAACAAATGGTGTGGTTTTTCTGCATCAGAATGTCTACTAGTTTTAGCAGAAATGCTGCAGAAATTTTCTGCAGCAATTCCGTTACGTGTGGACATGCCCTGACATTCTAGATGAACAATACGGCTGACTTCAAACGGGGTGGATACGCTGCGTAATAGAATGCAGCGTATCTGCCCTGTGCACCACAGGGAATTCCACGCGAAAAACCCCACCAAAATGCGGTGCAGTTTTTCGCCCGGAATGTCCGCTGCGAAAAACTGCAACACTTAGCATAGGAGACCGCTGCAGCCTGTGATTGACTGCAACGGCGGTCACATGGGATGAAGCTTCATCCCAGGGGGCCGGCCTTGATGAAGAAACACAGACTCCTAGGTAAGTATCATATATTTTTTGTTTTCGGAGCCACAAAAAAACACAACTGCTATTTGTGGCTGAATTTACTTCCCCATTGAATTGAACCCCGCAACAAATAAGCAGTGTTTACATACATACAATCGACATGCTGCAGAATAAAACTCTGCACCGCTGGTTACTTTTTGAGCGTTTTTTTCGCTCAGTTTTTACGCAGCGTGTGGATGAGATTTGTTTTATCTCATACACTTTGCTGCTACTGTATTTGCTATGGATTTTCTGCAACAAATTCCATTGCGGAAAATCTACGGTATTTACGCAACCTGTGAACTGGCCCTAAATGTTCACTTTGCTACATGACAATCAGATTTTTTATTTTATTTTTTTGTCAAATTAGCTTGGATGTTAAACTATGTATTCAACAATTTGTTTGGCCTCATTCACACAGTTCAGTTTTAGTGAAGTCTTTTTTAAGTCAAAATTGGGATTGTATCCAAAAAAGATCAGTAGTTTAAGTCTTTTGTCTAGTACTCTGTCTGTAAGATAAGCAACGTGCAATAATATATTGATAAACTGCTACCCATGCATCTCACCTTCCTGTGTGTACTTTCCTAATCTCATGGATGCATCAGTTAGGGTACGAACACACATAGCGTAAACACTGCGGATTTTCCGCAATGGATTAATTGTGGAAAATCAACAGCGTATTACAGTAGCAGCAGTGTGGGTGAGATTTCAACAAATCTCGTCCCCACACTGCAGAAAAATGCAGCTGAAAAAAACGCACATAAATTGACCTGCGATGTGGTTTCTTCAACCGCAGCATGTCAATTAACGTTGCGGAATCGCAGCTCTTCTGTTGTGGGTTTTCCCATTGAATTCAATGGGGTGCTTAAACCTACAACATAGTGGTGTGTGTTGCGATATTTGCGCCGGGATCACAGCGATTCCGTCACAAAAATCGCAAGTAAGAAAAAATAAAAATAAAGTTATACTTACCCAGAGTTCACTGCTTCTTCTCCAGTCTGGCCTTCCTGGATGATGTAGCAGGCCATGCGACCGCTGCAGCCAATCACAGGCTGCAGCGGTCACATGGTCTGCAACATCATCCAGGGAGGCCAGAGCGGACATCAGAGGAGGGAAAGGGTAAGCATGTGCGCTTTCTTAGGGCATGACCACACGTGGCGGATTTCCTCCGCAACTGTCCGCATCAATGCCGCACAGAATCTGCGTTGCAGATTCTGCTGCGGATCTGCACAAAATGTGCAGTAAATTGATGCGGACTAGCTGCTGCGGACTGCGGGAAAAGTGCTTCCCTTCTCCCTATCAGTGCAGGATAGAGAGAAGGGACAGCACTTTCCCTAGTGAAAGTAAACGAATTTCATACTTACCGGCCGTTGTCTTGGTGACGCGTCCCTCTTTCGGCATCCAGCCCGACCTCCCTGGATGACGCGCCAGTCCATGTGACCGCTGCAGCCTGTGCTTGGCCTGTGATTGGCTGCAGCCGTCACTTAGACTGAAACGTCATCCTGGGAGGCCAGACTGGAGACAGAAACAGGGAGTTCTCGGTAAGTATGAACTTATATTTTTTTACAGGTTGCTGTATATTGGGATCGGTAGTCACTGTCAAGGGTGCAGAAACAGTTACTGCCGATCGCTTAACTCTTTCAGCACCCTGGACAGTGACTATTTACAGACGTCTCCTAGCAACGCTCCCGTCATTACGGGAGCCCCATTGACTTCCTCAGTCTGGCTGTAGACCTAGAAATACATAGGTCCAGCCAGAATGAAGAAATGTCATGGCAAAAAAGCAAGACGCATCCGCAGCACACATAACATGTGCATGACAGCTGCGGACTTCATTGCGGAACTTAGAATCTCCATTGAAGTCAATGGAGAAATTCCGCCATGAGTCCGCCACTGCTCCGCAACAGACAGAGCATGCTGCGGACACCAAATTCCGCTCCGCAGCCTATGCTCCGCAGCGGAATGTTACGCATCGTCTAAACTAACACTTCTAAATAGAAGTGGAAGTCAATGCAGAAACGGCTCCGCTGCGGATTAACGCTGCGGAGTGTCCGCAGCGGAATTTAAGTGAAATTCTGCCACGTGTGAACCCAGCCTTACGCAGCGGAATTTACGCCTGAAAAAATGCACCACAGCGTGATGCGGGTTTTCGGATGGCATTCCCTGCGGTGTCCTGGGCAGATACGCTGCGCAGTTTATCGGCCCTAAAGGGGTATTCCCAGAATCAACATTTAAAACCTGTCCACAGAGTAAGAAATAAGTGTCTGATCACTGAGAGTCCCAATTATCAGTAGAACGGGGGTTTCAGGTGCCTCCTCACTGCAGTCATGCATGTGATTGCAGACAAGCATGTGTGATCCCGCTCCATTCTAAGACTATGGGAATTACAGAGACAGCCAAGTACATCACTCGGCTATTTCCTTCAGTCCCATAAACACTGAATCTAGCAGCAGGACACAGGCACGACAGCCGCTCCATTCAAGCTCTTCATCACTGCGGTGGTGCAGCGAGGAGGAACGGTGGCCCTTTATCACAACGGGGCGGGGTCTTTATTGCAACACGGTGGTGCAGTGAGGAGGAACGTTCTATGTGTTAGTGGTGATATGTGTAAGTAATGAGTAATCTTTAGGCTAAATATTACAGAAGAAGAAGGCATGTGCCTAATGTATCCTAATTTAATACAGTAATGGACAAATGGTGAATTGTACAATGGACAAATAGAGTACTGTCTCTTGGGCACCATTATGTCATTCAACTGAGGTATACGGAGAGCATAAATTCACTTTAATAATTTCTTTAAAAAAACAACAAAACATTTTCTTAAAAACGCTGGGAAAATGGAAGGGATCGCTCATCTTTTGTGAAATCCCTTTTGTATACCAGGGTATTACATTATATACATTATCTAATATTTCTCTAATACATACAAGTCAGAGTGTTTTACAAAATAAAAGAGTGTTGTCGCTGGGATATGAAATTCCCCACAACTGCTCTCCTGTCACCATTGGCAACATACAGATGATGAGTACAAGGTTTGTAGGCTTTTACAACGTGTTGGTGGCCATCATGTCACCTTTTCTCCATTGACATAATGTAGTACAAGTTCCATACATGGTACTTGTATTCTGCTGACAGTTCCAAGAGGGAAGAATATGGGAAATATGATGCGTGTTCTCCCCTAACACCCTTATAAAGGGAGCCATTCTCATAACAGAATTATATTAGGCAATTCCATAATATTTAAGTAAAAGTTTACCAAAGGTGGACCTTGTACACTAAAGAAAAACAATGTGATTTGGTGAAGTTTAATTCAATTCTAACAACAAAGTGAAGTAAAGACGGTTATAACATTGCTCTCATAATTGCTTTGTACAAATCCCACACGGTTTATCTGATGAGCTTATCAGTTTAGCCATGAGAATTCCTCAGCTACTTCATGTTACTGTAAAATCATTTACATACTAGTGTTAATCAATCAATTATCACATGTTTACTACAAAAACACAAGTGTAAAAGATGATAAAAGGCATTTTATGGAGTTCTGGGACCTGGTAAAATATAGTAAACAGCATGAAAAGCAGCACTGGTAAATTGAAATTCAGTCAAGAGCACACAAGAACATACATGATTTCGACTTTAATAAACCAAAGGGGACAAAAACAGTTTTAAATTTCTAGAAGTTTTATTTAATAAAATGACCAACTATAAAATATATATTTATATGACCTTTTAACACTATTAAACTAGATCTGTCACCCTACCTAATTAAGGGCAGCATTGTATGTTGACAGGTTCATTGTACTATTAACCCAAACGGCACAAAAACAATATTGTGCCGTTTGACTAATAGACCCTAATAGACCCTAACAAAGAATAAAACATATCTGTGAATCCAATGCAAAATTATGATGTTATGAATGTCAACATGTTTGTTAATGCCGTTTTGGCTAAGTGGAGCGGACCTGTCCTCATACTATGCTGCCCTTACAAAAGAGCAGCATAGTTTAGTGACAGTTTCACTTTAAGACAAAGATAAAAAAGTGAAAAGAATCCTATCAAAGAATACTTGACATATTTCTGATTTACACGGCCATAATATGGGCACATTTTAGCGTCCACATTACACCCGCAACACCTCCCACGACTTAACTGAACCACACTTATTTGCTCATAGGGAACTACTCTGATCTAAGTATAATTCAGTTGAACTGTAGGAGGTCAGGGGTGTAGCTATAGGGGCTGCAGAGTTCGCAGTTACACCCGGGTGCCTTCTGCAACATAAAAAAGGCACCAGTATTTTAAATAGCATATTATTGGGGTTGATCCTGTTACAGATTTTGCATTGGGGCCCAGAAGCTTCAAGTTCTGCAACTGCAGGTGGTCCAGTTTTTGCGGCCATAGTAAGGACACTTTAATGTGCCCACATTACGGCCACGTGAAAGCGACCTAAACTTGTCACAATCAAAAAGCCCTGTGTTTCATTCTGTTTTGGTTGCAATGATCGGTGACAAGAAAGCTGTGGAACTTTTGCTTCTGAGAATAGTTGATGGCGATGGAAAAATGAGCTTAAAAACAAACTTCCGTATTTACAAGTATCAATGGGACCTTTTATTTGCTGAATGTTTTCCAGGAAAAGAAAAATGATCCAACTCACATTTCCTGAGGGAGAAGTGAGAGATGCTTGGAGTTTGTGGCAAGCTATATCTCTTCCAGCTGACACACAACATCACCTGTCATGTTAGAAATAATTTCATGACCAGAGCTCAAGGAGGAAAGCTTAAGCAGACTTTCCCATGGTGGGTGATGATGTATTTGTCATTGCAGCTACTGGGATTTCTGAAACCTAAGCCATTTGGAGTTTGCGTCCTCCAATCCATAGTGTGGTCGCTTGTTAATGAGCAAACAAAGACACATTTGCTAATAACATAATCTAATTGTCAGCTCACACAGATTTAACACAAAGAATGAAAAGATCGCATAGCTTATTTTCAACACACTCATGTAACTGTATATTTTAATATCCTTTACAGGAATATATCCTATTCTAACTTTATTGATGAATATGTAACAGTGCAGGAAAACTACAGGTTCAAAAGCAGGTCAATGTTAAACATGTAATAAGCATTCATGTAATTCAATCTCTGTAGCACCAGTGCTAAGTTACATGTGAAAACAAAAGACCTGTAGATGATTAGAAAACCAAACATTTTTGGGCAAATAATTGTTGGGGACCCCAATGCTCAACATTGGGATTTATTAGAAGATGGTTAAGGGGTTGTCTGGTTAAGAAACATATTTTCAAATTCTTTTGCAGGCAATAATGAGTTAATAGATAACTCAAATTTTTTAGCTTGAGAGGAGGCCTGTTAGAAACAGTATCTCTTGCTGTGGAGGTCCTCACACTTCCATGCAATACACGGACAGCTCATTGATTTTAATGAGAACTGTAATGCATAGTTTGTCCTGTGATGGCACTGTTGTCAAAATAAATGCTTGCTGTAAGGATCCTTCACTGAGAAAAGCTGATCATTGGTGGTCTCAGCAGCAGGACACCAGTCACAATCTGTGGGTAAGTGCACCCACTAGGCTGCACTGCCGTAGCGGGGAGGCTGCTGGCCAAACCACAGAGTACCCAATCAATACAAAGTCCAGCAAAAGGGTACCTGAATAGTCCAGGCAGTCGCAGTGGCTAGGCACAGATGGAACTTTGACGGCAGAGGATGCCACACCTGGCGGGGGATATCAGGCGTGACAGATGACACCAGACGTGGTGTACGACAGCAGGCGTGACCGATGGCAGAACACGACTCCAACACTCGATAGGGCTCAGGAAGCAACACAGCACAGGATACAGGAACAGGTAGTAGGGCACGAGAACACTTGGGAACAGGATAACTCTGAGGGACCATTTGCTAAGACTAATATGGGAATTGTAAACAACGCTCAGGCAGGGAGTGAAAGGGCAGGGCCCCTTTTATAGTCCAAAGTGATTAGGGATAATTTGTGATATAATTAATGTGTCATGGGACACAGCCGAGCGGAGTGGAAGTGAGTGCTTGCGTCTCCTAGGAAGGAGATAACGGCCAGCACTCACAGATCTATGGCCACAGCTGCCGAGGGGTGAGTAGGGACGGTGGTCCGTGGCCGTGGATGCTACGACACCCTCATAATTAGGGGCCTTTCTAAGAAAAATGTGATTTTACAATGCTGACATTCCCTCTACGAAAATATTATTTATTTCTTATTCATAATTTCATATCTGACAGAATTAGCTTACATAAAATAACTACCCATTTACTTTACATAAACCCCCACCTCCTTATAACCTTATACATACTTCATATTATGTACATGCAAAACTTCTAAACTATTAGTCAAAAACCATGAAATTGAATCTGATAAAGCTAAATAATTATGGTATTTTATTCCAAACTAGATTAAAGTTACATATTACAATATATTGAATCTGTGGCATATGTTTCCCATTTTTTCATTGAATACTCTGCTGTCTTTCCTCTCATCCTACAGGTGCTTAAAAGAATTGATAACAAATGATTTTGAGGAGTAATAAACATAACACCTGAAACTCTCTAATCATCGGATGGTTTGCAGAGTCAACCAGTACAAAAGTTGAATGGTAAGGAAATTAAATAATGACTTACTTAGACGTTTCCTTCTATTTATATTTCTGTGAACCACAGATTTTATTTATTTTAACCTAGACAAGGGTTTTTCCTCTGCCAATCCCGTCCAGGTGTTGAGTAATACAATTTGTATGTTATAACAAAAAGGTATTAGGGAACGGATGAGAAAATTACCCTTGCATTTATCTAACTCAGAAAAGGGTTTATCAGATTTAAAGCCAACGTTACTGTTGGTTGAATACTTTTATTATCGACCTAAAAAGAGGCCTCCTATTCACTCTAGCGATATGGGTCTATGCCCACTGTGCTCTTTGTTTCCCACCAGCCAAGCCCTCTTCAATAAATTCCTGTCTGTATCATCTCCCCATTAGTCACTTCCAATGTTATCTACTTGATAAACACCTCCCAATTCTTCCTGCACAGGCAGCCAATTCTAGTGAATATGGGCGCTAAGCGTGTGGCTCTCAGAGTGAAGTTGTCTAGAAATCTTTCCGTGCGTCAGACCACTCCGAGAATTAGGTGCACAGACCGTCCAAGTGTCAAGGACTAAGGGTTACATACAATATAGTGGCATGCAAGAAGCAAACAAAGTATAGTCAATGCCCCAAGACAAAATCTCTTTACCTTTGTACCTGCATTTCATGTCACAAGTCTCAAACACCTGACAGCCAAGCTGGCCTCTTTCCATCCTTCTCCTATTATTATAATGGGTGATTTTAATGTAGTGGTGTGGACCAGTGGTAACAGGGTTAATCCCAATGAGGTGCAGGCCACAAAGGATTTCAGATTTAATCCTCAATACACAGAAGGAGGAAACGTGGTTTCTTTTTAACCCTTTAATGACTGGCCAATTTTGGCCCTTAATGACCAGTGATATTTTTTTCCGTTTTTGTCATCGTCAAATTCAAAGAGCTATAACTTTTTTATTTTTTGTCAACACAGCTGTATGAGGGCTTGTTTTTGAGGAATGAGTTGTATTTTTTTAAAGGCATCATTTTGAATTACAGGTAGTTATTAAGGAACTTTTATGAACTTTTTTTTTGGGGGGGGGGATGGAAAAAAAACAGCAATTCTGCCATTATTTTTTGCGTTTTAAATTTATTCTGTTCACCGAGCAGCATAACTAACATGTCACCTTTATTCTATAGGTTGATACCATTATGGTGATTTTAAACATGTATAGGTTTTTTATTTTTCACTACTTTTTCACAATAAAAACACTTTTAAAGGTATTCTGTCACCAGAAATTGGCCTATAAAAGCAGCAGCACAGTAAGATAGTTTAGCCACATATGAATATAATACTGTTTTACTTTTTCAGATACGTGGCTCCGTTGCAGAAATATAAGTTTATTCGTAATATGGAAATGAGCAGTTTGGAGCAATGAGGGCATCACCGTTGCTCCAAACAGTTCTAAGTTCTCTCCCCAGTCCGTCCTTCCCTCCCTTCCTTCTCTGATTAACAGGGCCACTGAGGTTTCATGGGTCGAATTGTCTCAACTGCGCATGCACCCATTACATCACACTACACACAGATTAGCGTGACGTAATCATCACATGCCTATTCAGGTGCGGCTACACTATCTTACCGTGTTGCTGCTTTTATAGGGCAATTTCTGGTGACAGAATCCCTTTAAAAGAAAATTATTTGTGTTTGCATAGGCATATTTTAAGAGCCATAACTTTTTTAGTGTTTCGTCAATGTAGCCATATAAGGTCTTATGTTTTGCGGGATGAGAAGTAGTTTTGATTGCTACCATTTTGGGATACATTAGACTTTTTGATGAACTTTTATTACATTTTTTAGGGAAGGGGAAAAAAGCAATTCTTTTGTTGTTGATTTTTTGTTTCTTTGGATGGCATTTACCTTGCAGTTTAACCCCTTCCCGACATTTGACGTACATGTACGTCATGGAAAGTACTGACTTCCCGCATCTTGCCGTACATGTACGTCAAACGTTTGGCACCGGCTCAGAAGCTGAGCCGGTCCCATCATCACCGGATCTCAGCTGTATCTTACAGCTGACATCCGACTGTAACGGCGGGGACCGAAATTAGCTTCGATCCCCGCCATTAACCCCTTAAGTGCAGCGCTCAAACGCGATCGCTGCACTTAAGGTGTTTGCAGCTCATCGGAACCCCAGTAATGAAATTGCCGGGGTTCCGGTGGCTGCAATGGCAACCGGAGGCCTAATACTGGCCTCCCGGTCTGCCTAGCACCGAAGCCGGTCAAGATCCGCCCGGCGGCGGAGCCTGATCGGCTTCCGTAGCTGCCGGCAAGATGGCGCCGGGTCAGGAGCTGATCCGGCGTCATCAGCGGTGGAAGTCAGCTGTACTGTACAGCTGACATCCACCTGTAACGGCAGGAACCGGAGCTAGCTCCGATCCCTGCCATTAACCCCTTCGATGCAGCAATCGAAAGCGATTGCTGCATCGTAGCGGTTACAAGCAGATCGCCAGCCCTGACAGGCAATCGGGACTGGCGACTGCTGTTATGGCAACAGGAGACACAATGGTCTCCTGCTCTGCCATTACGGAAGCCGATTTAGGCCCCGCCGGGAGGCGAAGCCTAAACGGCTTGCTGTCAGTGAATGACTGACAGATCTAATACATTGCACTACATAGGTAGTGCAATGTATTAGAAAAAAAAAAATCTGACCGTTGGACCTTCAAGTCCCCTAGTGGGACTTGAGAAAAAGTGTAAAAAAAGTATAAAAAAGTGTAAAAAAAAGTGCAAAAAATAAAAGTTTGAAAACAATAAAAGTTTCAAGTAATCAAATAACACACAATCCCCCTTTTACTCTTATCAAGTCCTTTATTATTGAAAAATAATAATAAACCATATGTATTTGGTATCGCCACGACCGTAACGACCGGAGGTATCAAAATATTATATTATTTATTGCACGCGGTGAACAGCGTAAAAAAAACCCGTAAAAAACGTTACCAGAGTTTCTGTTTTTTAGTCACTTTGCCCTACAAATATTACAATAAAAAGTGATCAAAAAGTCGCACGTATCCAAAAATGGTACCTATAAAAACTATAGCTCGTCCCGCAAAAAACAAGCCCTCATACAACTCCGTCGACAAAAAAATTAAAACGTTATGGTTCTCACAACTTGGCGACAGAAAAAATACATTCTTTTTACAAAAGTAATTTTATTGTGCAAAAAGTTGTAAAACATAAAAAAGTTCTATAAATTAGGTATCGCCGGAATCGTACTGACCCGCAGAATAAAGGTAACATGTAGTTTATAATGCGTGGTGAACTCTGTATAAAAAAAAAACAAAAAAAGCTGTGCCAGAATTGCGTTTTTTGGTTTACCTGGCATCCCAAAAAATAGGATAAAAGGTGATCAAAAAGTCACATGTACCCCAAAATGGTACCAATAATAACTACAGCTCGTCCCGCAACAAACCAGCCCTCATACCGCTACGTCTATGAAAAATAAAATTAGTTATGGCTCCAATAAGTCAGGAAATAAAAAAATATGCAGTTGTGCCCGAGGAGAACATTTCTTCTGTTTCAAGAGGCGATTTATCAAGGACCTAAAATTAGGGAACCAGGAAGGGAGGGCCCAATCATATCCGATGGAAGCGACGGTGCCCGTATTATACCAGGATAATACTTTCCCAGCAAAATTCCCCAAACTACAAAGGCGCGGAGTGTGGACCAAAAGGGGGATAAGAAATGACACCATTTATCAGTGCGACACCGGCCTGTGCAGAAAGGATTGCTTCACAGCGTAACACACATCTATGGATTATTTTTATTTTTTTATACCACCTGACTATGCCCCTTATATACTCCGCCCCGCTTACATGTACCCCCACATTATAAAACACCAGCAATACTCAAACAAATATAGTACCAAGCAAAATCCGCTCTCCAAAAGCCAAATGGTGCTCCCTCGGCCCTGAACCCTACAGCGTGCCCAAACAGCAGTTTCCTTCAACATATATGGCACCGTCATACCCGTGAGAACCCTTTTAACAATTTTTGTGGTGTGTGTCTCCAGCGTCATAAGCTGGGCATGACATATTTGCCACTGAATGGCATATCTAGGGAAAAATATAAATTTTTAATTTGCACCATCCGCAGCGCATTCATTTATGGAAAAGACCTGTGGGGTGAAAATGCTCACTACACCCCTTAATAAATGCCTTGAGGGGTGCAGTTCCATAATGGGGTCACTTATCAGGGGTTTCTTTTTATTATTTCACATCTGAGCCTCTGCAGTTGTGAACCAATACTTTGTAAATCGCCAAATTAGGCCTCCACTCCGCATGGTACTCTTCACTTCTGAGCCCTGTCATATGTGCAGACAAAAGATTAGGGCCACATGTAGGGTGTTTCTAAAACCGGGAAACACCGCATAATAATTAGAGAGCTGTCTTGTTATGGTGGCACAAGCCGGGCACCACATATTGGCATATCTATGGAAAAAAATCCCATTTTCACTCTGCAACATTGAGCGCACACTAATTTCTACAAAACACCTGCAGGGTTAAAATGCTTACTACACCCCTTGGTAAATGCATTGAGGGGTGTAGTTTACAAAATGGGGTCACTTCTGGGGGGTTTCCACTGTTTTGGGCCCACAGGTGCCCAGAAACCAATCCAGCAACATCTGCACTCCAAATGGCGGTCCTTCCCTTCTGAGCCCTGCCGTTTGCCCAAACAGCAGTTTATGACCACATATGGGGTATTGCCGTACTCGGGAGAAATAGCTTTACAAATGTTGGGTTCTTTTTTTCCTTTATTTGTTGAGAAAATGAAAAAATTTGCGCTAAAGCTACGTCTTATTGAAGAAAAAGGACTGTTTTTATTTTCACTGCCTAATTCTAATAAATTCTATGAAACATCTGTGGGGTCAAAATGCTCACTACACCCCTAGATGCATTCTTCAAGAGGTGTAGTTTCCTAAATGGAGTCCCTTTTTGGGCGTTTTCATTGTTTTGTCCCCTCAGGGGCTTTGCAAATGTGACCTGGCCTCCGCAAATCATTCCTGCTAAATGTGATCTCAAAAAGTCAAATAGTGCTCTTTCCCTTCTAAGCCCTGCCGTGTGTCCAAACAGCCGTTTATTACCACATGTGGGGTATTGTTTTACTCGGGAGAAATTGCTTTACAAATTTTGTGGTGCTTTTTCTCCTTTAGTCCTTCTGGAAATGAGAAAAAATTAGCTAAACCTACATTTTCTTTGAAAAAATGTAGATTATTATTTTCAGGGCCTACTTCCAATAATTTCTGCAAAAAAACTGTGGTGTCAAATCGCTCACTATACCCCTAGATAATTTCCTCAATGGGTGTTGTTTCCAAAATGGGGTCACTTGTGGGGGGTTTCCACTGTTTTGTCCCCTCAGGGGCTTTGTAAATGTAACATGGCCTCCGCAAACCATTCCTGCTAAATTTGAGTTCCAAAAGCCAAATGGCGCTCTTTCCCTTCTCAGCCTCGCCGTGTGTCCAAACAGCCGTTTATTACCACATGTGGGGTACTGTTTTACTCGGGAGAAATTTCTTTACAAATTTTATGGTGATTTTTCTCCTTTAGTCCTTGTGGAAATGAAAAAAAATTAGCTAAACCTACATTTTATTTGAAAAAATGTAGATTTTCATTTTCACAGCCTACTTGCAAAAATTTCTGCAAAAAACCTGTGGGGTCAAAATGCTCACTATACCCCTAGATAATTTCCTCAAGGGGTATAGTTTCCAAAATGGGGTCACTTGTTTGGGGTTTTCACTGTTTTGTCCCCTCAGGGGCTTTGTAAATGTGACATGGCCTCCGCAAACCATTCCTGCTAAATGTGAACTCCAAAAGCCAAATGGCGCTCTTTCCCTTCTCAGCCACGCCGTGTCTCCAAACAACCGTTTATTACCACATGTGAGGTATTGTTTTACTCGGGAGAAATTGCTTTACAAATTTTGCGGTGCTTTTTCTCCTTTAGTCCTTGTGGAAATGAGAAAAAAAATCGCTAAACCTACATTTTCTTTGAAGAAATGTTGATTTTAATTTTCACGGCCTACTTCCAATAATTTCTGTAAAAAACCTGTGCGGTGAAAATGCTCACTACACCCCTAGATAATTTCCTTGAGGTGTCTAGTTTCCCAGATGGGGTCACTTTTGGGGGATTTTGACTGTTTTGGCACCGCAAGAGCCCTTCAAACCTGACATGGTGCCTAAAATATATTCTAACAAAAATAAGGCCCCAAAATCCACTAGGTGCTCCTTTGCTTCTGAGGCCGGTGTTTCAGTCCAGTAGCACGCTACGGCCACATGTGGGATATTTCCTAAAACTGCAAAAACTGGGCAACAAATATTGAGTTGCATTTCTCTGGTAAAACCTTCTGTGTTATAAAAAAAATTGTATTAAAAATGTATTTCTGCAGAAAAATATGAAATTTGTAAATTTCACCTCTACTTTGCTTTAATTCCTGTGAAATGTTTAAAGGGTTAAGACATTTTCTAAATGCTGTTTTGAATACTTTGAGGGGTGAAGTTTTTAAAATGGGGTGACTTTTTTGGGGTTTCTAATATATAAGGCCCTCAAAACCACTTCACAACTGAACTGGCCCCTGTAAAAATAGCCTTTTGAAATTTTCTTGAAAATGTGAGAAATTGCTGCTAAAGTTCTAAGCCTTGTGAGGTCATAGAAAAATAAAAGGATGTTCAAAAAACGATGCCAATCTAAAGTAGACATATGGGGGATGTTAATTAGCAACAATTTTGTGTATTATAACTGCCTGTCTTACAAGCAGATACATTTAAATTGAGAAAAATGCTAATTTTTGCAATTTTTCGCTAAATTTTGGTGTTTTTCACAATTAAATACTGAACATATCGAGCAAATTTTGCCAGTAACATAAAGTCCAATGTGTCACGAGAAAACAATCTCAGAATCGCTTGGATAGGTGAAAGCATTCCGGAGTTATTACCACATAAAGTGACACATGTCAGATTTGAAAAATGAGGCTCTGTCAGGAAGGTCAAAAGTGGCTAAAGAGGGAAGGGGTTAAATAACATGTTAATAACTTTATTGCTCAAATCATTAGGATCGCAGCGATACCATATATGTATACTATATAAAAGCCGTATTGACAGTCACTAAGGGGTTAAATGTAGGGCTAATATGTCGCAGATTGTTTTCAGTATATCACTACTCTGTATTTATGGTTATTTTATCTGAAGGTAATCTTGAACCGAGCCCTAGAATAAAAAAGATGACACCACCTTCTCCACTTCACATCTGGTGCTATTGAGAAGATTTTGTAATGCTTTCTGAATCACCTGGATTAAAGTGAAGCTTTTTCCATGCTCTTTAGCAAGGCTCAATTTTCATGATGTTTTTTATTCTGTATTTATCTGTACATATACTGCTTCTTTTGCTCATGAAAAATGTACTTGAAATGGCTTTTTTAATGGAAATCCTCCTTTTTATGAGCTACCTTCCAAGAATATTAACCACACAATAAAGCCCATATTGTCGGACCATTTTTTTTTTAGTTATAAAGCTCTTCTATACTGAGCCAGAAAGAGCTGCAGCTTAAATCATAAATCTGCTAGAATCTGATAACACATCTAAAATGTAATGAACACCGTTTTGGACACTTGCATGAAATGTTTAATCTGTTTGTCAGGCCCTGTTCACATACCATTTTTGGCCTATATTTAGCATATACACCAGGTAAAATTCCTGGCATATACGTTAAGCTCAGGCTGGGATGAATGCCTAAAAGTGGCATCTGTGACGAACAGTTTATTAAACGGATGCCATAATAGTCTATGAATGACAGAGGCCACTGTTAGGCATCCGTCAGAGGCAACTGTGTTTTGTATTCATGGTCTAAATACATTTTGTATTTTTTATATTGATATTGGAATGGGAGTGCCTTTCATAAATACAGTCTGTCATGCCCATGGCCGCGGGCCGTCAGGTTCACTCACATCCTGACGCCTGCCGCCATGGAACTGTGAGCGCTGGTCCCCATCTCCAACTCAGGAGACGCCAGCGCTCACTTCCGCTTCTCCCGGCCGGGTCCCGTAGGGTGCCTGAAGTTAATGTCAAAATTAGCCCATGAGTACCCTGGACTATAAGAAGGGCTCAGCCCCTTCCTCCCATGCCTGAGCGTTGTTGTCATACCCTAAGTTTGTTTAAGCAAATGGTCTTCTAGTGTTTCCCAGTTCCCAGTGTTCCCCGTTCCTGTACCTGTTCCTCTATCCCGGTCTATCCTGATTTAGTGCCGTGCTGAGCTGAAGTCGTGCTGTGCTGTATACCACGTCTGTCCTGCTACGCCACTCCTGATATCTGCTTGTTGCCTAGTCCCAGCCGAGCCTGTCTTACTACTGTCCGAGCTGCCACAGGTACACTATACGAACTATACACTGTGACCTGCATCCTGTTGGCCAGCTGCCATACCATCAAGGCGGTATGGCCCAGTGGGTTCACATACCTAACGTGACAGTACTCTCAGGCCATGGACCCCGCTGGTCGATCCAAGACCAAGATGACGTCTCAAGAGATGCGGGCGGATATGCTAGAACTCCGGTCTCGACAGGGTCAACTCCTCCAGGCCTTGAACATTATCGCACGTCGGCAGGAGGTGCTAGCTGCCGTTACTCCTACTACACCTCCTGGCAGAGTTGATCCTCTGACTACACCTCTTGGCAGTGTTGATCCCCGATTTTCTTTGCCACTCCCTGATCGCTATGATGGAGACGCAGGGACCTGCCGTGGATTTTTTAACCAGTGCCAGATACACTTCAGCCTGTATGAAAAGGCATTCTCGTCTGATGGCGCAAGAGTCGCTTTCATCATCCCTCTCCTCACTGGCAGGGCCCTTGGATGGGCGAATCCTATCTGGGAGAGACAAGGACCAGAGACCCGTGACTTCCAGGGGTTCCTCCGGACATTTCGCATGGTGTTTGAGAAGCCTGGATGAGTCTCGTCTGCAGCCGCTTCCTTGCTGAACCTACGCCAAGGTGACACCTCCGTGGGCGAGTACGCCATCCACTTCCGCACACTGGCGGGAGGACTGTTGTGGAACAATGAGGCCCTGGTGGCTACATTCTGCCAGGGACTGACTGCTAAGATTAAGGATGAGCTTGCCGTCCAAGATCTACCGTTTACCCTGGATGACCTCATCCTTCTGGCTGCCCGGATTGATATAAGGATCCGAGAACGGCTCCAAGAAGCTCGTCGGGAGAAAGGACTCCCTAGTCCGGTCCCTACTTTGCAGAAACCCCTGCTGTCCTCAGATGCCGATCCTCCTAAGGAGTCGGTAAGGACGGACCAGTTTAAGTTATCTACCCAGGAGAGACAACGCAGACGCATCTCGGGACTCTGTCTATATTGCGGCCTCGGAGACCATCTTGTGCGTCTGTGTCCCCAAAAGCCCCAGAGCCTAGGGTTGGTGGGAGAGACAACCTTGGGTAAAGAAGGACGTTCATCTAGATTGTCCATTCCTATGACCATAGTGTCCGGCGAGAAAACGCATCGGCTCTCTGCGTATCTTGACTCTGGATCCACTGCTAATTTAATTCGTAGAGACCTGATGGATCTTCTTCAATTGCCCACTACCCCTCTGGAGAGGCCATTGATGGTTGCATCGGTAAATGGACTACCTCTGCCAGACCCAGTTATAGCTGTGACCAAGCCGCTGAGGCTCCAAGTGGGAGCCCTGCACTCCGAGCTCCTCTCGTTCTTTGTCCTGCCCAAGGCCATCAACCCCGTGCTGCTGGGTTTGCCTTGGCTCCGATTACATGGCCCAGTTCTGGACTGGAATTCTGGAGAGGTTCTCCAGTGGGGCTCCGAGTGTCTCAACCGTTGCCTGGTACACATTTGTTCATCTCAGCCTCCTTTGCCTCGGTCCTTGGCAGGATTGCCTGGTCATTATTCTGCATTTTCGGATGTCTTCAGAAAGAAAGAGGTGGAGACGCTGCCCCCATACCGGGTGTATGACTGTTCTATCGACCTAGTTCCTGGTGCATCCCTTCCCCGTGTTAGGCTATATCCTTTCTCCTTGCCAGAGACTCTGTCCATGTCCGCCTATGTTAAAGAGAACTTGGAGAGGGGCTTCATACGGAAGTCTTCCTCCCCGGCATGAGCCGGGTTCTTCTTAGTCAAGAAAAAGGATGGTTCTCTGCGTCCTTGCTTCGACTACCGGGGTCTCAACCAGATCACGGTGAAAAATAGGTATCCGTTACCATTGATCTCTGAACTGTTTGATCGTATACATGGTGCCAAGATTTTTCTAAACTAGACCTGTGAGGGGCTTACAACCTAATCCGGATTCGCCAGAGTTACGAATGGAAGACTGCATTTAACACCCGTGACGGACACTATGAATATCTAGTAATGCCCTTCGGCCTGTGTAATGCTCCCGCGGTCTTCCAGGAGTTCGTTAATAACATCTTCCGCGACCTACCCTATGTTTGTGTCGTGGTCTATCTTGATGACATCTTTATTTTTTCTCCGGATCCAATAACTCATCGGAGACATGTCCGTCAAATTTTGCTGCGGTTAAGGGAGAATCGCCTGTACGCCAAGTTGGAGAAGTGCGTATTTGAGAAAAATGCTCTACCCTTCCTGGACTGCATCATCTCGAATCAAGGTCTCAAGATGGATCCTGAAAAGGTAAAGTGCATCCTGGAATGGTCACGCCCTCAAGGCTTGAGGGCCATACAGCACTTCCTGGGATTCGCCAATTTCTACAGACAGTTCATTCCAAACTTCTCCTCACTGATATCTCCTATCTCTAACCTCACCAAGAAAGGCATGAACACAAAGGTGTGGACTCCAGAAGCAGAGTCCGCATTTAATAGCCTGAAGAGTGCCTTCACGTCAGCCTCTATCCTCCATCATCCAGATGTTTCTCGACAGTTCTCGTTGGAGATGGACGCCTCCTCTGTCGGTGCTGGTGCACTCCTGTTCCAGAGAGGTTCCAATTGCAAGTCAATGGTATGTGGCTATTACTCTAAGCTCCTCTCTTCCGCAGAACACAACTACTCGATTGGGAATCGGGAGTTACTGGCCATCAAATTGGCCCTGGAGGAGTGGAGACATCTATTAGAGGGTGCAGTTCATCCCATCTTGATATTTACAGACCACAAGAACCTCACTTATCTCCAGACGGCCCAACGACTAAATCCTTGTTAGGCCAGGTGGTCTTGCCCGGTTCCAGTTTGAGCTCCACTACTGTCTGGCCGACAAGAATGTGAGGGCCAATGCCTTGTCCAGGTCATTAGAGACAGAGGACACTATGGAGTCTCCACGGAGTATCATTAACCCATCCTGCATCATCCCTGTTAACCCTCTGAAGGTTAGAGACATTCCCCGGGGAGGACTTTTGTGAGTCTGGCGGACAGAAGAAGAATCCTTCCGCTGGGGACACAGTTACAAATTGGCAGGTCACACGGGTGTCCGTAAGACCCGAGACCTGATCGCTCATCAGTTCTGGTGGCCCATGCTGCCCAAAGACATCATAGACTTTGTCTCCTCCTGCACAGTGTGCGCAGTAAATAAGTTCGCCCACTCCAAACCGGCGGGCCTGCTCCAGCCGTTGCCTGTGCCCGATGCCCCCTGGCAACATATTGCTATGGACTGTGTCACAGACGTGCCTCTCTCTCCTGGTTGCAGTACGGTCTGGGTGGTGGTGGACCGATTCTCTAAAATTGCTCTTTTTGTTCCACTGACCGGCCTACCGTCTGCTTCCCGACTGGCCAATCTCTTCATCCTACACATCTTCCTACATATCTGCACTGCTTGCCTCTACATATTGTGTCAGATCGGGGGGTTCAGTTCACCTCAAAGTTCTGGACAGCCCTCTGCGTACTCCTCGGTGTGAAGTTGGACTTTTCCTCAGCCTACCATCCCCTGTCCAATGGTCAAGTCGAGAGAATAAACCAGATTATGGAGAACTATCTACGACACTTTATCTCCGGGCAGCATGATGACTGGGTGCAGCTGCATCCCTGGGCTGAGTTCTCCTACAACAACCATACTAGTGAGTCCACCGCTAAGAGTCCATTCTTCATTGTCCATGGCCAACACTCTCGTATACCTCTTCCTGTTTCCACTACATCCCAGGTGCCTGCAGCTGACTCTGCATTTAGGGACTTTCTACAGATCTGGCAGCAGACTCGATCTTCGATTCTGCTGGCGGTCGACCGCATGAAGAGAAAGGCAGACACAAGAAGACGAGAGCCTCCCCAGTTCCTTCCAGGTACTAAGGTCTGGCTGTCCTCTAGGAATATCCGGCTGAGGGTGCCATCGTACAAGTTTGCTCCCAGGTTCCTTGGACCCTTCCAGATTTTGCAACAAATCAACCCTGTTTCCTACATGCTTCGGCTGCCTCCTACCCTCAAGATCCCCAACTCCTTTCATGTCTCCCTACTGAAGCCGGTGATCTTGAACCGCTACTCCAAGACTTCCACTCCTGCAGTGGCTCCCAGCGGTTCATCAGAGACTTTTGAGGTAAAGGAGATCCTGGACACCAAGAGAGTGGGTGGAGGAACCTTTTATTTG
Source organism: Rhinoderma darwinii (assembly GCF_050947455.1). Taxonomy (NCBI): domain Eukaryota; kingdom Metazoa; phylum Chordata; class Amphibia; order Anura; family Rhinodermatidae; genus Rhinoderma; species Rhinoderma darwinii. The sequence goes on along the minus strand of NC_134690.1, from coordinate 191,103,602 downwards.
GTGGATTGGAGGGGGTTTGGTCCTGAAGAGAGGTCCTGGGAGCCAGAAGAGAACCTCAAAGCCCCTACCCTCCTGAAGAAGTTTCTCTCTTTTTCTGCCCCCAAGAGGAGGGGGTGTAAGAGGGGGGATACGGTCATGCCCATGGCCGCGGGCTGTCAGGTTCACTCACCTCCTGACGCCCGCAGCCATGGACTGTGAGCGCTGGTCCCCATCTCCTCCTCAGGAGATGCCAGTGCTCACTTCCGCTTCCCCCGGCCGGGTCCCGTAGGGTACGCGCGCGCGCTCGTGCCCACTCTTAAAGGGCCAGCGCGCGCACCTGAAGTTAATGTCAAAATTTGCCCATGAGTACCCTGGACTATAAGAAGGGTTCAGCCCCTTCCTCCTATGCCTGAGCGTTGTTGTCATACCCAAAGTTTGTCTAAGCAAATGGTCTCATAGTGTTTCCCAGTTCCCAGTGTTCCCTGTTCCTGTACCTGTTCCTGTATCCCGTGCAATCCTGATTTAGTGCCGTTCTGAGCTGAAGTCGTGCTGTGCTGTATACCACACCTCTCCTCCTACTCCACGCCTGATGTCAGCTTGTTGCCTAGTCCCAGCCGAGCCTGTCTCACTACTGTCCGAGCTGCCACAGGTACTCTATACGAACTATAGACTGTGGCCTGCGTCCTGTTGGCCAGCTGCCATACCATCAAGGCGTTACGGCCCAGTGGGTCCACATACCCAACGTGACACAGTCTTGTCCCTCTCTTAGGTATACTTTACATATATTGTTTACAGTGTGTGGCACTTAGCACCCAGATATATAGCTGTTAGCGGTGCCCGCCATTTCCTTTATTTATAATTATATGTACTCTAAAATGCTACCATTGTAAAATACAACTCGTTCAGCAAAAAAAACAAGCCCTCGGTGCATGAACGTAAAAAAAGAAAAAAACTTTATGGCTCTTGATATGCGACAATGACAAAACGAAATAAAATGACTCGGTTCTTAAGGCCCAAAATATTCCGTTCCTTAAGGGATTAATAAAAGGTAAAATAAGAATACTATGCCGTATATTTTAAAACTGAGACAGCGTCCAAGGTGGAAATGAGAGGGCTCAGGGCTCCAACAGATAGCCCAATGGGCTACAACAATAAGAAATATAAGATAAAAGAAAAATCTGTCTAACAGGTGCCATTTCAGAAAAAAATCCCTGTAGGCACAGGTCTCAAGTGTCTATAGAAAAGTCCAGCCCTAACTTTAATTATAATTGCAATGTTCTTTATCTAAAGAATTGTGGCTGCTTAAAACTGACGAGACAAATATATTCTATATTTATATCTGAAAAAAGAGGGCTTAGAAAAAAAACACTTTTATTAAGTAATGTTAACCGCTACTAACACTGAAAACTACCTTTAAATATAATATCATGCATCAAAAGCGCCATAACTCATCAGCCTGGTACCATAGCAACTCCACTTTTATATTAGATCTATATGTAGAATGATGATACATACTTTCAGTTGCCATAGCAGTATGCTTATTACTAACACACATAATGAACCTAATTTAAACTACTGTTTTTGATGACTATGTTATCTGGATGGGCTTAGCCCCATAGGGTGAATACTACATTATTTTTGGTTGTATTGCAAGCCAATCCATCATATATATAAGCCATATATATATATATATATATATATATATATATATATATATATATATATATACCCAAGAAACTGCAGCTAAATGAAACAATTCTTCACTGAAAGGTTACAAATGTGTTAGATAAAAAATAGCAATAGCTATCAATAGTTTAAAGGACTAAAGAGTAAATTTAAACAGTGGAGAACGTAAACCCATATTATAGGCAAAACTTAAATGAATCATCAAATCCAGGATATACTTTGTGGTTTGAACCATGACCTTCTTTCCTTCCGTGACGTCTTACTGTTGTATGTTTAATTGCAAATATTGGAATAGCTTTTTTTATTGGTTTGATACCAGCATACTAAAACGGTAGGGTTTAAGGGGGAAAAAAACGTTTCTGTCAAAATATTAGCAATGTAGTTTTAATAAAACGAAATGCAGTGTTCAAAATGAGATTGGTAAATTATGAGAACTTCCTTATTTATCCCCACTCTGTATTCCTGTATAGGGAAATGTGCTATTTCCTATAGTTAAAGGGAATGAGTCACCTGTGAACAGCGGCTAAACAGATTAACTGCGCAGCAGGCACCTAAACATTAGAAAACTAAAAGGGGTTTTACACTGGGCTATTATCGGGCAAACGCTCGATCATCTGCTGGTCGTAGCATTTTAAAAAAGTGAAATATTATCGTTGTCTGCAGCACATCTCCCTGTGTAAACAGGAAGAGGCGCTGCCGGCATGATAATAATGTATAGGTGCGAGCGAGCGGAGTAATGACCGCTCATCCCCATACATAGCTCCTTGTCTCGTTGATCGGCGCTCGCTGCACTGGCCGATTATTGGCCAGTGTAAAAGGGCCTTAAGTCATAGTCAGTAACCAAATGTAACCACAGTGGCGCTGAAACATGAGTCAGAGACTTAACCATAGATATAGGCAGGTACTGGAATTAGAGAGGGGGAAATGTGGTCTAATGGAGACACTATGAAGTGAGGAAAGCTACAATGATGTTTTAGGATGCAGAAGTATACAAAATATTAATATAACCATTTACAGTGGAAGACGAACCTTTAAGGCTAACATGCCGGAGCAAACTGCCTATCCCTCTGAGGGTGAAGTGATTACTGATCAGGGACTTTTTCCAGGCATCTGCTAAAATCTTGAATGTAATGACTTACCTATTATATTATTATAATATCTCTACTAGAGGAATCATATTTTATCTGCTTCCATACAAGTTTATTTATATTATAGAGGGGCTATGGGACTGCACTATGAATACAAGCGCGTGGGTCATCAGTATCACGACCTGTATCCACCTCCAGAGGCTAGATTTACCCCAGGGATTGTGGTTGAAGGGTGCAACTAACCAGCAATAGCACTTTATTGACCTGTAATATATGGCCACAATTTATTCACTTCTTATAATAACTGACCAGTATTATATGCTAGAGTTGACTGGTCATTTATATATACATTGAGAGAGCACACTATCCTTGGTATATAGCACAATAGAGTACATTATATACACAAGCACTTTCAATTATTTAATATAGCATTGTGATAAAGTATACACTAATAGATGAGTTGGTTGTGTCTTTTATTTGAGAATATTTTTGACCTCACGGCATTTGAAATAATTAATAGCACTTTGACAATTTACTGTAAATCTTGGTAGGGTCTTGGTACTTAACCTATGTCCCCTAAAGGGATTTTAAAATCCAATGGGCATATATTAGGATCTGTTGGTGGCAATTGTAATATATCTCCCACACATTTCTAGTCTGGGATTTAGTAAATGCTGTAGATGCATTAGATATGTGATTATCGTTGCGGTATATAGCGGCAGTGACATTTTAAAGATATAGAGATACCTGCAGATGTACAGTCTAACTAGCCCTCTAAAATCTCCCCGGTGGATCTAAAAGCCACTTATAACTTCTTGTCCTAGGTTTTTAATACTTACCAGGTTCAGACGTCTGATGTAGTAATGCGCATGACCGGTTAAGTTTCACCAGAGGCTTCTGCTCAATCGCCATGGGGGTGGCGCATGCGTGATATTGACCCCCTCGGGAGACGAGTCTCCATGGTGATGGCCCCACACATGCGCTTTCCCCGGTGGTGGGCTGAAGACATTATTTGCTGGGAGGACAGGCGGCAATTTGTTCTGCCTACACTATGAGGCTGTATTCTGACTTAGTGTTATTTTTTCATGGGATATTCAGCTTTGTGGAGTTTTTGTAGGATTCTTATGTTGATTAGAGCATTCTCAGATGATGACTATGATAAGTGTGTTTCTATTAGACTATTTATTGGTTTACAGGTACTGCAAAGTAGACAGAAATGATAAGCCATAGGGCAACTTGGAATAAGAAACCAAGGCATGGAGGGAATGTCATGATCTGAATGCAACTAATAATGCAGGAGAAGGCTGGAGTCAAGAGTAACCACTACAGTTCAGACAAAGACCTTTGCTGGAACTTGGTTAAGTTGTTGTAAGTGATTAAATTTTTCATGAAGCAAATTCAATACAATATCACAACATGCTAGCAAAACTCTTGACAGGCTGTAATTCACATCACAACTATTGGGTGGCCACACAGAAACATATAGCCAAGACATCTCATGACGGAGTACCGCAAAATCATTTGTTTTTTTTCAAAGCTGATCTTCTCTCGCCACACATCAAAGGATATGTTGAGACAAGAGGAAAGGTAAGGAAGGACACATCTGTAGATGAGGTAAATGACAGATCATACATTGACGTATTTGAAGGTACCCGTGGCTATCTATGCAGACTCAACTTGTGATGTGGCACTGGAGAGAGGAGTAACATGTAAGCAGATCTTTTTCAGTAATTTGTACCTCATTAGCCCAAAGGAGGGTTTTAGTTAGCTATGTCTAATAACCCTCTGTATTATTCTTACAGCCGACAACTCCAAACACCACACTAAAGTAAGAATAATGCTATTGTTGTAGATGATCAATGGCTTATTACCATAGGTATAAGGGGGAATAGGAAATGGTATGGAATAATTTGAATGTCAAGTGATTTATTCCATCCAGTGAATCTCTTGAAATTTAGAATGAGGCAGATGCACAGCATCAACAACATTCCCCTTAATTATTTTTTTAAAGAAAATAATAAATTTCATAAATCTCTATACATTGCTATTATAAAAAAAAAAGAAACAAAACTTGGCCATGTCATTAAGAAGGATCTCAAACTTTCAATTTTTGCCAAGTACTTTTTGAGAAAGGGGTCCCTGCCATATTGATAAAGGATCCTTTTCATTTTACACTGACTATATTTCCACGCTAACCATTTTCCATCATTCCTCTAAGTTTGGTAATTTCCCTAACCTTACATTTGGAGGGAATACTTTATTACACTTTTGTTACCATGTCCCATACAAATGAATAAAGATTGTTACATTGATGTTATTCTTTTAACTATTATAAATATCACATATAAATATACATTTATTTGTATGGTTTGTTTGGTATAAGCTGAAGCCTTCCCAAATTTCTAAAATGCCTAATGATATTCAAAAATTCCCTACAGTTGAAATGTTTGGATTTATTCTCAAACTAGTTCACCGCCTGGAAGAACGATTAAAAATAAGTTTATTGGTTAAATTCATAAAATTGTGGCTCTACTAGCCGTTGATGCCAGACCAGGCTAAAGCAAGAGATTGCGACGCGATAGGTGGTGTGGAGTGATAAATGTCTCTTTCCCCCCAAAGGAACCACCTATCTGTTTATTGTATAATAACGCTATATCTTTGCCATTAATAATTGTCTATCTAAATCCTTATTCTCAAACTATTACAATTTTCATGAAAACTCATACTTTTTTAGTCAATAAATTTGTAAAATTAATCGAAATATAATCAAGACAATGATAAAAATAAGGATAATCTAAAGAAAAAAAATAGTAATTGAAACTTAAAATACAGACTTTCAGACCTTTGACACCCCTACAAATTGGATTGTCTTAGTGGGGCAACAGCAGCTTCACCATATAAAAGGAAAAAATGTGCCCAACAAAAGTGAATGTCTACCTTTTATCATTAAGTTGTATTTAGGTCCAGACTTCTGTGCCGATTATTCTCTTACTATATCTGTATAATAGTTGGAACTCCTTTTTCTTCTGATAAAGAACTCTAAATCATTTGCATCATAGACCTGGTGTTAAAAGATGCCATTATGTATACCAACAACAACTACCAGAGGGAGCTGACCAGCATATTACATATGGCACTCTGTTATCATTAAGCTCATTGTAAAATCAGACTACAGTAAGTTACTCAACTCCCTCTAGTGCTGGCTGTCAGTAGAATGAATTTTATCTTTTAACTGTAGGTCTGTGCAGGTTATTTGGTGCCCTGTTTAAAAAAAACTGAGTTTGTGTGTTTTTTAGATTAAAAACAATAAAATATAATTCAAGGGCTATTATTTCTTTAAGATGTTTGTACTATATATGCATTAAATTACTAATCAGGGTGTTGTTCCTTCAAGACAACCCCTGTCCATATGCCCCGATGACAAAGAGAGGAATCTTCCGATTGGAACCCGTTTTCTATTAGACAGAGATGTGAGTTATTGTAAACAGTGTCTCTTCCCCCTAAGGCTATGTTCACACTGAGTATTTTGGGGGAGGAATATCTGCCTCAAAATTCCGTTTGGAACTTTGAGGCAGATATTCCTCTCCCTGCACGCCGATTTTCGCGGCGATTATCGCGCCGTTTTTCGCCCGCGGCCAATGAGCGCCGCGGGCATAAAACAGCGAGAAATACCGTTTCTCCTGCCTCCCATTGAAGTCAATGGGAGGTCAGAGGCGGAAGCGCCCGAAGAGAGGGCATGTCGCTTCTTTTTCCCGCGAGGCAGTTTTACTGCTCGCGGGAAAAAGACGCCGACGCCTCCCATTGAAATCAATGGGAGGCGTTCTCGGGCCGTTTTTGCCGAGTTTTGCGACGCGGTTTCCGCGTCAAAAAACTCGGCAAAATACCCCGTGTGAACATAGCCTAAAAGACTACAGAAGTGATAACCCATCGATTTCAATAGTTGCACTGTAATACAATCCCCTGCAGCTGACCCTGGTAACTGTTAATATGTAGTGCATGTTCAGACGTGGCGGAATTGCTCTTAAATTCCGCTGCGGACATTCGGCAGTGGAAATTCGCAGCAGCCATTTTTTTCATTGGTTTATTTACCTTTTTAGGTAACTTAACAGTAGAGGAGAAAAAACAACACAGAGTGCACATAGTGAATCAAATGATATAGTAAAGAAGCCACAGATAGGTGATAAGTTCTGCTGACCTGGTTGGTTGTGCTAAGAGCACAACATCCTTGAAAGCGTGTTTTAACCAGTTCAGGACCGGGCTATTTTGAGCCTTCAGGACCAGACACCGTTTAGCCATTTTTAGCAAGCGTTAATTAAACGGCTATAACTTTTTTATTTGTTGGGCTAGAGACATGATTTTTGCGATGTTTTTTCCATAGACAATGCAGGTTTCTTTTCTTTCTTTTTTTTTAGCATTTAAAGAGACATTATAAGTGCCCTGTCTCCTATATAAGGAGATGGGCGCTGTAATGTAGGTGACAGTAATGCTTTTTATTTAAAAAAACAATCTTTTTTTACAACGTTAGGAGCGATTTTGGTTTATGCTAATGAGCTTTCTTAATGCCCAAGTGGGCGCACTTTTATTTTCGACCAAGTGGGCGTTGTACAGAAGAGTGCATGACGCTGACCAATCGGCATCATGCACTCCTCTCCATTCATTTACACTGCACTAGCGATATAGATATATCACTATGTGCAGCCTCATACACAAACCCTAACATTACTACAGTGTCCTGATAATCAATACACATGACCATCCAGCCTGGACGTCATGTGTACTCAGAATCCTGACACTTCTGACTCTTTTTTTGTGAGATTCCGGCAAGTGAAACCAAATCTCGTTTAGCTCCGTGATCTCGCGAGATTTCGTATCCGTTACACATCCTTTTTGCTATTTTAGAATTTTTAGTTTGAAAATGATAGTATAAAAATAAGCTTTTGCAATTTTCAGCTATTTTTTGGGTAATAACATCGTTTTACCCTAAAATAGACCTTTTATTTGTGATCGTCATTGTCTACCGTAAATTGTAATATATTACATGTCTATATTAGGGAAATTGGGTCAGGGCTAGCGTTATGCCAATGATTGGCGTGGGGGGGGAACGTTTTTTTTGGGGGTAGGTATTTTATATATATTTATTAATTTTTTTGTACTTTACTTTACTTTCATTGTATTATTACTATGGTCTGTCCCCCAATGGTCAGAAAAGACCTTTAGGGGACTATATATATTTCTTGTCTTTCTTTTACACCATCTTTTTCCACTGTAACTGGGGCTGTCACTAATAGGGCTTTTCTGGGTCTAGTAAGACCCAGCAGCAGTCTGCCACTAACAGCACCCGGCGATCATGTGACCAGTCACATGATCACCGGGACCAATAGAGATAGCGGCGCAGCCGCTGCCTCTATTCCTATACACAGAGTTCATTAAGCGCTGTGTGAAATAGATCGGAAAAGACAGAAGGAGCGAAATCTGCTTCTATCCTCTCCTCAGGGTCCCGGGAGTCACTGACAGCCGGAGACCCGACATTCAGCTGCCCGATCGCTTAGGCAGCAAGTTAAAACCCGCGCCATAAATAGTCTATGGTGCGGGTTTTAAGGAACCTGACCGCTGGCCGTAAATACACAGCGAGCGGTCGGGAACCAGTTAAAATACATTTTTGTTTACCACTTTGTCTTGGCTATATATTTCACCTTTGCAAGGGGAATGTATAGCACTTGTATTTTACCTGATGAGGAGGCCGGTCTGGCCATGAAACGCATAGTAAATAAAACAATATCTGATATTACATTTGCTTGTTTTAAATCCTCACTACTCAAGAAGGGTTTTACCAGTTAGCAGCGCCAGGGAAAATCAGTTTTTTTCCTCAAACTTCTAAAATTACTTTTTAGGTAACTTATTTCAGACGTTGCGGAAAATAACAGTGCGGAATTTAGGCTGCGGTGCAGAATTTCCCCTCCGCAGCATGCACAGTCTGTTGCGAAGAAGCAGCGGATTTTCACTGCAGATTTCAGCCTTTGCATTGCAAAGGCTAAAATCTGCGGCAAGTCTGCTGTGATATCCACAATGTCTGAATTATCTGTCAAATGTGCAAATGTTGCTGCAGATTTGTTACGTACTTGCCACAAATTTGCAGCAATATTTGCAGCGAAAAAATTCCGCTACGTCTGAACATGCTCTTAATATTCAAGTCGAGAGACCCCTGACAGTTAGCTCATCGGGGGAGCTGCCAAAATACAATTAGTTTTTTATTGTTTTGTAATAACATACAAATTATTGGGACATGCAAAATAAACTGACAAAAGAAAAGTCAACAACTGGTTGTTAATAAAACGAAAAAAGTACATACTTAGGTCCCATGCACACGACCATAATATCGACCGTAATTACGGTTCGTAATTACAGTCCCATTCAGTTCTATGGCCGACAGACACCTTCCCATATATTTACGGGAAGGTGTCCGTACCATAGAAACTTGCCGAAAAAAATAGGACATGTCCTATTTTTTTATTTAATGGACCGTGCTCCAATACTTTATAATGGGAGCACAGCCCGTAAATACGGGTTGTAATTACGGGCACGGTCGTGTGCATGGAGCCTTAAAGGTTATTATTTTTACAGTTGGAATTTTATTAGGTAATAATCTTGTTCAGATCATAAAACGCTCACAGCTGGGTCATAATGAGCTCATCTGCCCAGAAAGATTAAAATCTATTGTATTTTTGATCATATTATTGTTAATCATATTGATCATGTAGATACTCAAAATAATTGTACAGCTTTTTGCACACTACTCAATGAACTGTTATCATTTTCTGTTCAACTCCCTTACTTATACCTTTTAACGACCGCCGTATAGTGTTTTTACGGTGGCCGTTCGGTGTAGTTCTTCACGTCGGCACTTCATAAAAACTTTTTCCGCAATGGGCGGGGAGCCCCTGAAGCCCAGGCTTCATATTTAACCCCTCAAATGCGGCGCTCAATAGCGAGGGCTGCATCTGAGTGGTTTTAGAGGGAGGGAGCTCCCTTTCTCACCCCACTGGCACCCCGCGTGCATCGCAGATTGCCGATGGTTTCTATGGCAGCCTGGGGGCCTAACAAAGGCCCCCAGGTCTGCCTTTAGTGATTGCCTGTTAGGCCATGCCAGAGGCATGGCATAACAGATGCCTGTCAGTTTTACACTGACAGGCAATAATACACTGCAATACAGGAGTATTGCAGTGTATTATAAAAGCAATCAAAAAGTGGAGTCCCCTAGAGAGACAAAAAATAAAAGTTAAATAAAGTTTAAAATAAATAAATAAAAGCCCCAAGTAAAAAAAAATAAAAACCCACTTTTTCACCTTACAAAATACTTTATTATGAAAAAAGTAAAAAGTAAGTCATATTTGATATCGCCGCGTCTGTAATGACCCCAACTATAAAACTATTACATTATTTAACCCGCACTGTGAACGCTGTAAAAAATTAAATAAAAAACAATCACAGAATTGCTGATTTTTGTTCATCCTTATAGCGTCCATGGCCGCGGGCCGTCGGGTTTACTCACCTCCCGACGCCCGCAGCCATGGATCCGTGAGCGCTGGTCCCCATCTCCTTCCTAGGAGATGCCAGCACTCACTTCCGCTCCGTTCTGCAGTGTCCTGTAGGGTGTGCGTGCACGCTCGTGCCCGGCCATAAAGGGATAGCGCGCGCACAAAGGAAATCGTCATCATCATCAACTGCCAAGATTTCCTGGTCTATAAGAAGGCCCCAGGCCTTCTGATCCTTGCCTGAGCATTGTTAGTTTATCCCAGTCTGTCTTGCAAATGGTCCCTTTGTGTTTCCCGTTCCAGTCATTACCCGTACCCTGTTACCTGTTCCTGTGTCCCATACTGTTCTTGTTTCTGTGCATACCAGTGTTGGAGTCGTGTCTACTGCACCTGCTGTCGTTTGCCACGTCCAGTGTCTTCTGCCACGTCCCCTTCTGGCGCTACGTGCTGCATCGGCCTCATCCGTGCTGAAGCCACAGCCACCGTCTGGACTAGTTCAGGTACCCAAGCGTTACTATCTACTATTGACTTTCATATAGACTGTGACCTGGTCAGCTGCCTCTCCGCTACGGTGGAGCGGCCTAGTGGGTCCACATACCCTGTGACTGTGACAATCCTACTTTCAAAAAATGTCATAAAAAGTGATCAAAAAGTCGCATGTACTCCAAAATGGTACCAATAAAAACTACGAGTCGTCCCGCAAGAAAACCCTTATACAGCTGCATCGGTTGAAAATAAAAAAGTTATGGCTCTTAAAATATGGCGACACAAAAACAAATATTTTTTTTTAAAAATGAGTTTTTACGGTGTAAATGTAGTAAAATATAAAAAAAAACTATAGAAATATGGTATCGCCGCAATCATAACGACCTGCTGAATAAAGTAATTATGTTATTTATACCACACGGTAAATGGCATAAAATTAAGATGCAAAAAAGGAAATTTTAGTTTTTCTTCCAGTACCCCACAAAAAAGGTAATAAAACGTTAATCAAAATGGTGCAATTAAAAATTACAACTTGTCCCGCAAAAAAAAGGCCTCATACAGCTATGTCGAGGGAAAAATAAAAAACTTATAGCTCTATGAATGCGACGATGGAAAAACTTGCTTGGTCAGGTGTAAAATACCTTCAGTATTAAGGGGTTAAAGAGGATCTGTCACTAGTTTAGTAATGCCCTATCTCCTAGCTAATCTAATGGGCGCTGTCACACTGATAATGTTAGTGAAAATTGTGTCCCAAAACATTTATTATTTTAAAAGTTCTGAGCTTTTTTCTAAATATGTAAATGAGCCTTTATTAGACAAGTGGGAGGTAACAGCAGCGATTCTCCTGAGGTGGAGCTACCTCACAGCCTCTGACGCTGTCCTATCAGTATGAAGCTGCTTCACACAGTGTGAGAGACTAAAGCTGGAGGGACGGGGGATCAATTAAAACAGGCATATCTCGGCCTGTGGACCACCTAGAACAACGGCTCTGGTGGCATATGAAAGAGGAGATTCTAATCTTTTACATGACACCAGGATCGCAGTCCTACATCTTTCACACAACCAGAGATATCACCAATTCAAAACACAGTCGGGAATGGAAGCTGTATACTATATGCTTCTTTTTCCCGCAAGCCGGTTTTACCGCTGATTTCAAGATTGATTTCAATGGGAGGTGTTCTCAGCCATTTTTTGGCGCATTTTACGACGTGGTTTACGTGTCAAAAAACTCTGTGTGAACAGGGCCTATTAGAGACAAATTACCATATTTAGAAAAATGCTCATAACTTAATAAATGTTTTTAAAATAAATCACACTGTAGTTATGAGCAGCAGCAAAGCGCCTATTAGATTAGTTAGGAGATAGGGAATTAATAAACTGGTGACAGATCCTCTTTAAACAGTATCTCAGTTTTAAAAGAGTACAAAAAGACTACAGCACTTATTATGAACTACTATCGTAGGTTTTTCTAGGAAACACACCGCTGAGACAGGAGGTATAATTTAAAAAAAATGTGAAGTGAAGCAAACAAAACAGACAAGATAGGTGGAAAAGCCAGTGAGAGAAAACTTTCTCACTGAGTGTAGTTTTTAGCTCTGACATATAACTAACTTTCCCCAATGTTTTATTTTCTTCTTTGGCCTTTTGACCACAGACTAACAGTTCCTAGTTTCACACCATTTTTCTTAAAGAAAACAGCAAATCAACAACGCAAAGCAAAGATGTTAAATTCCAATTATATTGCAAATGTGCCTTTAGTCTTATTGTACAGACATTTTTCATGCTCATCAGATATATTTTAAGATATTGTATTAAGATATATACAAAATTAGAAAATGCCAATAGAAGTGTAGAGATACTAAAGTATCAAAAGTACTGATAGCAAGAGGGTAAGGGCACATTCAGACGTGGCGGAATTGCTGTGGAATTCCGCTGCGGACAGTCCACAGTGGAATTCTCCAGCGGCCATTTTCTACATTTGTTTCTATACATTTTAGGCAAGTTAGTTCAGACGTTGCGGAAAACTCCGCTGCGGACCATAGGCTGCGGTGCGGAATTTTCAGTCCGCAGCATGCACTGTCTGTTGCGGAGAAGAAGCAGAATTTCACTGCGGATTTCAGCCTCTGCAATGCAAAAACTGAAATGTGTTGCAAGTCCGCTGTGTTTTCTGCAACGTCTGAATTACCTGTCAAATATGCAAATGTTGGTGCAGATTCGTTATGTAATTGCCCCAAATCTGCACCAACATTTGCAGCGGAAAAACTCTGCCACGTCTGAACATGCCCTAAGGGTAGAAGGATAAAGTAACAAATAAAAAAAAGAAGGGGAACAGGTGTCAATGAGAGATTTATTAAGACTGGCATTTCATACAATACTCTTAATAAACAGTTTGCTGGAGTAAAATGCAACACATATCTTAAATCTTAAAAAATGTGTTGCATGTTTCAACTGGCCGTGCAGGGTAAAAGTGGTCACAGGGAGTGCAACCGGGGCCCCAACCCTCTCCTTCTGATCGAACATAAATTAAAAAATATGTATACTGCTCTGCTATACCCCACCAGGTCCCCTTAGGCTCTCACTGCATGCCATGGCTCATACAAGGTACTGACATCGAGCCGCATCAGGGCCTTATGTGCGACGCAGCACTTAACATCCTAAGTGCTGCGTCACATACAACGTCCTGACATTGCCTGGAGTCTGTACCATGTTTAAACAGCGGTCAGCTGTAAGTGCCTAAAGGGAGAAGCGGAGCAGTGAGGTGAGTATATTTTTTCTTTTATTATCCAATGAGAAGGCGAAGTAGTCTGAAAGGCACAGGGCCTGGCACGGGCCTCTACCTTGATATGCGCCCAGTCACATCTATGTCAGCAATAAGCTGGCATAGATTTCTGCTATCATTTACGTCATTTTTATGGGGTAAATGGAAAACAAATTGAAGGAGTTGCAGCGACCTTGTCCCCTTTTCTTAAGTCCATCACTTTTTCAGAATTTTCAGCCAAAAACTGTGACTTTTGCTTCTTTTCTACGCCAGAAAACAGGCATAGATAGGTTCATAAATTCCCCCATTGAAGTAATAAAGGTGCTCAAAGTTGTACGTATCAGGAATGATATACAATCACAGTTTAACTTGTAACATAGCACAATGGTAGATAATTATCAGATATAGTTTAAGTAGCATTGGAATTATAGTAAATATGTGCTGCCATCCTACTTTAAATTGTCATTGTTTTTCTTGTATATGACTCCTGTTTTTTACTTTGAGAGAGTACAAACCATTCTCAATCCCACCATTAGAACATTACAACAGCACAAAGTCCTTGATACACATAAATTGAATGGCCACTTTATTAGAGACACCAGTCCTTTCACGATTTGAGCGTCCCTGTATAGAAATTAGACACGTGTCCCCGCAGCATTAAATCAAGTGAGCAAGTTTTCCATGGATCAGTTTCCGTGTGAATCCACATTGGAATGGGAAAATCAAGCGATCTGAGCGACTTTGAACGAGGCATGGTCATCGGTGCTAGACTTGAAGCGGCTAATATTTCAGAAACTGCCATGGTTGTGGGATTTTCTCGTACAACGGTGTTGAGAGTATACCGAGAATGGTGTGATCGAGGAAAAATATCCAGCGAAAGGGGATCCTGTGCACTTCAGCAACTTATTGATGAAAGGGGTCAGAGGAGGAAGTCAAGAATCGTTCTGACGAATTGTCGGAGCATAGTCAAGCAAATTGCTGTCGAATACAAAGCTGGTGCTCCAACTAACATGTCAGATTGCACCACTCATCGTTCCTTAGCAAGAATGAGCTAGAACAGCAGACAACAGGTTTGAGTGCAATTGCTATTTAAGGGAAACAGGAGGCAAGACTGCAGTGGGCAAAAGAGCGCAATAAATGGATCACTGAGCATTGGAAAAACATTGCCTGGTCAGATGAATCTAGATTTCTGTTGCCCAATGCTGATGGGAGGATCAGAATTTGGTACAAGATGCATGAATTGATGAACCCTTCCTGTCATGTGTCAAAAGTTATGTCTGGTGGAGGTGAATAATGGTGTGGGGAATGTTTTCTCGGCACACCCTGGGTTTCCTGAAACCTGTAGATGGATGTTATTACAATCAGGCTTACCTAAGCATTGTGGCCGACCAAGTTAATTCCTTTATGGCAGCTGTTTACCCTATGGCAGAAGGACACTTTAGTGCTAACTGGGAGAAGCTATCCTGTCTGCATGAGTTAATATTCCTGCAGAGCGCTTTCCACACCTAGTGGAATCTTGGTTCGGATTATACACTATATGGAAACAAGTATTGGGACACCTACATGATATACCTACAGGTGAGTTTTTGACATCCCATTTTACATCCATTGGCATTAATATAGATTTGGTCCCTCCTTTGCAGCTAAAGCAGGTTCCACTCTTCTGGGAAGGTTTTCCACAAAATTTTAGAGTGTGTCAGTGGGAATTTGTTTTGTCCATTTATTCAGTAGAGCATTTTTGATGCTCTTCCACACGTAATTCACCCAACCATGCCATTATGGAACGTGCTTTGTGCACTGGGACACATTCATACTGGAACAGAAAAGGGCCTTCCCACAAAGTTGAAAGCATACAACTGTCCAAAATGTCTTGGTATGCGGAAGCATTAATATTACCATTCACTGGAACAAAGGGGCCTAGACCAACCCCTGAAAAACAACCCCATAGCATTATCCCTCCTCCACCAAACGTTACCGTTGGCACAATGCAGAAGGCAGGTAATATTCTCCTGGGATTCGCCAAACATGGACTCATCCATCAGACTGCCAGACAGAGAAGCATGAATCATCACTTCACAGAATACGTTTCCATTGGTCCAGAGTCCAGTGGTGGCATGCTTTACACCACTACCTCCGACGCTTAGCATTGTGTTTGGTGATGTAGGGTATGCATGGAAACCCTTGCCATTAAGCTCCCGGAACACAGTTTTTGTGTGAATGTTATTGACAGAGGAGGTTTTAGAACTCTGCAGTTATTAAGTCAGCAGAGTATTGGCGACATTTATGCACTATGCACCTCAGCACTTGGCAACACCGCTCTGTAACTTTACGTGGACTGCCATTTTGTGACAGACTTTTGCTGTGGTTCCTAAACACTTCCACTTTGCAACAATACTATTGACAGTTGATTGTGGAAAATCTAGGAGGTCAGAAATATTTTTAAAAAACTGACTTGTTTCAATGGTGGCATACTATTAGGCCACGTTCAATCGTGGCGTAATTGCTGTTGAATTCCGCTGCGGATAGTCCGCAGTGGAATTCTGCAGTAGCTGTTGTTTAAATTTGTTTCTATACACTTTTAAGAAACTTAGTTCAGATGTTGCGGAAAATAACTGCGCGGAAATTTGGCTGCGCTGCAGAATTTCCCCTCCGCAACATGCTCATTATGTTGCGGAGAAGAAGCGGAATTTCACTGCGAATTTCAGCCTTTGCAATGCAAAAACTGAAATCTGTGGCAAGTCCGCTGTGATATCTGCAATGCCTGAATTACCTGTCAAATATGCAAATGTTGGTGCAGATTCGTTGCGTAATTGCCCCGAATCTGCAGCGTAAAAATTCAGCCACGTGTGGGGCAATTGCGCAACGAATCTGCAGCAACATTTGCATATTTGACAGGTAATTCAGACGTTGTGGATATCACAGCGGACTTGCCACAGATTTCAGTTTTTGCATTGCAAAGGCTGAAATCCGCAGTGAAATTCCGCTTCTTCTCCGCAACGTCATGAGCAAGCTGCGGAGGAAAAAGTCTGCACTGCAGCCTAAATGCTGCACAGTTATTTTCTGCAACGTCTGAACTAACTTTCCTAAAAATGTATAGAAAGAAATGAAAAAAAACGGCCGCTGAAGAATTCTACTGCGAACTGTCCGCAGCGGAGTTCAACATGAATTCCGCCACGTCTGAATGTGCCCTCACAGTACCATGCTGGAATTCAGCGAGTTCTTTAGAATGACACATTCTTTCACAAATGTTTGTAAAGACGACTGCATGGCTAGGTGCTTGATATTACACACCTGTTGCACTGGAACTGATGGAAACACCTAAATTCAACAATTAAACAATGTGTCCCAATACTTTTGTCATATATATTTATATATATATATATATATATATATATATATATATATATAAATTCACTGTATAATTTGATATAAATATAATTGTGCTCCCACAATATGAGAAAATAAGAAGGTTCACTGAAGTGACAACTGAGTAAAATATACCTTTTAATAGTAACTCGTTTTAAAAACAGGGGTAACACACCACTGTGAAGTAAGCCCCACCGTGAAAATTTAAAAACGTATTAAACAAGAAACACTGAGTAATTATGATAGATATATCTCAGTGTTTGTAACAATGTTTCACTGGAACCAGCATTTATCCTGGGCACAACAGTAGTACAATCCCCAAAATGCACCAGTGTCCGTAAACAAACACAGGATCTCCTAGCGCTGGGTGTAACACAATGCTACTGTCCCCTATGCAGACATTCCATGTACAATGAACGACCCTACGCGTTTCAGATACTCATCCTCAGGGGTCCGTATCTTGGTCACTCTGGCCTCATCACCAGCGATAATAATATTCAACAGCAGATATTCTGCTGTGCGTCACGGGAAGATGCTCGTATCGATGTCAACGGCATACTTCATTGCAGGCGCTGGGTTACTATAAGCACCAAAACTCCACCCCTCGTATTTGGCGGCGTTACATGAACTGACCAATCACAGCACCCTCTCGATTCGTGACACCTGCCCATGTGACCCCCCGCCGTCAGCTGACAGCCAGGGGTCATCATCGACCGCATCAAGCCGAACGCGCAGGCGCAGTAGAAGCCAAGGACGTATCGCCCGGACTGCCAAGTAAGAGGAAGGTAAGAGCAAAACGATAATTTGTTTGTAAGTATGTCTTGCGGGACAGTTACCCACCGCAAGTGGACTACCTCAAAAAGCAACTCTCTAGTTTATAAACACATATTAGGTGGACAAGATTACGGAATCCCTCCCATTTAGAATTTCTGACAAAAGATCTCTTTATATGTTGGCTGGCCACTATGGCCATATCAAACATAGTACACTATGCAGAATAAACCACCCACCCAAAAGGCAACCCAGGGTGAATATTGGCCGCCTAAAGAGGAATGGTATTGCATATTAGATAAAACACGTATAATTAGTCTGCTCGTTTAAACCCGCTGGTTGTATGCATGCCAGTCTATGGATCCATTGGGCTTCTTTGCGTAGAATTAAATTGTCCCAGTCACCTCCTCTTTTTGGTGGTCTAATGAGTTCAATTGCTTGAAACTTTAAACATGCTGCATGGCCTTGGTGTTTAGCATGCACATGCTTAGATATTGGGGTGTCCCTAGCATGGATAATGTCTCCGACATGCTCCCTTATCCGGCGCCGAAATTGTCGTGCCGTTTTACCCACATAGTTTAGGGGGCATGGGCATGTAATAAGGTAAACCACCCCCGCTGTTTTGCAATTGACAAAATCCCGAATGTTGTACTTTTCCTGTGTTGCAACACTGGTAAAGCTATTCCCTTTGAGAATGAAGTCACAAGCTTTACAGCTACCACATCTAAAAGTGCCTGGTATTTGTCTATCCAGCCACGTACCCCTAGGTAAAATGGGGTCAAAACAACTGTGCATGACTCTGTCCCTGATGTTTTTCCCTCTCCGATACGTGACAGAGGGCCACTGTGTGATCTGATCAACCAAATCTATATCAGAACTGAGAATACGCCAGTACCTTTTCAGGATTTGCATAATATCTTTATGTTTAGAATCATAGGTGCCTATGAGTCTCGTAACTTGTTCTTCTTTACGTTTTTTAGGAACCAGAAGACATTGCCTGTCTGCGTCCCTTGCTCCCTCATAGGCCTTTCTGATTACACCCTTGGGGAAACCTCTATCCTTCAATCTTGTCTTGAGTTCCTGAGCCTGACACTCAAAATCACCCATGGAGCTACAATTCCTGCGTACTCTCATAAATTGGCCTTTTGGAATGCCACGTTTGAGGGGATAGGGATGACAACTGTTCCATTGCAAGAAACTATTGGTTGCTGTTTCTTTCCGGTGTACCTTGGTACGAATTGTGCCTTCTCCTGTTTTTATAATTTTCAAATCCAGAAAAGACAATTCTTTTTCACTGATCTCACATGTGAACCTTAGCCCTATATCATTTGTATTGAGGGCTGCTACAAAACTATGGAACTCCTCTGCTGTAGAGTTCCAAAGAAGCAGCACGTCATCAATATATCTAATCCATAGTCCAACGGACGAAGTCCATTTAGCAAAATTGTCCCCAAAGACAATTGTCTCCTCCCACCAGCCAAGAAATAAATTTGCATAGGTGGGAGCGGCAGGACTCCCCATTGCAGTGCCACATTGCTGATGAAAGATCTTGTCTTCAAAGATAAATATATTTTTTTCAAGAACAAATTGTAATAACTGCAAAACAAATTGGTTAAATAATATATATTTATACCCAAGTATGCTTATAGGGACAGTACTGCCTCTAACAAATATAATTTTTTCCTCAGGAGAAGCAGTAGACCATGTGGTAGTCCAGTATATATTGCTGGTAAACTTTTGTTCTTTTACTCTTTCTCTGTTAGCAATTTAAAGGAACAGTGTCATCACAAATAATTTTTTTATATGTTAAAGATGTTAGTGCTTTAATAAAAACGTTTATATTCATTTGTGTGTTTGTGTTTTACTGTTTCTTATTTTTACACTTTTTCTTCCCTATGGGGGCTGCCATTTTTTGTTCCATTTCTGTGTGTGTCGATTAACGACACACACAGACATGGAATACGGCAGCCACAGTCCCATAGGGACTGCGAACGGCTCCCGTCCCATTGACTGCCGTGTACGGCGTCTGTGTGGGAACTGCGCATGCGCCGCTCCCACACAGTCCTATTCGAAATTGGCGCCGTCCGGCACCATTTTACTGTGGGCCGGAAGTCGCGGCCGGACAGTAATATTACTACTTCCGGTCGCGGCTTCCGGACTTGTGCACATGGAACAGCGGCAGCAAACGGAGCGGACGGGCCGGAGGGAGCCGCGGCGGCAGGAGCAGGTAAGAGATTTCAATGTATGTTAGTGTTTGTGTGTGTTTACTACTGTATGTAAACCTACTACACTGTGGGTTACCTCAAAAAATGGCGACACACAGTGTAGGAGGTTAAACCTTTCAAACCCCTCGTTTATCCCGGCACTAGCCAGGATAAAGGAGGGGGGGATGCTGAGAGCTCACTAGAGCGAGGGCTTTTAACCCAATGTTGCAATGCTGCAATTTTGGCATCTAGTGACCAAAAATGGGTAGTATTATAAATTAGAAATAATTTATAATATTTCCTGACTCGCGAAAAAAATAAAAAAAATTTGAACAATGTTTAATCACCCACACACTAAATGTTTAATTTTTTAAAAAAAAAACATGTTTTTCTGGCAACACATTCCCTTTAAAGGATATTTCAACTTTTCTATATTTTTAATTGTTCTAAAGTATCTTACATTAAAAAAGTAAAGCAGCTTTGCAAATAGTCATGGTTAAAAATATTCTACTGTTTGATTTCTACAACTTCTATGCAGACCTATGTGTCTCCATAGTTAAAGGTTACAGCCATGTGTCCCTTTAATTTGCCCTCTCTATTACTAGTCTGTAGTTTAGCAAGAAAAAGGGGTCAGATTGAAAATAATAAGACACGACTGCAGAATCATACTACACAGGGTCTTTATTGAGATTCATCTGTCTGCATTAGAGCTATATACACGCAACTGCAGGATTCTTTTAATCCAGATGATTTGCATATATCAACAAGAGTTTATGCTTTAAAAAATGGAAAAACAGTGCAATATTTGGCCGTCATCCACAAATATGTTAATATATACTGCACATGACAAACAGCTACTAAAATCTACATTCTACAGTGCACAGTATACCGTGTATAATAATACAAATTAATAAATCATATACACAAGCACCTTCACGCAACTTTGCATAAAACAGTGATTATACGCAAAATTGCATGAAAATTAAACTTTGGGACTAAAATGTGTACTCAAACAGACCCCTTATTCAAAAACATGGACTCTGCAAAAAACTGTAAGAAGTGAGGAGTTGATTCATACTTACATACATACATTTTGATTGTGATGTATAAACCCAACCTAAGGCTGTGTTAACACGTCACAATTAAATCGTGTTTTTTTGCGCAATTGAAAAAATTTTGCAGCAAATCGGCTCCATTTTGCTGCTATTCTGCAATAATTGCAGCAAAAAGCACAAATTGATAAAAAACTGTGAACACACTCTAACCCTATTTTTTTTTTTTACAATTCTCTATTATTATTCTCTAATGCGTTAACTAATACTGATTATTTTAGTGGGAAACAATAGTTTACGGTGACCGTCAGTGATTAAAAAGGTATTTTCTGACTGACGGAAATGTTTTCCATCAAAAATGTATTAGACGTTCCTCTCTAATGATAATCGTTATCACTATGACTGTAGGGTGTAATGGGTATCGCTAAAAAATCGGTCAGCGGATTTTACGCTAAAGATCAGGGAATAGACAGGATAGGGACAGTATGAGATACGTCCTTGGTAGGGAAAGTGTTCAAGAGGACCTAGCGGCTCTCCTGACATCTCTTCCAGTTAATAACTTGCATTCCCCATAAAATAACAATCTGTAAGCTTCTTCTTTTAGAACTCTGCATTGTGCCAATCCCCCATTATGTCTCCTGGAAATGTTTGAAAAAGGTCCAATGCACATATAGGGGATTTGTTGCAGATTTTCTGTCCAAAAATCTCATTCATATGCTGCTAAACTGTTCTGGATGTTCCCTCCGGATTTCCTCCTTTTCAATGTAGAAGAAGTGAACTCTGCATCACAATCTGCACGTAACATGCAGATTTTTCAGCGGGATAGCTGTGGATATGCTGTGGATATGCTGCGGAAAATCCTTAACCCATTCACTACATATGCAGGAGGCCTGTATGGACCACTGGATGTTACCATCCCCCTTATTATTGGGGTGTGTCCCTATACACCCTGAGGCCTCATGCACACGACCGTGTTCGGACTGTGATATATGGACCGCATGTTGTCCACATTTAACTGACCGAACACAGTTCAGGGAGTGGGCTCCTAGCATCATGTTTATGTAGGACTACTGTCCCGTACTGAAAACATGGGACACGTCTTGTTTCAGCCAAAGCATTGTGTTATATACCTCAGCAAACAGCAATGTGGCTGTGACAAGATTAGGCAGGGACACCAAGCGTCATACATAACTATGATGTTGAGAGCCCGGCTCCCTGAACTGTGTTCGGTCCGGGAAATGCTGCCGACATGCGGACCGTATACCATGGACCGAACACGGTCGTGTGCATGAGGCCTTACTCTGTCCAACTAGTGCTGACACTGTCACAATATGTATGGACACATCCTATTGACAATGCGAATAGTAACACCCAGTGTCCAATTTCCAAATAATAGAGGAACAACATAATTATAAGAAAATGTGCTCCAGACTTGTTGTTTTATATAAGTATTTATTATAAAAAAAGATATCTGGAGAGCTGACAGCTACTCTTTATAGATTTGCTTGAAACCTAATTTCATTTTCTTTCTTTTCATCAACACTAAAAGGTTTGAGTGCAATGCATTTGATAATATTCAATATTACTGTACTGGGCAATGATCTGAGATCTCAATACATTGCACCTTTGTTTTTTACCACCAGAAATAGTCTATCTGAACTTTGGCTAAGGCTCCTCTTAGTCATAAAACATATATTAGTATTATATATACATGTTCGCACTCCACTAAAATGTTGATTAGATTTCTATTGATTAACCATAATATGCCTAAAGAGCCCACTGCGTTGTAAATAAAAGCAGACTTAAAAGTACATTTGAAGAGCTATTTACATGCATTAATAATATTTCCCTTTCTGACATTTTAATGATTAAACTATCAATTATCTCTGTGGGAAGTCAAAGCAAAATGCATTCCAAGGATTTCTGAAATCCTAAGACAGGAGCAAGAATGTATGCAAAAATGATCAATTAAAAGGAAATAATGACAATTTTTAACTTATCCTTTATATAGTAGACAAAAAGACAAAAAAAAAAGAATTACTATCCCCTAAGTCCAGATATAATGCACAATGAAAATATTGGAGTTTCTGAGTACATTGTTCTGAGTGAGGAAACAATTCATATAAGTTCCCCAAAACGCGAAGGCAGCTTGGAAGTTCTTCCTTTCTCTGTCATGTGAACGGAACCAGAATGGACGCACTACAACTCACTACTACTCAAGAGTCACTATAACTCTCTACTGCTATGGAGCCATAAGCACTCTGTGTGCTAGTGTACATGCCTCTACGATACCATACTATGGACATCTCCACTAGAAACCATGATCAACAATATTTTGCCATAATATGGAATCCGATAGAGCATGCCACAATTTGTTTTCTGTCAGATTCATACAGAAGCCTACGGAAAAAATGTCTGTATTCCTCCACATGTAATTAGAAGCATATGGAGGTACAATATGGCCCCATAAACTTCTATAGGTGCGGTATTAGGGCTTCGTACAACTTGGAGTTTGCACACAGGCATAATACGGTCATGTGCATGAGTTTTAATGTCATAGATTACTCTTACTACACCTGAGTTATTCACAACACCAACAGGCAGGGCATCTGGCAACACAGAACCCACATAGACTTGCCATCTATTGCTTTAGATTATGGACATTTTACTTCACTAACAAGCATGTAGGAAACAAGTAGCAGTAACAAAGAATATTTTTATACTTTTAATTATTTTAAAGTGTGACTAAATGGATAAACTTTTATTAACTGTTTTCTCACTCAATGGACAGAGGAAATGCCCTATTTTATTGGGCATTATAACTGAAGTTTTAGGTTTGTACAAGTGCATTGAGTGACTATGTAATAGTTTGACTTGAGACTATTTAAAGAGAACTTGTCACATTGTTGATGCTGTCCTGCCTGCAGGCAGCATGTTATAGAGAAGGAGAACCTGAGATGATTAATTTATAGTTTTGCACAAAATGATTTAGACTAAACTGTAATTTATTCATTTAAATCCCTGATCACTGTGGGCTAAAGAGTCCAGTGGGCGGTCTAAACCATTAATTAGCAGCCTTTCCTGAATGGGTGTGAATACAGAAATAGCTGCCAATTAATGAGTAGGACCGCCCACTGGACTCTTAAGGCCAGAGTTAGCAGAGATTTAAATAAATAAATTACAGTTTATCCTGTATAATTTCTCACACATCTATATATTAATCTGATCAGCTCATCCTGCTCTATAACATGCTGCCCACAGATTGGATTGCATTCTTGATGCGATAGGTTCCCTGTAATTAATATTTCTCAACGATAAACCCATTATTATGATGAAATATCATACACACTGCCTGTTCGAAGTAGACATATTCAATATTTTTTATATGTCCTTTTTCTAAAAACATTGTTTTACGTTTTCAATTACATATTTTGAAGGTCTTATCTCTGAGTAAATGGTAACTATGTTGCTTTACTTTATATATACACACTATCGTTCAAAAGTTTGGGGTCACCCAGACAATTTTGTGTTTTCCATGAAAACTCACACTTATATTTATAAAATGAGTTACAAAATGACTAGAAAATATAGTCAAGACATTGACAAGGTTAGAGATAATGATTTTTATTTGAAATAATAATTTTCTCCTTCAAACTTTGCTGTCGTCAAAGAATGCTCCATTTGCAGCAATTACAGCATTGCAGACCTTTGGCATTCTAGCTGTTAATTTGCTGAGGTAATCGGGAGAAATTTCACCCCATGCTTCCAGAAGCCCCTCCCACAAGTTGGATTGGCTTGATGGGCACTTCTTGCGTACCATACGGTCAAGCTGCTCCCACAACAGCTCTATGGGGTTGAGATCTGGTGACTGCGCTGGCCACTCCATTACAGATAGAATACCAGCTGCCTGCTTCTTCCATAAATAGTTCTTGCATAATTTGGAGGTGTGCTTTGGGTCATTGTCCTGTTGTAGAATTAAATTGGCTCCAATCAAGCGCTGTCCACAGGGTATGGCATGGCGTTGCAAAATGGAGTGATAGCCTTCCTTATTCAAAATCCCTTTTACCTTGTACAAATCGCCCACTTTACCAGCACCAAAGCAACCCCAGATGATCACATTACCTCCACCATGCTTGACAGATGGCGTCAGGCACTCTTCCAGCATCTTTTCAGTTGTTCTGCGTCTCACAAATGTTCTTCTGTGTGATCCAAACACCTCAAACTTTGATTCGTCTCTCCATAACACTTTTTCCAATCTTCCTCTGTCCAATGTCTGTGTGCTTTTGCCCATATTAATCTTTTCCTTTTATTAGCCAGTCTCAGATATGGCTTTTTCTTTGCCACTCTGCCCTGAAGACCAGCATCCCGGAGTTGCCTCTGGCGTTTTGCGGGTACTATTTAATGAAGTTGCCACTTGAGGACCTGTGAGGCGTCTATTTCTCAAACTAGAGACTCTAATGTACTTGTCTTGTTGCTCAGTTGTGCAGCGGGGGCTACCACTTCTCTTTCTACTCTGGTTAGAGCCTGTGTGTGCTGTCCTCTGAAGGGAGTAGTACACACCGTTGTAGGAAATCTTCAGTTTCTTGGCAATTTCTCGCATGGAATAGCCTTCATTTCTAAGAACAAGAATAGACTGTCGAGTTTCACATGAAAGCTCTCTTTTTCTAGCCATTTTGAGAGTTTAATCGAACCCACAAATGTAATGCTCCAGATTCTCAACTAGCTCAAAGAAAGGTCAGTTTTATAGCTCCTCTAAACAGCAAAACTGTTTACAGCGGTGCTAACATAATTGCACAAGGGTTTTCAAGTGTTTTCTAATTATCCATTAGCCTTCTAACACAGTTAGCAAACACAATGTACCATTAGAACACTGGAGTGATGGTTGCTGGAAATGGGCCTCTATACACCTATGTAGATATTGCATTAAAAACCAGACGTTTGCAGCTAGAATAGTCATTTAGCACATTAACAATGTATAGAGTGTATTTCTGATTAATTTAATGTTATCCTCATTGAAAAAAACTGTGCTTTTCTTTTTAAAATAAGGAAATTTCTAAGTGACCCTAAACTTTTGAACGGTAGTATATATATATATATATATATATACACATATATATATATATATATATATATATATATATATATATATATATATAAAGTAAAGCAACATACTGTGCATATATATAAAGTAAAGCAACGTGTATATATAAAGGGTTAGTGGGTGATCCACTTTGTGTGAACACTTACGCTGTTCTATATAAGATGATGAATTAATCTATGACAAAATTGCATTAAAACTTATAATTTTGTGCTCCACAGCCAATATAAAATGTTGGGCAAATTAATTTCCCTATATATATCTCAACACATACTCATAAAGCAAGTACAGGTAGAGAATAGGCTCTCATTTCATGCATCTTAGAATAACGCAGCAGGGAACTAAATTTGGCATTTGTTAGTTTGGCACAGTTTCTGTAAAGCTCTTTATGCCAGTATTGACTGGTGTTTGTATTAGTATTGACAGTTTCTTGGAACCTAAGTTTTATGTAAGGCAGAAAATGGAACCAGTGCACACTCAGCTAAGCAACTATGGTACAATCTGAAGGATATTTCAGGCTGTGGGTCTGTGGCCTTTTGCACAGCATTAAAACTAAACCTGATGTTTTAAGTGCTGGAACATGAAATGTATATTCTGGCAGAAGATATGGAGAAACATAAATAACCATAAACTGAGTATTCCACTTCAGATACCAGAAGCTGATTTTCAGTAGAGGGAAAAAATAGAGAGAAACCTATACAATTCTTTTGCCCAGAAGTCAATTGAAGCAGGCATCGCTGCCAGTTTATTTTCTTTTATTAATATAATTCGGCTTAAACAGAATATGAGTAATAAATCATTTAAGCACAAATACTAAAAGTAATAGCTATCAAATTTTCTAGAAATAAAACATTTGTTTGCCAAACCAGTCTAAGAAAAAATTTACATACATATAAGGATTAGGATAAAGAGCAAAATGTAAGAAACCACACATAGCCTATGAATGGGGGTGTAGAATTGCACAATTTTATTTATGATTTGAAACTGCACAGTGCAGTATAATTCATATAACATAAGTTATTATTTGCCTATCCTGCTTGAAGTCTGAAGTTTGGTGGTTTAATTGCTACTAGACATGAAGAAAATCAAAACTTTCTTGCTTCTTTTAAATGTAACATGGGTGTAGGGCTAAGTTCACATGTAGCGTAAATACTGTGGGTTTTCCGTAACGTAATTTTTTGCGGAAAATCCTCAGCATTTTACAGTGGCAGCAAAGTGGATGAGATTTGAACAAATCTCATCCACGCGCTGCGTAAATACTGAGCGGCAAAAACGCTCAGAAATTGACCTGCAATGCGTGTTTTAACCAGTTCAGGACCGGGCTATTTTGAGCCAGCACGTGTTAGTTAAATGGCTATAACTTTTTTATTTGTTGGGCTAACTACGTGATTTTTGCAATGTTTTTTCCGTAGACCATGCAGGTTTATTTTTTTATCATTTTTATACACATCCTTTTTGCTATTTTAGCATTTTTATTCTTAACGTTCGAAAATAATAGTAAAAATATAAGCTTTTTTACGTTTCAGCTATTTTTTTCTGGTAATAACATAGTTGTACCCTAAAATAGACCTTTTATTTGTGATCGTTATTGTCTACCATAAATTTTAATATATTACATGTCTATATTAGGGTAATTGGGTCCGGGCTAGTGTTACGACAATGATTGGCGGGAGGGGAACGTTTTTTTGCGGTGGGTATTTAATGTGTATTTATTATTAATTTTTTTTTGCACTTTACTTTACTTTTATTTTTTTATTACTATGGTCTGTCCCTCAAAGGTCAAAAAAGACCTTTGGGGAACTTTATATATATATTTTTTTCTTTCTTTTACACCAAGCTTTCCCTCTCATAGTGATGTTTGTCGCTAATAGGGCTGTGCTGGGTCTAGTAAGACTCAGCAGCAGTCTGCCACTAACGGTATCCGACGATCATGTGACCAGTCACATGAACACCGGCACCAATAGAGACAGCGGCGCGGCCGCTGCCTCTATTCCTATACACAGTGTTCATTGAGCGCTGTGTACAAGTGATCAGAGAAGACGGAAGCAGCGAAAGCTGCTCCTATCCTCTCCTCAGGGTCCCGGCAGTCACTGACAGCCGGAGACCCAACATTCAGCTTCTCAATCGCGCGGGCAGCAAGTTAAAATCTGAGCCGTAAAAAGTCTATGGCTCGGGTTTTAAGGTACCTGACCGCTGGCCGTAAACACACAGCCAGCGGTCGGGAACCAGTTAATCCGCAGCATGTCAATTGTATTTGCGCAAATACTGCATATTTGTTGCGAGTTTTCCTTATTAAATTCTAAGGGGAGGTAAAACCCGCAACAAATAGCAGACGTTGCCTTTTTTGCAGGAGAAAAGCAGCGATTCCGCCTCAAAAAAACGCAACTCAGAAAAACTAAATATTATACTTAACCAGAGTTCTGTGTTTCTTCATCCAGGCTGGCTTCCTGAGATGACGTTTCATCCCATGTGACCGCTGCAGCCAATCACAAGCTGCAGTGGTCACATGGGAAGAAACTTCATCCCAGGGCTGCAGAACGTCACGACATCGGAGGGACGCATTGCCATGGTAAGTATCCATTTTTATTTATTTTTTCAGTGCAGTTTTCCAGGGTGGACATTTCCGGCCAAAAAACGGAACCACAATTTGGTGAATTCCCTGCAGCGACCAGGGTGGATAAGCTGTGTGCTTTCACACAGCATATCTGCCCCGTGTGAACGTTGCCTTAGGCCATGTTCAGACGTGGCAGAATTTTTCCGCTGCAAATGTTGGTGCAGATTTGGGGCAATTACACAACGAATCTGCAGCAACATTTGCATATTTGACAGGTAATTCAGATGTTGCAGATATGACAGGGGACTTGACACAGATTTCAGTTTTTGCATTGCAAAGGCTGAAATCCGCAGTGAAATACAGTTTCTTCTAGGCAACACAATAAGCATGCTGCGGAGTGAAAATTAAGCACCGCAGCCTAAATTTAACAGTTATTTTCCGCAACGTCTGAACTAAGTTTCCTAAAAATGTATAGAGACAAATGTAAAAAAACGGCCGCTGGAGAATTCCACTGCAGACTGTCCGTAGCGGAATTCAACAGCAATTCCACCACGTGTGAATGTGCCCTTACAGCTGCTACTGGGCCTATAGGATGAGGGGCCTATTCAGGTGCAGGACCTTTGTTTCCTTTTTGTGGAAATAAAAAAAAAGGTGGTGGCTTTCTGTTTTGTAACTTTACTATGTCGATTTTCCTTTGTGCAGAAGATCTGATATATGACACTGCTATCCATCATTTGGTTGCTGCTCAAGTAAAAATACCTTTTTAAAATAAAATGCTTGGAAATGTTTACATATACCTACAAATGATAGAGATTCTATTTCTTATACTTTTATTTTTATGTATTTCTACCTATACAGATCAGAAAAATTTGTACGTGAAACTCTTGTTCATATGTGATACCAATAGGCTGGGTTCACACAACCTATTTTCAGACGTAAACGAGGCGTATTATGCCTCGTTTTATGTCTGAAAATAAGGCTACAATACGTCGGCAAACATCTGCCCATTCATTTGAATGGGTTTGCCGACGTACTGTGCAGGCAACCTGTCATTTACGCGTCGTCGTTTGACCGCTGTCAAACGACGACGCGCAAAAATACAGCCTCGTCTTTCAGACGTAATTTGACCCGTTCTTCATTGAACTCAATGAAGCACAGCTCAAAATTTACGGCTGTCAGAGAAGCCTCGCAAAATGCGTGGAGGAGCATTTACGTCTGAAACGAGGCAGCCGTTTTTTCCTGAAAACAGTGTCTTTTCAGACGTAAAAGCCTGCTATCGTGTGCACATACCCTTAACAAGGTAGGGGCAGCATTCCTGACTTTACTATGGAGTCCTATGAATGGCTCTAAATGCAACATAAGGAACACTTAGATATTACATCAAAACTGGTTTAAGGTTGGGGGAAGCCTGTGTGAAAAATAAACTGGTGGAATTCTCTTTCAATGGTGCCATATAATGTGTAGCTAACACAACAAAGCTAGAAGTCACTCCAAAGTTATCTACACTTCCTGCTGATTGAAATTCTCCTCCCTAGGTGAGCACCTGAACTTTGATGCCCATTTTAAGGCAAAAAAGAAAGGTCGTAAACGCCCGAAAAACGGACAAAAAAAAATCGGAAGCAGAACGCCTCCAAACATCTGCCAATTGATTTCAATGGGAAAAACGGCGTTCCGTTCCGACTGGTCGTTTTTTTACGCGGCCGTTTTTCAAAATGCATGTCACTTCTTCAGCCGTTTTTGGAGCCATTTTTCATAGACTCTATAGTATATATATATATATATATATATATATATATATATATATATATAACGGCAGTAAAAAACGCAGCTAAAAACGCAGCGAAAATCGAGAGTGGCTTAAAAAACTTATGAAAATCAGGAGCTGTTTTCCATTGAAAACAGCTCCGTATTTTCAGACATTTTGGATTTTTGTGTGTGTACATACCCTTAAAGTGTCTGTGAAGTATTGGAAGGGACTGGGTAATGGAGGCATTAAAGTGGGGGTGTAGCCAGCTGCCCCTTCACATTGTTAAATAGAAACTGTTAAGGCAATGTAACATATTATTGACAAGTAAGCTGTGAATTACAAAAATTTGCATTGCCACAGCTCACAGACTGCTTAACTTTGTCTTTATGTGGCCTTTGCAACAGTTACTGTTCATATACTTTAATGGAAATTCAAATGAATTTCACTATTATATCTTAAATTCCAGTTACACACAGCATCCTTTGTACTTGAATTAGCCAGTCTACATATTTAGTCTACTTTTGTGTACAGTGAGTGAATTTTGGGCTCCACCCCTGAGGATCAATTTCTTTAAAAGTTCAGACTTAAAACATTGCAATCTTTGATTTGTAGTTTGGCAGTCCTTCTAGACATTATTCTAAGCCAAGTATGAACTACTAATGTTTGTGGCTTGATACAGGAGATTTCTCAGACACATATGTCTCAATCATTTTATAATTTGTCATAATTACACAATAATACAAATTAATAATAATAGTGCTAAATGTGTAAAGTATAAAAATAGTAAAGATATTTTTATGAATGGTATGTCCCAAACACCAAAATATAATAATTGTAGCTACAAAAGTAGCAGTCAATGTAAATATGGACCAAGAAGCATAGGTCACTATACACCATAAATTAAATGCATGCAGGTATTAATATAATTGTCAAAATCATAACAATAAAATATATAGTCAAGAAAAACTCCAGGTTCATCAGATACATTTGTCTAAAATGGCAGATTTAAATATATGTATTGACTATGTTACGAAACCATAAAACACACTTGCAATGTGCTGTTTAACATAATAAGTGCTATTATAATAACTATTATTTTATGGAGTGGTGACTTACTGAGATTGAATGGTGTGAAATCTTGACAGTGACTAGTGTACTGAAAGTACCACATTAGCTTTCATTGCTTTATCCTTTGTTGCACAGAATAACATAGTCTTATCACCAATAAACCCATTTCTGGAACACACTGCAGCATAATTATTATGTTGACCGTGCTGACAGATCAGGTAACAAACAAGCTTATAATATTATAATTGGGGCGTACCACATATTGGATAATCATAATAAACTAACATCAATCGAAAGGGAATGACAATAGTAGATACAAACAAGGACCTGTAAATAAAGTGTTCATAAGAATTAGTCCAGATTATCTTGACTTGTAAACTGTTCTTTCTTTATGTGTGCAATGTTCTTTCCTCATATGTGCAAGGAAGACATTTATATTTCTTGCAAATCAGAGGTTTTATTTATTAACATCACAAGTGTGGCAGCATAGAATTTGTCATCCAAGCAAAAGATTGATAACAGAATAAAAGCATGTAAAAATGCAAAATACAGCTGACAAAAAAATACAGCTAATACACAATTTACTTATCATTGTGTGGTTGGTGTACAATAGAAAATAAAAAGGTAAGAAAGCCACGTAGAGAAGCAACCACTTTTCCTAATCAATAGCCAGGGAGAGCATAGAGCGAGAACAGTCTCTGATCTATTGGACATCTGTGCCACTAGCTCCTCCATGCGGTAAATACCATTCAGTTCAGACACAAATTGGGAGATAGGAGGTATGATCGTAGACTTCCAATATCTTGGGATAAGTTGCCGTGCTGCTGCAAAAAAAATGTCTAAGCAGGATCCCACTGGTCAATTAAAGTGTCTGTCACCCTCCCAAGCCATGCAGGCGGACCTGCAGGATCTGCGAGCATGACAGGATCAACTTCTTGTGGCAGTAGATTCCATGGCACAGCAGCTTGGGGTGCTAGCTGCTTTCTTCTCTGCTCCTGTTCAAGCTCCTCCGATTGACCCTCCTGCTACACCTCCTGGCAGCTCCAGTTCTGATCCTCGGTTCTCGCTGCCACTGCCACCTCGTTTCCATGGAGACGCAAGCGCGTGCAGGGGTTTTCTTAACCAGTGTCATATCCACTTCACCCTGCACGCCAGAGCATTTCCTTTAGACCAAGCCAGGATTTCCTTCATTATCTCCTTACTTGCCGGCAAGGCCCTGGTGTGGGCAAACCCAATCTGGGAATGACAGGGACCCGAGACCCAAGACTTTAATGGGTTCATGCTGTTATTCCGTACGGTGTTCGAGGAGCCTGGACGAGTCTTGTCTACAGCCACTGCTAAGCTGAACCTTCGCCAGAAGGACGCCTCCGTGGGCGAGTACACCATCCAGTTCCGGACACTAGCAGGAGAACTGTCCTGGAACAACGAGGGGTTGGTAGCTTCCTTCTGGCATGGCCTATCACCCGAGATCAAGGACGAACTTACTGCTCGGGATCTACCATCTACCTTGGACAACCTGTTTCTACTTGCCACTCGAGTGGACATAAGGCTCAAAGAAAGATCTCAAGAAGTTTGACAAGAGAGACGGCTTCCTAGACTGGTGCCCAACTTCCAGCAACCCCTCTTGCCTTCTTCTACTGCTCCACCCAAGGTCCCAAAGCAGGTGGACCGGTTTAAACTGTCAGTCCAGGAGAAACAGCACAGGCGCACCTCTGGACTCTGCCTATATTGCGGCCTCGCTGGCCATGTCGTGCGTCTGTGTCCCCAGAACACAAAAAACCCCAACGCCTAGGATTAGTTGGGGAGACAACCCTGGGCGATACAGCATTTAATAGGGAACTCTTCTCGAAACTGTTCATTCCTGTGACCATCGTCGCAGGCGAGAGGCCCCATCCGGTCTCTGCCTACCTGGACTCTGGCTCTGCAGCCAATTTCATCTGCCAAGACCTTGTGGACCTGCTTCCCTAACCCACTGTCCTGCTAGAAAGGCCGTTGACCGTTGCCTCGGTAGATGGACTGCCGCTGCCTGATCCAATTTTGTCCATGACCAAACCGTTGAGGCTTCAAGTGGGAGCCCTTCACTCTGAGCTCATCTCCCTATTTGCCCTGCCCAAGGCCGTCAACCCCATGCTACTGGGTTTGCCTTGGCTCCGTCTACATGCCCCTGTCCTGGATTGGAATTCCGGAGAGTTTCTCCAGTGGGCTCCCAAGTGTCTCAACCGCTGTCTGGAGCATATCCATCCGCTTCAGCCTTCTCCGCATCAGTCATTGGCAGGTTTGCCTCCTTGTTACTCTCAGTTCGCAGATGTCTTCGACAAGAAGGAAGCAGAGACATTGCCTCCACATCGAGCGTATGATTGTCCTATCGACTTGGTTCCCGATTCGTCCCCTCCTCGCGGCAGAGTATACCCTCTCTCCTTACCGGAGACCCAGTCTATGTTGACCTACATTAAGGAGAATCTTAAGAGGGGCTTCATACGTAAATCCTCATCCCCGGCCAAACGAGGATTTACGTATGATTTTTTGTCAAGAAAAAAGATGGATCCCTCAGACCCTGCATTGACTACCGGGGTCTCAATCAGATCACGGTAAAGAACAGATACCAATTGCCTTTGACCTCGGAACTGTTTAATCACATACGGGGTGCAATTTTTTTTTCTAAACTGGACCTGCGGGGGGCCTACAATCTAATCAGGAGTTGTCAGGGTGACAAGTGGAAGACTGCATTTAATACACGTGATGGGCACTACGAATACCTGCTTATGCCCTTTGGCCTATGTAACGCCCCCGCGGTGCTTCAAGAATTTGTCAATGCTATTTTTCGTGATCTCCTCCATATCTGTGTTGTGGTGTATCTCGATGACATTTGTATTTTTTCCCCAGATCCAGTATTAGAGACATGTCCGCCAGGTGTTGCTTCGTTTAAGGGAGAATCATCTTTATGCCAAGCTGGAGAAGTGCGTGTTTGAAAGAAAGTCTCTACCCTTCCTGGGCTATATCATCTCCGATCAGATGCCTCAAGATGGACCCTGAGATGGTAAAGGCTGTCCTGGAATGGCCACGCCCTCAAGGCTTAAGGGCCATACAACGTTTCCTGGGATTCAACCAACTTCTACCGGCTGTTCATTCCCAACTTCTCTTCTTTGACAGCTCTACGCTCACCAAAAAGGGCATGAATGCCAAGGAGTGGACTCCAGAAGCAGAAGCCGCGTTAAAAACGTTAAAAAAGATTGGGGATCGGGAGTTACTGGAAATTATGCTGGCTCTACAAGAATGGAGACACCTACTAGAAGGCGCGTCTCATCCAATCCTGGTCTTCACGGACCACAAGAACCTCACCTATCTTTAGACGGCTCTACAGCTGAATCCTGGTAAATGCAGGTGGTCGCTGTTCTTTGCTCGGTTCCAGTTTGAGCTCCACTACCGACCTGCTGACAAGAATGTGAGGGCCGATGCCTTGTCTAAATCATTTGAGACTGAGGACACTGTGGAGTCCCCACAGAATATTATTGACCCTTCTTGCATCTTCTCTGTCAACCCTCTGCTAGTTAGAGATATTCCTCCGGGAAGGACTTTTGTACGTCTGGCAGACAGAGGAAGAATCCTTCGCTGGGGTCACAGTTCCAAGCTGGCAGGTCACGCAGGTGCCCGTAAGACCCGATACCTAATTGCCCATCAGTTCTGGTGGCCCACGCTGCCCAAAGACGTCACAGACTTTGTCTCCTCCTGTATGGTATGCACAACAAATAAAGTTGCCCACTCAAGACCAGCTGGTCTGCACCAACCACTGCCTGTGCCTGATGCCCCCTGGCAACATATTGCAATGGACTTTGTCACAGATCTGCCTCTCTCTGAATGCAGTGTGGTCTGGGTGGTGGTGGATCGATTTTCTAAAATGGCTCATTTTGTTCCTCTGACTGGCCTGCCTCCTGCTGCTCGACTGGCTGATCTCTTCGTTCAACACATCTTCCGTCTGTACGGCTTGCCTTTGCATATTGTCTCAGATCGAGGGGTCCAGTTCACCTCAAAGTTCTGGAGAGCACTCTGCAGTCTCCTAGGTGTAAAGTTGGACTTCTCGGCCTGTCATCCTCAGTCCAATAGTCAAGTCGAAAGGGTTAACCAGATTATGGAGAACTATCTGCGGCACTTTGTCTCCAGGCGGCATGATGACTGGGTGCAGCTGCTCCCGTGGGCTGAGATCTCCTATAATAACCATACTAGTGAGTCCACCACCTCCAGTCCGTTCTTCATTGTCTACGGCCAACATCCTCGAATACCTCTTCCTGTGTCTACTATGTCCCAGGTGTATGCAGCTGACTCTACCTTAAGGGACTTTCTGTAGTTATGGCAACAGACCCGATCTTCTATTCTGCTGGGGGTGGATCGCATGAAGAGAAAGGCAGACACTAGAAGACGAGAACCTCCCCAGTTTCTTCCAGGTACTAAGGTCTGGCTGTCTTCCAGGAATATCCGGCTGAGGGTTCCGTCTTGCAAATTTGCTCCCAGGTTCCTCGGACCCTTCGAGATTCTGCTGCAAATTAATCTTGTGTCTTATAAGCTTTGGCTGCCTCCTACCCTTAAGATCCCTAACTCCTTCCATGTCTCCCTGCTGAAGCCCACAGTGGCTCCTGGCAGGCTTTTCAGGGACTTTTCAAAGTGAGGGAGATCCTGGCCACCAAGAAAGTGGGAGGAAGGATGTTTTATTTGGTGTATTGGAGAGGATTTGGTCCAGAAGAGAGGTCTTGGGAGCTATAGGAGAACATCAATGCCCCTGTCCTCGTGAAGAAGCTTCTCTCCCGCTCTGGCCCCAAGAGGCCCCAATAGGAGGGGGCATAAGAGGGGGGATACTGTAACGTCTATGGCCGCGGACCGTCGTTCTGACTTACCGTCTCACGGCCGTGGCCATGGACGTGTGAGTTCTCAGCGGCATCACCCTCCGGTTTAGTGACTGTCTCCCACACGGCGCGGTATGAACATGGTATGAAGTCTGTTTGGGCACCTATACCATCTAGAAAGAATGTCATAGTTCTTCTCCTCAGTGTAGCAAGAAATGGAAGATTGGTGGGGGAGTAACAATACCTTCAAATGATTCTCTATGAAGGTCTATTTCCCACTTAGAGAAATAAGGTAATACATGGTCAGAAGTCTGCCCTCTCTGAAACCAAACATAAAGAAGAGACACCTATTATTTTTTTTAGGATTATGAAACACTGATGGAAAAAACAGCTGAAAAGAATATTAAAATAAAGTACATTTTTGGACATTAAAAGTTATTTATATTTATTAAGGGAAAACACTGGAATAAATGAACAAACAAATATAAAAATCATCAAAACATCTACAAAGAAGTTACATAATGCTAAAAATGTACAAATATTTCATATTTTGACAGCATTAGCTGTTCCACAAGACATGTCTGGTAAGCTGGGAGACTGACAGATCTGCGGTATAGTAAATGTGTTATTATCTTGCTTACTATCAAATGAACTTTAACTGAATGGCTGTAACAAGAGATGCAAGCAAAGCGTTCACACTTTTCTTAGTCAGCTTAATCAGATACTCAGCATTTCCTGCCATGGGTGTATACAACCTGTATCCTACTATTCACAGCCTGTCAAAAGCTACCCTGTACAACAGATGAATTAAAGGAAATAAAATTTTAGCTCCACATTGTATGTATGTATGTATACAGGAAACAAGATCCAGAGATTAAAATGGGGATTAAAAATAGAGCAGCATGGTCTGTATATTATTAACCTTGAAATAGTCAGGTTATGGATCAGCTACAGCAAGCATAAACAGTAAGATGTCTTCTATGGCATATTTGATTGCCGAGACTTCTCACAATTTATAACCCATTTGTTATGCAGTGTGTGCAAATGTATAACGTATTTGAAAATACTGTATAAAACCAAACTTTAAAGCTGGCCATGCATAAAGCCTGCCTTGTTTCATGCATCGTTACATCATGTCACTAGTCACCTGACCAAATCCCCTCCGGCAGTCGGGTGACGTCACTATGAACAACATGTCACCATTAGCTGCAATTTTTATAAGCAGTCTCAGAGTTTCAGCAGGGACTGAGAATTTCTAACATTGGTAAGTGGCTGATTATGATTAAAACAACATTTTTATTTGCTTAGATAAAAACTAAAACCCCGGAAAACAGCTTTAAAGTCAACCCAATGAGGGTACTCTGCTTTTGCAAAATACATACATTGAAGAAAATAAATGTTAGCTATTTTTTTATTGGCTTGGAGTAAGGGTTCATACACTGGACCATATTATGGCTCCATACGACCTCCAAGTTGTATGGGGCAGCAATATGGCACCCATAAATTTCTAAAAAACTGTACTTCTGTATGCCTCCAATTTTATACAGATGCATACAGAGGGTTTTACTAATGGATTGAGTAAGAATTTAAAAAAATGTAAAAGGCAGATCTAGTTATAGAGTAAACATTAGAAAAAAAAATATTTTTCATAAACGTTTTTAATTGGCCTCTAGTGCATGTGTAGCTACCACTCTATATCAATGATTGGACTGGCATTTGATAGTAAGGGTATGTTCACACGGCCTATTTTCGGACATTCTTCGGGCCGTAAACGCCCGAAAAACGGCCCAAAAATCGGAAGCAGAACGCCTCCAAACATCTGCCTATTGATTTATATGGGAAAAATGGCGTTCTGTTCCGACGGGGCATTCTTTTACTCGGCCGTTTTGAAAAACCGCCGCATAAAAAAAACGCCCGCGAACAAGAAGTCACTTCTTCAGCCATTTTTGGAGCCGTTTTTCATAGACTCTATAGAAAAACAGCTCCAAGAACGGCTGTTAAAAAAGTTGCAAAAAGCGCGACTTTGATTAAAAATCGTCTGAAAATCAGGAGCCCTTTTCCCTTGAAAACAGCTCCGTATTTTAAGACGTTTTTTATTTTGTGTGTGCACATACCCTTAGAGTATGTTCACACGCAAACTCAAAAACTTCTGAAAATATGGAGCTGTTTTCAAGGGAAAACCGCTCCTGATTTTCAGACTTTTTGGAGCAACTCGCGATTTTTGCTGCGTTTTTTATGGCCGTTTTTGGAGCTGTTTTTCTATAAAGTCTATGAAAAACGGCTCCAAAAACGTCCCAAGAAGTAACCTGCACTATTTTTCTCGGGCGGTTTTTTTATGCGGCCGTTTTTCAAAACGGTCGCGTTAAAAAGCGGCCTGTCGGACCAGAATGCCGTTTTTCCCATTGAAATCAATGGGCAGATGTTTGGAGGCGTTCTGCTTCCGATTTTTCGGCCGTTTTCGGCCCGAAAAGTGGCCAAAAATAGGCCGTGTGAACATACCCTTAATAGTAAAAAATGTGCAACTGAAACTTTGATAGGGAGTAAGTGACAATTATGGATACTTTTGTATACACAGAGCTTCAGGTGTTAAATCTCCACAGTATATTTATTCTGAATCAAAGTTCAAATAAGGACTTGCAGAACATTGCTATGGCATTGTCACAGATTAAATATGGAGATGCAGAAGAAACATTTCATTATATTTCATTATATGCCTTAGACAAACACACTGGAGTATAGATATTTAACTTGTTGGAGCCTTTATTTGCTCATTACATTACATGTGTGCTTTGTAGCAGAATAGATATATCTATATTTTTCTATAGACCAATGCTATTATTACTCCCAGTAGAGAGAAACCTGCCCTGAAATATCGAACTGTTGGTTTTCTAAAGAAAACATATTACAAATACAATCTGTTTGAAAATTTATAATGGACCATGTGAAAAGTTTGTAAAAATACCCATTTTAGGGTGAACAAAGAGAGACTGTTGTTACGTGCAATATCATAGTCAGTTTAGTTTAATTCAGTGCAATTTTCTGGGATTCAGAATCACACAAAAAGCTGTTACTTATGGCACAGTGGGCATATATCAATACTGTCTAGTAAAGCATTTATGGAAGGCAAATCACTTGCATTCTGTGAATTGTGGATTACTGCATTCACATCCATTCGGTATGAGAGTTGACACAGCCAAATAGTTGTAACTAGATTGCTACTACAACTGTATATACAATACACCAATCTGGGGGAAAAAAAGTTCTACTTTCGACATCTAATTTCCCCTTTATTCAAAAAGGTTGTCAAGGATTAGAAAAAATTATTTGTTTTTTTTCCAGAAAGAGTGCCACATCTGTACATGGGCTGTGTATGACATTGCAATTCAGCTCTATTCAATTGAATAGTGATGAGCTGCTCTACCAGACACAGCCCATGGACATTTGATATAAGTGACCTGTTTTCTTAATCGTGGACAATCCCTTTAACCCCTTAAGGACGCGGCCTATTTTGGACTTCAGGATTCAGCCCCATTTTTCACACTGACTGCAAAGGATCTGCCAGGCACAGCTTCTGTGTATACGCCCATAGGTAATCAGTCTGCACCTGCTTCTATGTCTGTG
This sequence comes from Rhinoderma darwinii, assembly GCF_050947455.1. Taxonomy (NCBI): domain Eukaryota; kingdom Metazoa; phylum Chordata; class Amphibia; order Anura; family Rhinodermatidae; genus Rhinoderma; species Rhinoderma darwinii. The sequence goes on along the minus strand of NC_134690.1, from coordinate 191,063,757 downwards.
AGACTGACTCCATCTACCACCACTCAGGATGGCAGGCTTAGGAGTGGGAGAGCCTATCACAGCCTGGCCAGACGGAGCTAGCTCCCGCCCTCTGTCTATTTATACCTGCCTTTCCAGTTCCTCCTTGCTTGTGATTCTTCTCGTGTGGTTTCCTGGCCCTGCTGCAGCTTCTGAACTATTTGACCCTGCTTCATACTGACCCTGGCTTACTGACTACTCTCCTGCTCTGCGTTTGGTACCTCGTACACTCCTGGTTTGACTCGGCTTGTTCACTACTCTCCTGCTCAGCGTTTGGTACCTCGTACACTCCTGGTTTGACTCGGCTCGTTCACCACTCTTCTTGCTCATGGTGTTGCCGTGGGCAACTGCCCCATTTCCCTTAGCTTTGTGTACCCTTGTCTGTTTGTCTGTCGTGCACTTACTGAGCCTAGGGACCGTCGCCCAGTTGTACCCCGTCGCCTAGGGCGGGTTGTTGCAAGTAGGCAGGGACTGAGTGGCGGGTAGATTAGGGCTCACTTGTCTGTTTCCCTACCCCCATCATTACATAATCACAAGCCCATATACCTAGGCTACCCTGGTCCCTCACACTACTATGGACCCCCTTGAGACCCTGGCTCAGCAAATGCAGGGTCTCTCCCTACAGGTCCAGGCCCTGGCTCAGAGGGTCAACCAGCCTAACGTTACCATGGTAGTGCCCCTCACCTCACCTCTTGAACCCCACCTCAAGTTGCCTGACCGGTTCTCAGGGGACCGGAGGACTTTTCAGTCTCTAGAACAATATTTAAGGTGTTTTATCTCTGACTGTCAATATGATTGGGTCTCATTCATTCCCCTCGCCGAATTTTCCCTTAATAACCGGGTCAGTAACTCGTCAGGGGTCTCCCCCTTTTTCTGTAATTTTGGGTTTAATCCACGGTTCTCCTCCGTTTCACCTGGTAGTTCCAACAATCCCGAGGTAGAGGTCGTTCATCGGGAACTGTGCACAGTCTGGGCCCAGGTTCAGAAGAACCTAGAGGCGTCCCAGAGCATTCAAAAAACTCAGACAGATAGAAGACGTTCTGCTAACCCCTTGTTTATGGTCGGGGATCTGGTGTGGTTATCGTCTAAGAATTTGTGCCTTAAGGTCCCGTCCAAGAAGTTTGCTCCCCGGTTTATAGGGCCGTATAAGGTCATTGAAGTCCTCAATCCTGTCTCCTTCCGACTGGAGTTGCCCCCATCTTTTCGAATACACAACGTGTTTCATGCCTCCCTCCTTAAACGCTGCTCCCCATCCTTGGCTCCCTCGAGGAAACCTCCTGTCCCCGTTCTCACCCCTGAGGGGGTGGAATTCGAGGTGGCCAAGATTGTGGACAGCAAGATGGTCCAAGGCTCCCTCCAGTACCTGGTCCATTGGAGAGGATACGGGCCTGAGGAGAGGACTTGGGTACCCGCCCGGGATGTTCACGCTGGGGTATTGGTCAGGAAGTTCCACCTTTGTTTCCCCATTAAACCAGGTCCACCTAGAAAGGGTCCGGTGGCCCCTCATAAAAGGGGGGGTACTGTAAAGGATCTGCCAGGCACAGCTTCTGTGTATACGCCCATAGGTAATCAGTCTGCACCTGCTTCTATGTCTGTGAGACTGACTCCATCTTCCACCACTCAGGATGGCAGGCTTAGAAGTGGGAGAGCCTATCACAGCCTGGCCAGACGGAGCTAGCTCCCGCCCTCTGTCTATTTATACCTGCCTTTCATGTTCCTCCTTGCTTGTGATTCTTCTCGTGTGGTTTCCTGGCCCTGCTGCAGCTTCTGAACTATTTGACCCTGCTTCATACTGACCCTGGCTTACTGACTACTCTCCTGCTCTGCGTTTGGTACCTCGTACACTCCTGGTTTGACTCGGCTTGTTCACTACTCTCCTGCTCAGCGTTTGGTACCTCGTACACTCCTGGTTTGACTCGGCTTGTTCACCACTCTTGTTGCTCACGGTGTTGCCGTGGGCAACTGCCCCATTTCCCTTAGCTTTGTGTACCCTTGTCTGTTTGTCTGTCGTGCACTTACTGAGCATAAGGACCGTCGCCCAGTTGTACCCCGTCGCCTAGGGCGGGTCGTTGCAAGTAGGCAGGGACTGAGTGGCGGGTAGATTAGGGCTCACTTGTCTGTTTCCCTACCCCATCATTACACTGACATGTGTCACTATATGTGGTAATAACTTTTACATGCTTTTACTTATCCAAACTATTCTGAGATAGTTTTTTGTGACACATTATACTTCCATATGGTGGTAAATTTTGGTCAATGTGTTTACTTATTTTCTAAATGTAAAATCTTCTGCTTTTACAATGGATACTAATACCACAAAAAATAAGGTTTACCATATGTCTTCTTTATGTAGGCATATTTTTTTTTTATTTCCTGATTTTTTTCCAATATGTAAAGGCTTATACGTTTAATAGCAGTTTAAAACTTTCAACAAAATTTACAAAACCTATTTTTTTAAAGATCGACTTCAGTTTCTCAGGAAATAAAATGAAGGTTAAATTTACAAATACATTTTTTTACAAATATTCAATTTGAATTCATTTATTTATGTAATACAGCAGGTGTTAACAGAGAAACACAATTTAATATGTATTAGGCTCTGTTCGCATCTGCGTTGGGGTCCCGTTCTGACGTTCCTTCTAAGGTTTCCGTCAGAACGGGACCCTGAGCAGACACAAACTGACACTGAAGGAAACCAGAGGTTTCCGTTTCCATCACCATTGATTTCAATGGTGACGGAGCCGGTGCCCGTGGTTTCCATTTGTCTCTTTTGTGCACTGGATCTGTCGTTTTGCCGGAACCAATAGTGTAGTCTACTATGCTATTGCTTCCGGCAAAATTACGGGTCTGGTGCACAAAGGAGACAAATGGAAATCACGGGCACTGGCTCCGTCAACAATGAAATCAATGGTGATGGAAACGGAAACCTCTGGTTTCCGTCAGTGTCAGTTTGTGTCTGCTCAGGGTCCCGTTCTGATGGAAACGTCAGAACGGGACCCCCAACGCAGATGTGAACAGAGCCTTACTTATATTCTTCAGTTTTCATAAATATTTAATGTGTGGCCCTTGTGTTCTACTTGACTCAAACAGAAAGGGAAAAGCACCTTGTGGATTTTTATTAAGATGTTTTTTAGGTACCATTTCATGTTTGAAAAGACCTTGAGCTGCTAAAATAAGAAACACCCTGAAAAAGACTCCATTTTCGAAACTACACCCCTCAAAGGAATTCATTTAAAGGACCTTTACACCGGCCAACAATAGGCCGGTACAGCGTGCGCCGATAAACGAGATATCGTTGATTGGTGCTTGTTTGCTCCTGTCACACGAGGCTATGGATGGGGACGAGCGGTAATTACTCCCCATACATTATTATCATGTCGGCAGCGCGTCTCCCTGTTTACGACCAGCAGATGATCGAGTGTTTGCTTGTTCATTTGCTGACCGTTCCCCTGTTCACACTGGGCAATTATCAGCAACGAGCGTTCTGTGAACGCTCTTCTGCCCGATAATCCTCCAGTGTAAAACCCCGTGGGTGGACGTGGGTTTAGTGAGCATTTTTATCACATAGGTGTTTCATAAAATGTATTCGAATTGAGCCATGAAAAATAAAAATATTTCCAATAATATGTGGTTTTAGCTCAAAGTTAATCATTTTCACAAAGCATTCAGGCGATAAACCACCCAAAAAATTGTTAAGCAATTTTTAATAAGCACAAAAAATACCTCATATGTGGTCATAAACTGCTGCTGTTTGGGCACACGGCTGGGCTCAGAAGGGTAGGAGCGCCATTTGGCTTTTGGAGTGCAGATTTTGCTTGAATGGTTTTCTGACACCAAGTCGCATTTGCAAAGCCCTTGAAGTACCAGTACATGGAAACCCCCAAAAAGTGACACTATTTAGGAAACTATACACCTCAATGAACTTACCTAGAGGTGCAATGAGCATTTTGACCCCACAAGTGTTGAACTAAATTTATTAGATTTGGGCTGTAAAATTGGAAAAAAATAAATAAAATTTCCCGTAATATATAGTGTTAGCTAAAACTTTTCTTTTTTCACAAGGACTATAGAGAAAAAAAGCACCACAACATTTGTCTATGCAATTTCTCCAGAGTATGGAAATATCCCATGTGTGGTCATAAATTGCTGTTTGGGCACATGGCAGAGCTTAGAAGGGAAGGAGCATCATTTGGATTTTGAAGCACAGATTTTGCTAGATTAGTTGTTGGGCTCAATGTCGCATTTGCAAAGCCCATGAGGTACCAGTACAGTGGACACCCCAAAAAGTGACCCCATTCAGGATGCTTCACCCTTCAATGAACTTATCTAGAGGAGAAGTGAGTACCTGTGTTTCAGTGAATTAATTAGAATTGGGTCGTAAAAGGGGCATATATAAGCTCTGAGGAGTAGTTAAGGGCATAAAAAGGTGGTTTAGTAATGGGGTAAATAAATAAAATTAATAATCCATGAAAGATTTTTATGCTTTGAAGCTATCCTTTATATACAGGTCAGGTGTTTTTTGGCAGGTGTTGCACTGATAAATGGTGTCCATTCTTATCTCCTTTTTGAAACACACTCTGCACTTTTTTGGGGGCCTTTCCTTGCTCGTGGTTTGGGGTACTTTGCTGGGAAAGTGTTGCTCCGGTGCAATATGAATGGCTTCCTTTCCAGCAGAGATGATGATATTTTGGGACAGATGTGCTTGGGTCCTCCTCTTCCTGGTTCCCAAAAAATAGGGCCTTGATAATCACCTCTGAAGGAATGTTCCCATATGGCCTGAACATTGGTAAGTGTTATACAATGACATCTGTACGATGTGCACGTCCACCATTTTGTACCATGGGACATGGCTATATGGTAACTCGGGGTATTGTACAAAATATCCACATTCCAGTATTGCCTAAACCTTGGCTTTTTCACTAGCCCCTTATGCAGCAAGAGGCCCCAAAATGTAATCTCCGTTGCATCTACAGAGTCCACCTGTGGGGTCTAGCAAATGATAACGTAGGGTTTTGGGTAAAACACTGCTGGACGTATAAATTAGTCTGGGCCATCATTTTACATCATTGAATTTTGAAAGTTACAGCTTTTTTATTTTTTCGTTGATGGAGCTGTGCAAGGGTTTGTTTTTAGCAGGATAAACTAAAGTTCTTACAGGTACCATTTTGGGGTACATGCGAATTTATGATCACTTTTAACTTTTAACTTTTTGGGAGGTAAAGGGACTAAAAAATTGGCAATTCTGGCACTGTTTTCTTTATTAATTTTATATAGCTTGAGGTATAAACAACATGTTAACTTTCAATAAAATTATGGGGATACCAAATGTATTCAGTTATTTTCATGTTTTACTACTTTTACACAATAAAAACACATTTTCTGTTTTTCATGTATTTTTTATCGCACTTACCATGCAGTTTAGACAACATATTAACTTTATTCTGCAGGTCGATATGATTAAGTCGATACCAAATTTATATTTTTTTTTTAGTTTTACACAATAAAAACACTTTTTTTTCTAAAAAAAACAAAAACAAACATGTTTTGATGATGCCATATTCTGAGAGTAAGGCTGGGTTCACACGACCTATTTTCAGGTGTAAACGAGGCGTTCTACGCCTCGAATTACGCCTGAAAACACGGCTCAAATACGTCGGCAAACATCTGCCCATTCATTTCAATGGGTTTGCCGACGTACTGTGCCGACGACCTGTAATTTTACGCGTCGCTGTCAAAAGACGGCGCATAAAATAACAGCGTCGTCAAAGAAGTGCAGGACACTTCTTGGGACGTAATTTGAGCTGTTTTTCATTGACTTCAAGGAAGAACAGCTCCAAATTACGTCCGTAATTGACACCTCGCAAAACGCGAGTACGAGCAATTACGTCTGAAATTCAGGAGCTGTTTTCTCCTGAAAACAGCTCCGTAATTTCAACCATAATTGACGTTATCGTGTGCACATAACCTTAGGCTCCATACACACGACCATAAAAAATCTCCATAATTGCGGACCGTATTTACGTACCCGCCCGGTGCTATTGGCCGCGGACACCTTTCCGTATCGCTACAGATAGGTGTCCGTGCCGTAGAACCGTGCTGGGAAGTATGGAGATATTTTATGCGGTTAGCCATGTAGTAGAAACAATATAATATTTTTTATAGTTCAGGTCGTGATGAATGTGGCAATACCAATTATGTATATATTTTTTATTTTTTTCCAATAATAAATAACAAATGCAATTTGTTTTTATTTGAAAGTTTTAATTATTTAGTTTTCTGAAACATTTTTTTTAACTGTTTGTTTTAGCCCAACAAGAGGACATGAAGACCTGATCTTCTCATTGCAGGTATAATACATTGTATTACTTATGTTAGGGCCTAATAGGATTCCGTACACGTCAGACCTGGAAAAAACCCATCGGGGGGTGATGGGGTACAGAGGGACCCCTCTCCCTCTTTCAACCACTTTGATGCAGTGGTTGCAATTGACAGTGGCATCTAAGGGGCTAAATGTCTGGGATTGGAGCTAGCTGTTGCAGCGAAAGCCCGGCACCTGCTGTTAATGATCCGGGTTTAAGGCGCGTGCCATAATTGTACAGAAAATTGCAGGAACCGCTTCCTTCCCATGACATACCTGTACATCAGGAGGGGGCGGTTAATAATACTTCCATAAATTATCCCTCTGACTGACAAAAAAGACACCAGGACATTTAGGTTTACATCCCTATAAATGTTTAAATGTATTTAGAATGCAGATACCAAGGTATTACGCGATAGTAATATACATACCGTAGTTATAACCAAACATCTGTAACCACTACTAAAAATGATCTACAGCAGTATACCTTGTATTTATACTTATTTCTAGTGCAGTATATTGTAATAAACTATAAGGGATATGGAGCTGGTTTCAAGATAAATCTATACTGCACATTACAGCCTTTAATGCTTACATACATTTATTAACATATGTTCAGTACAATATACGTACTTTAATTTTTTTTTTTTTAGACAAAACACTTGTCAAAACTCCCAAAGGATAATCTGCTGGGGGATTATTTATTTTCCAGGAAAACAACAACCCCAAACATATAGCTGTTTTTAAGTCATTCCTGTGTCGTTTTGGCTGTATTTGTGTCTTGGTGTATTCCAAACCTCAGTTCAATCGAGAATTCGTAGTTTGGCTTGAAAATAGCATTTCACATACAGAACTTATGCAGCTTGACAAAGCTTAAAGAGGCTCTGTCACCAGATTCTCAAATCCCTATCTCCTATTGCATGTGATCGGCGCTGCAATGTAGATAACAGCAACGTTTTTTTGTTTTTTTTTAAACGTTCATTTTTGTCCAAGTTATGAGCAATTTTATATTTATGCAAATGAGCTTTGAAATGGACAACTGGGCGTTTTTTTTTTCGTTATGTCCAACTGGGCGTGTATTGTGTTTTTAACTGGGCGTGTTTATGTGTATGACGCTGACCAATCAGTGACCAGTCCACGTCATACACTCCTCAACATCTGCACGCTCCTCTCCTGAAATATTCTGTGCTGCTGTGAACTCTGCTCTTACCATTACGTAGCTCTCAGTCTGTTACCTCTCCTCCACTCCTGTCCTCAATAACACCTTCACATGATTGGCAAGTCACCACCCCGCACAAGATCCTACTGCACGGCTGACAGCCCTCAGCTGTATAGCTAACAGCACGGTTGTGTTGGAAGCGCGCCCTGCTGTGTCTCACTTAGCAGCTGGGTGTGTTCCCCTCATCTAGCTGCTACGTTCTATCCTTACCACCGGTGAATTCTCTGTGCGGTCTTCGCAGTGCTGCTACCCCGTTTACCTACGGGAGCAGAACGCGGCTCCTGAAATACTCTGTGCTGCCTTAAACTCTGTGGACAGGTCAGGATCCTGTTTTTTTTAAATGCTGCTGGGGAACCCGCTCGATCCACTATATAAGGCTGCGCCTCCATCCTCTTCTGCCCCAGTCACTTATTCCCAAGCACTGTAAACTTTCAGATTGGTTGCGCTGTGAGTACTCGGAGAACGTGATTGGTTTATGTGCAGGGTAATGAACATACAGACAAGCAGTAGAAGACTGACTAAGGGCTGAGCATTTCATTGAATTCACCTGTCCACAGAGTTTAAGGCAGCACAGAGTATTTCAGGAGCCGCGTTCTGCTCCCATAGGTAAACGGGGTAGCAGCACTGCGAAGACCGCACAGAGAATTCACCGACGGTCAGGATAGAACGTAGCAGCTAGATGAGGGGAACACACCCAGCTGCTAAGTGAGACACAGCAGGGCGCGCTTCCAACACAACCGTGCTGTTAGCTATACAGCTGACGGCTGTCAGCCTTGCAGTAGGATCTTGTGTGGGGTGGTGACTTGCCAATCATGTGAAGGTGTTATTGAGGACAGGAGTGGAGGAGAGGTAACAGACTGAGAGCTACGTAATGGTAAGAGCAGAGTTCACAGCAGCACAGAATATTTCAGGAGAGGAGGGTGCAGATGTTGAGGAGTGTATGACGCGGACTGGTCACTAATTGGTCAGCGTCATACACATAAACACGCCCAGTTAAAAACACAATACACGCCCAGTTGGACATAACGAAAAAAAAACGCCCAGTTGTCCATTTCAAAGCTCATTTGCATAAATATAAAATAGCTCATAACGTGGCCAAAAATGAACGTTTAAAAAAAAAAAAAAAAGCGTTGCTGTTATCTACATTGCAGCGCCGATCACATGCAATAGGAGATAGGGGTTTGAGAATCTGGTGAGAGAGCCTCTTTAAACAGTTCTGCAAAGAAGAATTGCATCTTCTATATGTGCAAGTCTGTCCACGCAAACTGAAGGCAAATCAGTGACAAAGGCGCTTCTATATAATATAAACTTTTAGCAGTGAATAGTAATGCATTCTGTTTACAGGGAATGTATTATGTTTTTAATTTTAGCTTCACTAATCAGATTAGTATGTACAAAAATAAATAATCTGATTATTCGATTTTTTGAACGTGCCAATAAGGCTGGGTTCACACGACCTATTTTCAGGCGTAAACGAGGCGTATTATGCCTAGATTTACGCCTGAAAATAGGGCTACAATACGTCGGCAAACATCTGCCCATTCATTTGAATGGGTTTGCCGACGTACTGTGCCGACGACCTGTAATTTACGCGTCGTCATTTGACAGCTGTCAAACGACGACGCGTAAAATGACTGCCTCGTCAAAGAAGTGCAGGACACTTCTTTGGACGTAATTTGAGCCGTTTTTCATTGAATTCAATGAAGAACAGCTCTAAATTACGGCCGTCAATGACGCCTCGCAAAATGCGAGGACGAGCAATTACGTCTGAAATTACGGAGCTGTTTTCTCCTGAAAACAGCTCCGTAATTTCAGCCGTATCTGACGCTGCCGTGTGCAAATACCCTAAGCCACCAAAGCCTTGTAAGGAGCACTAGGTGAGCTTGTCTTTGAGGAACTAACTTTTTTTGTATAGCTGTGTGAGCAGATGAATTTCATCCTCAGTCACTCACGAGGGGCTTACTGCAGACCACTCTGAGGCCTGTATTCAGCTCACTCACATTGTATGCAGCACAGATGGATCATCATTGCAAAGAAAGTCAGGGACATGGGTCACACTAAAATGTAAGTTTAATTAAATTAATTGGTTTATGTCACATATGGGGTAATAGTTTGTGTTATATGACTTTCTTGTTGCATGGCACATTGAGCACTTCATCTTTTCTTCTTTTTTATTAATTGGCGCACCGCACAAAAAAAGTTGCAGTGTTGTCGCTTTAGACTGTGCAGCAGAGCTTGTATGCTTTATGGCAGATGCAATAAATGGGAGTTAATGGATAGAAATATCGATAGACTAATACAGTCTCCAGGAAGAGATGAAGTACAGCCATCCCACCCAGAGACCAGGGAGTGGCAGGGGAAATGCATACATACCCATGTCTGTGTGAATAGTGTTGCTTTCCTGTCTTATCTAGGCTTCCAGCAGTTCGATAGAGCTACCATTAATTCCGCTTACCCTGTCCCAGTCTATACATAAAAGCTATAGTTAAATTTTCAGATTTGTTTTATATGGATATTCCCATAAAAATAAAAAATAAATATAAAAATCCACCATAACTTATAAAATACAAAGTAATACAATATTGTTACACAAAATTAAATGGTGCAAAGGTGAATACTTTTTTAGGTAATGTATATAAATCGTGACAGTACATTTTGTGAACAGGGAACCAATCTGGGCAAATTTAAAAAGCAAAAGGAACTCAAACATTCTATTAAGGATATGAATTCTTTGCTACACAATATCACACCACTATTATTTTTTTTGTTGTAAGCATGAATCATCCAAGAGACTAAGATAACTGACTGCTACTGGAATAAAACACATTTAGGAGATAATATGCATCACAACAACACATTTTTCTAAATTAAAAGCGTTCCCAATATGTACATTTCCTTTATATGTTTCAAGGACTATTATCAAGGTTCATGGAAATAAATCACAGCATGCTCTACAGTGAGGGTGAATTGTATATTGGGAAGAACAGCTCCATATTGTGTAAATGGGTATTTTTAATAAAGAGAATACACATACAAATACCGTATCAAAAAGGCATAAGCAGCAAGGTATGAACGCAATGCTTCAAAAAATAATTCTAAGAACAACTATAAACAAATTATCTGTCTGAAGGCAGAAGCCAAATATCAATAAGAGAAAGAAATATTATAATATGTCTAAAAATAAAAAATATTGAATTTAAAGGGAACCTGTCACCAGCATTTTAGCTATAAAGCCAGCAATACCTGGTGAAAGTGGGTGAAAAATCATTGTCATCTAAGCTATAAATATGTTCTAAGTAAGCTCTGTAACTTTAGTATTCCGTTTTTCAGTGGCCCCAAGCCATATGTAAATGAGCAGAAAAGAGTCAAATCTTCATCTGAAAAGAGTCAGATTTTCATTCCTCCAGCATCTCAGAGTGGACTCCACCTCCTTCTTTTTGATTGACAGCTCCTTAGCCAGTCAGGGCCAGACAGGTGGCAACGGTGGGTGGGGTTAAGAAGCTGCATCCCAGAGGGAAAAATAATTACCATAAAAGGCGGGAAGAGTTTAAACGACGATATTTACAGACAGAGGAGGACTTCAGGAAAGAAGAGAACAGGAACGAACTCTGGACAGCTGCGGCCATTGAGGGGTCAGGTGAGTTTAACAGGTAAGATGTTGATGACAGGATCCCTTTAAAGTAGTGAGACTGTATGTGGGATAGAAATAACTCAAAGTGTCTGTATCAATACATACAATGCTTCCCAGGATTGGTCAAAATGCAGCAAGTGCTTTGGACAATCCCTTTTTGGTAATGATGCCTCACAACAGGCTGTCCAACTGCTGGGAGCACCATCGATGAACTATAATCTGTGGAGGAACCTTGCAGCAAGGGTTCAATTCCCCTGCAGAACCACTAGAGTATAATTAAAACATTACACAGTTCCCAGTAAAATGCATGGATATGACAGGTTCACCAAAGTGGAAGACAACCTTTGTAGGCAGTATTTGCTCTGGATGAGGGTCCTGAACAGTGCATTTCCTGTCTAACAACTTGGATACAGTCAAAGTTCTCCAAAAGACCACCTCTTTAAGAAGACCACCGCCTTTCCTGTGACAGATTTTCTGTTCCACCATATACTATGCATACTGACCGTATTCTTTGAAAAGACCACCCCGCTAGAAGATTATGTTTCAATGCTATTTATTTGTGGTGGTCTCAAAGAGGTTTCACTGTATTTGAAAATGTTTTTTTTTTAAACATGAAACCCCTTTGACCATCGCATTAAATGGTCACTGCCATACAAAATAAACTAATTCCTCAATCAAATAAAAGAAACTTGTAATAACACCTGGAAAAACTGTTACTGTTACACCACTGGTGGTGCTCAAGACCGCAACACCAGAAAATCGCTATCACATGGGTGAAGCACATACAGTATAAACACTGATAGAAAACAAAAAGGCACAAGTAACTCAGCAGTGGAAGAGCCGAACCGGATACTGAAGGTACGTAGTAGAAAAAGGAGACGATACATAAATGGAGTGGATGGCAGTTGAATAGCATTCAAGCAGTAACAAAGGAATAGACAGTGGACAAGAATAAACAGCACTCACTGATGCTATCTGAATACTATCCCACAGCAGTGTAAAGCAACAGATTGGAAGCACACCAAATGCACAGGAAATGCAAACAAACCAGTGGAACTACTGATCCCAGGATACACAAGACCACAATACAAAAACTAGATCTCTCAGAGGACCAACAGGTGCCACAGTACAAACAAACACATAAACAAGAACAAAGTCGCCAACAAAAATCTGGAAGAAGTTTAGCACATGCCAGAAACAGTATAACCAGCCCATAGTAATCCAGGCCTGAAGTATATATATGCCCAAGAAAAGTACTCCAGCTGCTAATCGTAACAGTTACAAACCTCTAATGGGCAATTTGGTCAGTATAAAAAACTAGCCACTGTTGTTGGTTGATGTGACTTCATTGCTTTCACTTTTGAACCCTATCAAGATCTCATACTGAATGTTATGGCCAATCTGGTTATATATTACGTGATTTTTATAACTGATCCAAAAATCAAATTAATTTAAAACATGTTGAATCACAGCATTTGTATTTTTCGAATTGACATATGTTGTTCCTGCAGTATTATTATTTGAGCCATATTCCTGCTGTTGTTTTTAAATAAATAAAAAAAACAACTAATGGCTGGTACTATTGTAGGGGTATTGTACCATGTAATTGGAAAATGTACAACAGTATTATTTAAGCACATTATGTCATCATTATATGAAGACTATAATACTAGTATATATGGCAGCATCATGTGGGACATTGTAAGGCAGCATTATGTAGTCACGGTTTGGTACTATTTAGATCTTTTTATGTGTTTGTATGTGAATGAATGGGATGGTTTTGGAGGTGTGGTCCATTGAGTAATGCCTATAGCAGCCCAATATCTAAAAACATTTCTGTAATTTCCCCTGTTAGTAAGTGACATAGGGAAAAAAGTGTCAATCAGTGGCTGGTGGGCGGGGGGAGCATGAATATATGAATATACTTCTACCCATTCCTGTAGGGCAGCATAAGTATGTGACAAATCCACTTTAATGGAAAAAGACCTACACATTCAATCTTTGCTGAACTTCTTGGGGATAATTGTTACAGTTAAGTTTCATAAACCCTCATTCTGTATCAGATAACTGTTCTCTTGTCCTATGACTGATTATTTTATACAGTGTGTAATTGTATGCACAGTTGATACTATATATAGTAATCCACAAACAGCACAATATATGGCTTTATGTGTTAAAATGAAGGCATATCCATGACGTTATGACATTTGAAAGTAATTTGCAAATATTAAGAACACTTTTTTTTTTAAGAACACATATTTAATTTTTTTTCAAGCTCATTAGAAATAGTCATTACTTACTGTGTGTCTTTGATCAGAGGAGTGCTTCCTAGCTTAAAACATGTCTTTTCACCTCCACAGGATGTCTTTCTTAGAGAAAACTGCTCAGCGAGGTCATATCCTGTAGAAAGAGCAATTATGACATTAGGAAGGTAAAGCACTGGGCATAAAAATACTTAATGACATGACCCAAAATATTTCCAATTATTTGAAAAAAAACAACTATTATCTGTATTTTATTATCAGTTCTATCAAAGGACTCACTGTTTCTAAACCATCTATAATCATGTTCCTGACTACTGAAATCCAGTAAGACCTGTTCACCAGTAATTCTCCAAAAACTTAAGTATACACTTTATGCAACTTTACTAATAGTCACAACAGCCATTAAATTAATAGAACAAACAAAATATAAATTTTGGATAGTTATTGGCTTGATCTAATGCTAACATGAAATTTAAACACAAAAAAACAGACTCAAAAAATGATGTGCCATCTGTTTCTTTACTAATACTTTAAATTCATTTTCTACTCTAAAATACTATATTATCTAAAAAGGTCCAAAATTGTAAATGAGTTCAATGAAATTTGATCTACCTTTAGCCACCAAAACAGGGAGCGTAGGAGTTTATTGCATACTGCTTATATATTAAACTCAACAGTAAAATATTACACAGTTAGCTACTGAGACCATTGAATTCTATTTATATGGAGTTGATTCATTAAAAAACCGAATGTTGGACCTAACAACAACAACAACACAGTGTTAAAAAAGTAGATATTCACTTTAGGGCTCATGCACACAGATGAGAAAAAAAAACCATTTCTAATGAAATCTGAGGCATACAGCGGTACAGAAGAGATCAAATGCACCTCTGTGGGTGCATGAGACCTAAAAGTAGACATTTTTAGCAAACCCTAACTATGCTTTCTTAAGGTGCCCTAATTATATCTATCGACAATTGCCCATTTTTTTTTTTTTTTTAGACTATAACTTTCTATTATTCTTAAAATATTTATTGCACTATTTTTTGTGATTTTAGTTGTTATTAGAGTAATAATAAGTATGAAAGCATAAAATATTACATACCTGATATATACAGATTGTCTGTGTAACCTTGTCTATTATCAGATCCATAAATTCCTAGGACAGGACACACTGTAAGAATAACAACAACAAATACACGTTACTAACTCTGCTTTGAGGTAAGCAGTGTATAAAAAAAAAAGGATTCAATGTATAAGATCAAGTACAAGATTAAAGGGCTTGCCCGGTTTTAGCAAATTATAAATTTTATTTGTACAATTAAAAGTCATAAACTTTTCCAATATACTTTCTGCATTAATTCCATGCAGTTTTTAACCCCTTAATGTTTTAAACCTTAGTGACCAGAGCAATTTTCAGTTTTGCTATTCACAGATGTAACGCAGTATAAGGGTTTGTGCACACAATATCGACCATTACGTCTAAAATTACGGAGCTGTTTTCAGGAGAAAACAGCTCCGTCATTTCAGACGTAATTGCTCGTACTCGCATTTTGCGAGGTGTCTTTGACAGCCGTAATTTGGAGCTGTTGTTCGTTGGATTCAATGAAAAACGGCTGAAATTACGTCCAAAGAAGTGTCCTGCACTTCTTTGACGAGGCAGTCATTTTACACGTCGTCTTTTGACAGCGACGTGTAAAATTACAGGTCGTCTGCACAGTACGTCGGCAAACCCATTCAAATGAATGGGCAGATGTTTGCCGATGTATTGGAGCCGTATTTTCAGGCGTAAATCAAGGCATAATACGCCTCATTTACGCCTGAAAATAGGTCGGGTGAACCCAGCCTTACTCTGTATGTGTTTTATGTATTGATGTGAATTTTGCACTGTTTTCTTGGGACATGTAGTGCTTCCTTTTTGTGGTATATATGTTAGGTAACATCTTTGTTACTTTTTTTATAGCCGTGGAAAGACAGAAAAAAAGAAAAATTTAGATTTTTCATTATTTAAAATGTAACAGTTTGAAAATAAAAGTAATTGTATCATACAAATGTATTGAAATATATTTTTTCATTTATCCTGATTATAAGGACACCTGACTTGAAGGTGTAGTTTATTTTTTTTGACCAGAAATATAGTATAAAACACAAGTGCCCCTTTTTTCAATTGCACACTAAAATGTCTTAATTTCGTTTTTTACACCATGGTAGTAATGTATGGGTAATGGACTTGAAGTACAATAAATAATGGTAAAAAAAAACATTGTGTTCTACAAACTAGACACTCTGAAGTCTATTTCTAGTGGTTCAATTTCCGTTTTAACCCTTCACACTTTTTACAGAATTTGTCCAAACTTGGGCCAAAAAAATGTAAATAGCTTTTTTTTTTTTACAAAAGTGGTACTTTTCTTAAGCCATTTCGAAACACCATATGACATACTGGTAAAAGTGACACCTTTCCACATTCTGCTATTTTTCCCGTGTACGGCGATACCAAATATGTGTGTCTAATCTATTATATGGACCCGCTATAGGGCATATCATAGAAGGAGTCCATTTTGGCTATTGGAGGCCTTTTTATGCCAGAGCTGATTTTAGGGAACCACGCTATATTGGCCGTGGTACTGCAGGTCATTTTGACAAGTATAAATGCACTGCTAATATTTATCTAGGGGTATAGTGAGTATTTTTAATAGGTGGAAAGAAATAAAAAATAGTTTTTTCCAGAAAATACAGTATTGCTGCATTTTTACAGTAAGTATGAAAGTAAATGAGTTAATAATGTGGATAATATCACGGTCTTTGCCTTCATAGATTCTAAAGGCAGATGTGTAGCCTGTACCGCTCTCAGAGAGCTTGTAGATTGTAACCCCATATTTTGCTCTCTTTGAGGGGATGTACTGGCGGAATGAGAGCCTGCCTTTGTAACTCATCAGCGATTCATCCACCGCTAGGTTTTTGTCGGGGTTGTACACCGGCATAAATGGCTCCTCCAAAAATTTTATCAGGGGCCTTATTTTATACAGGTGGTCACGGCCTGGGTCACTACTGGGGGGGGGGGGTGGTGATTTTCGTTAAAATGAAGGAAGCGCATTAGCAATTCATATCTGCTTCTGGTCATAATGGCTGGAAAAACAGGTGTGGCATGCAGGGTCGTAACTAGGAAAGACTGGGCCCCATAGCAAACTTTTGACCGGGGCCCCCCCTCCCCTGGGTGTCACACAACCCCCCCTTGTAGATAGTGCCTTTTTTACAGCCCCCCCCTGTAGATAACGCCATACAGCCCCCCCTGTAGATAACTCCACAGACCCCCACTGTAGAGAACGCCATACAGCCCCCCCTGTAGAGAACGCCATACAGCCCCTGTAGATAACGCCATACAGCCCCCTCTGTAGATAACGCCATACAGCCCCCTCTGTAGATAACGCCATACACCCCCTCTGTAGATAACGCCATACAGCCCCCTCTGTAGATAACGCCATACAGCCCTTGTGTGTGTGTACATCTGGGCGTTTTTACTTCTTTTACTAGCTGGGCGTTGTGAATAGAAGTGAATGATGCTGACGAATCAGCATCATCCACTTCTCTTCACAACGCCCAGCTTCTGGCAGTGCACAGACACACAGCGTGTTCTCGAAAGATCACGCTGTGACGTCCTCACTTCCTGCCCCAGGTCCTGCATCGTGTCGGACGAGCGAGGACACATCGGCACCAGAGGCTACAGTTGATTCTGCAGCAGCATCAGCGTTTGCAGGTAAGTAGCTACATCGAGAACACGCTGTGTGTCTGTGCACTGCCAGAAGCTGGGCGTTGTGAAGAGAAGTGGATGATGCTGATTCGTCAGCATCATTCACTTCTATTCACAATGCCCAGCTAGTAAAAGAAGTAAAAATGGCCAGATGTACACACACACAATACACGCCCAATTGTACTTTAACTTTAAACACGCCCAGTTGTACTTTAGAAAGCCTAATTTGCATAAATATAAAAATGGTCATAACTTGGCCAAAAATGCTCGTTTTTAAAAAAAACAAAACATTACTCTTATCTACATTGCAGCGCCGATCTGCTGCAATAGGAGATAGGGTTTGCAAAATCTGGTGACAGAGCCTCTTTAAGTGGCGTCGCGCTGTAGTAGCCATAGCAGCAGCTAGCGGAGCCTCCGGCCATGGTGGGGGCCCGTGCCGGCGGGCGACACGGGCCCCCTCATGCCACGGGCCCTGTAGCAGCCGCTACGGCTGCTACAGCGGTAGTTACGCCACTGGTGGCATGTGTAGGGCTTGTTGCCCAATATGACCGGATTGAGGGCTTTTTCACTAACCCCATGTTGAGGATGAGCCCTAAAACTTTTTTAAGTTTGCCAGTATTTGTAGGGTGCCACTGCTTTGCATAGGAGGACGTTGGCTTTTCAGCAAAGAATTGGCGAGCATAGAGATTAGTTTGGTTTACAACCAGCTCCAATAGTTCATCTGTAATGAATATTTTAAAAAAATCGGGGGCTGTAAAATTTTCCACATTAATATTTATGCCTGGTGTGGCAATAAATTCGGGGATATTAGGGGAAAATGACTCTGTGTGTACCCACTCAATATATTCTGGGGGAATAGAGTAGGCCGTGTTTTGTGGCCGTGTTTTGCCGTGTTTTGTGGTACTTCTGCGACATGCCCGGACTCTGCAGCGACACTTGCATTTGCAGAAAGCGTATCACTGTCGTTGATATTACTGGTAGACAACACTTCTACCTCGGACGCGGTTTCTGTATCGCTTTCATCAGAGTCAGAAATTAACACGGCGTATGCCTCTTCCACCGTGAACCTTCTATGGGCCATTGTAATTACACACACGTACAACAAAGACTGTAACCTGACGCACACGCAGACAAATTGTATTATTTTTTCTTTACTTTTTTTTCACAAAAATACACGGACGTCACAAAAGCATGCTCCACAAAAAACTGATGTCGAACAAACACGTAGACTATAAATTTTTTTTTTTTACATATATATTTTTTTTTTTACTTTTTTTTTTGTACAAAAAAAATACACAGACGTCACACACAAAAACCCTAGGCAAAAACTAGATTAAACCTAGGCTAACCCTAGACTAAACCTCGGATGACCCTAGACTAAACCTCGGATAACCCTAGACTAAACCTCGGATAACCCTAGATTAAACCTCGGATAACCCTAGACTAAACCTCAGCTAACCCTAGACTAAACCTAGACTAAACCTAGACTAAACCTAGACTAAACCTAGGCTAAACCTAGGCTAACCCTAGACTAACTCTAGACTAACCCTAGACTAACTCTAGACTACAACCTAGAATAACTCTAGACTAACCCTAAGGGCACATTCACACGTGGCGGGATTGCTGTGGAATTCCGCTGCGGACAGTCCGCAGTGGAATTCTCCAGCGGCCGTTTTTTACATTTGTTTCTATCCATTTTTACGAAAGTTAGTTCAGACCTTGCGGAAAACTCCGCTGCGGACCATAGGCTGCGGTGCGGAATTTTCCCTCCGCAGCATGCACTGTCTGTTGAATTTCACTGCGGATTTCAGCCTTTGCAATGCAAAAACTGAAATCTATGGCAAGTCCGCTGTCTTTTCTGCAACGTCTGAATTACCTGTCAAATATGCAAATGTTTGTGCAGATTCGTTGCGTAATTGCCCCAAATCTGCACCAACATTTGCAGCGGAAAAACTCTGCCACCTGTGAACGTGCCCTAAGGATAACCCTAGCCTAGTTATACAATTGAAGTTTATATAAAGATTAGATTTTTTGTAATTTAGTGTCTTTGGTGTCACAGTAAAATTGTCTCTCTGTCTCTTCTCATACAAAGTAACAAGTGTGAGGAGAGACAGAGAGACAGGTAGGAGAAACACTTTGTTTTTAATTTTGTGATCACTGTGAATGGTTCTCACTGTGATCACAGGAACGGAGACCACTGTTCTTGTTCTCCGATCATCACTCTGAAGCCAAGGCTGTTGCTAACAGCCTTGGCTTCAGAAGCAGATTACCCGTTGACCGGGAAACCCGCTCCGATGCGGCCCCCTCCCTCCCAAACCACTCAGATTTGGCGCTTGCTATTGAGTGCCGCATCTGAGGGGTTAAATACGATCGGAGACCACTGCTAGTGGTCTCTGATCGTTGCCCTAAAGTCCGAGGCTGTTACCAGCAGCCCGGACTTCAGGAGATCCCCGCGAAAACCTCTCCGATGCGGCCCCTTCCCTTCCAAACCACTCAGATTCGGCACTTGCTATTCAGCACCGCATCTGAAGGGTGTTACTAAGTTCCCGGTCCTCAGGAGATCCCCGCACGATGACAGAAAAGTGGTTCTGAAGTGCCGACGTGAAAAGCCGACACTTCAGAAGAACTACCCTGAACGGCCGACGTAAAAACACTATACGCCGGTCATTAAGGGGTTAATATCTGTTTGTTGTTATTTATTAGGAATATTCATTATTTACTTCCAGTGGATACAATTCTATCCCTGGTCATGTGATGGACACACAGGTGCTGGGATTGTTAGAAGACACAGCTCTGATGAACACTACTGTAACTGTAACGATCCCAGCACCTGTGTGTCCATCACATGACCATGGACAGAATTTTATCCACTGGGAGTAAACAATGAATGTTCCTACTAAATAACAACATAGCAGATATCTTGAAAACCTTGTACAAAAAATAACAAATTTGCTGAAAACGGATAACCTTTTTAAGGCGATAATATTATGCCCGTGTTTACCAAAATTAACTTTATAATAACATTGTATCATTTAACAATAACTAAGATACCAAAAACAAAAATAGCAGAGCTTCCACTGACTTCTATAGGCAAAACAAATAAAAACGCTTAGAGGCTATGTGCACCTTTGAAAAAGTTTTTGTTTTTATTTAATAAAAATGTGTATCAGTGTGTTTGATGCAACTTTCGGAAAGGGTATGTTCACATGCAGAGTTTTTAGAAGTATTTCTGGGCGTAAACACCTCGAAATGCTTGAAAAATGCTAGCTAAAAAATGCCCCGTAAAAAGGAGCATGTCACTTCTTGAGCGATTTCTGGAGCTGTTTTTCATTGTGTCAATGGAAAAACAGCTCCAAAAATGGCTCCAAAAACGCCTCAAAAAAGTTTCGACTACAAAAACGGCTAAAAATCAGAGGCTGTTTTCCCTTGAAAACAGCTCTGTCATTTTCATCCATTTTTTATTTTGCGTGTGAACATAGCCTAATAGGTCGATCCTGCGTGTCAGAGACGCACAGGACTCGCTGACACGGAACCCGTCAGTGCCGCTGACCTGACAGATTCAGGTCTCAGCACAAGATATAGCTGTTCTGTATACAGAATGCAAAGCAGCTATATCGCAAAAAGTTAAAATAATGTTTAATAAAAATTCATTACAAAGTTACACCAAACACACTAATACATATTTTTATTGAAATTTTTAGTAAAACAAAAAGTTTTCAAAGGTGTACTGCAGCCTTTAAAGAGGAAATCTAGTCAACATTAGTTTCTGATGTCTCAAAGATTGCGTTTTGGCAATATTTAGATATGTCTGGAAATCGGACTTTCTAAGCAAAGGTTTATTCTAATGGGTGCTTAGAATGTTGTGTCAGATTTTCATTAGCAGAAATCTTTGAGCATGCAGTTTATGAGCTATTTCATGCGCCAATAAAGGTATCACTCCTAGAATACCTTTTTCTTTTTAACGTCAGTATTTTACATCACATAGGTCTGAAAATAATTACTGGCCTGAGAACACAGACCTTCCCAATGTGATCTTCTCATATCTATTAATTGCATATCATAAGATTATTCTGACTGTACTTCCCAATTAAGGTTCAATAATTTTAATATTTTTCCATAGTTTTTCACATTAATTATCACTACAGAACAAAATGTCAGCTCAATATACAAATCTACAAGAAAATATGTGGTAAGGAGCCAACCAGGATTGTTGGAGCATTAAATTATATTTTTAATGCAAAGTAATTGATCAACCCCACACAAGGAGATATTAAAATAGGAAATTGAGCCAAATTATAAAGATACGCAGAAAAAAAAAGTTGTTCAAACATATCAGTCTGGAACGGGTTGCATTGCCAGTTCTCTAAAACGACAAATCTCCAATTGAAGACTTGAAACAGCGATACATTTTCTCAGTTTGCTGGCTTGCCAAAAGTACTCCAATGGCATAGTGTTAATTTATCCAGGAAGTCATAAAACATAACAGAATCCTTTCCGGAGAATTGCAGTTTCACCATCGGTAGGTCAGTGTTTACATGACTCCACAATGAGTAAATTGGCCAAAATATGGCATTTATGGAAAACCCCTGGTGCTTTTCTCACATTTGCTTTTGGTGCTTTTCTCACATTTGCATAGAAAAAACCCAAATAGCTGACTAAATACGAACCAAGATAATTTGTCCAAAATACAAAAGCAAGTATACAAAAGCCATTCAGGGTGACAAAACACAATTATAGGCAGTAGAGACCATTTTAAGCGCAACCTCAAATCCGTCACAACTCTGATCGACAGTGTCTAAGGCGACCCTAAGGTGTTTGCCACAGCCGACCGCAAGGTGGGATGGACTTTGCTACTTAGGAACTAGCTTTTTTTTTAGCAGAGTTAAGCGTTGGATAGGAGGTGCAATGCAGACTAACCTAAGCAGGAAACCAGACAGCCAGGGTTTAAACAGAAAGTCCAAAATTAGAAAGAAAGCGAATATCAGGAATAGCAAAGGTCAAAACCGTCCGGGAGCAGATAATCCAAAATCAGCAAACAAGGGGTTAACGAGAGACAAGCCGAGGTTAGTTTCCAAAAGGTCCAGAAGTCAGGAGTGTAGGGAATGTAGGAAGCTTGATCAGACACCTGAAGGCAGGAAAATTCACAAGCACTGACAGGTGGAGGAAGCTGGGTATACAGTGAAGGAAATAAGTATTTGATCCCTTGCTGATTTTGTAAGTTTGCCCACTGTCAAAGACATGAACAGTCTAGAATTTTTAGGCTAGGTTAATTTTACCAGTGAGAGATAAATTATATTTAAAAAAAAAAAGAAAATCACATAGTCAAAATTATATATATTTATTTGCATTGTGCACAGAGAAATAAGTATTTGATCCCCTACCAACAATTAAGAGTTCAGCCTCCTCCAGACCAGTTACACGCTCCAAATCAACTTGGTGCCTGCATTAAAGACAGCTGTCTTAAATGGTCACCTGTATAAAAGACTCCTGTCCACAGACTCAATTAATCAGACTGATTCTAACCTCTACAACATGGGCAAGACCAAAGAGCTTTCTAAGGATGTCAGGGACAAGATCATAGACCTGCACAAGGCTGGAATGGGCTACAAAACCATAAGTAAGACGCTGGGTGAGAAGGAGACAACTGTTGGTGCAATAGTAAGAAAATGGAAGACATACAAAATGACTGTCAATCGACATCGATCTGGGGCTCCATGCAAAATCTCACCTCGTGGGGTATCCTTGATCCTGAGGAAGGTGAGAGCTCAGCCGAAAACTATACTGGGGGAACTTGTTAATGATCTCAAGGCAGCTGGGACCACAGTCACCAAGAAAACCATTGGTAACAAATTACGCCCTAATGGATTAAAATCCTGCAGTGCCCGCAACGTCCCCCTGCTCAAGAAGGCACATGTACAGGCCCGTCTGAAGTTTGCAAATGAACATCTGGATGATTCTGAGAGTGATTGGGAGAAGGTGCTGTGGTCAGATGAGACTAAAATTGAGCTCTTTGGCATTAACTCTACTCGCCGTGTTTGGAGGAAGAGAAATGCTGCCTATGACCCAAAGAACACCGTCCCCACTGTCAAGCATGGAGGTGGAAACATTATGTTTTGGGGGTGTTTCTCTGCTAAGGGCACAGGTCTACTTCACCTCATCAATGGGAGAATGGGTGGAGCCATGTACCGTCAAATCCTGAGTGACAACCTCCTTCCCTCCACCAGGACATTAAAAATGGCTCGTGGCTGGGTCTTCCAGCACGACAATGACCCGAAACATACAGCCAAGGCAACAAAGGAGTGGCTCAAAAAGAAGCATATTAAGGTCATGGAGTGGCCTAGCCAGTCTCAAGACCTTAATCCCATCGAAAACTTATGGAGGGAGCTGAAGATCCGAGTTGCCAAGCGACAGCCTCGAAATCTTAATGATTTACAGATGATCTGCAAAGAGGAGTGGGCCAAAATTCCATCTAACATCTGTGCAAACCTCATCATCAACTACAAAAAACGTCTGACTGCTGTGCTTGCCAACAAGGGTTTTGCCACCAAGTATTAAGTCTTGTTTGCTAAAGGAATCAAATACTTATTTCTCTGTGCACAATGCAAATAAGTATATATAATTTGGACTATATGATTTTCAGTTTTTTTTTAAAAATATAATCTATCTCTCACTGGTAAAATTAACCTAGCCTAAAAATTCTAGACTGTTCATGTCTTTGATAGTGGGCAAACTTACAAAATCAGCAAGGGATCAAATACTTATTTCCTTCACTGTAAATACTAATTCTACACCTGAAGGCAGAAAGACAGACAAAAGAGATAGGCTCAAGGTAAAACAGACACGCCCAGAAGCCAGAACCATAGTCATGGTAACCTTAAGGGAATAAGCGTTTTCCTGACATTAAAGAGGCTCTGTCACCAGATTTTCAAACCCCTATCTCCTATTGCAGCAGATCGGCGCTGCAATGTAGATAACAGTAACGTTTTGTTTTTTTTAAAACGAGCATTTTTGGCCAAGTTATGACCATTTTTATATTTATGCAAATGAGCCTTTCTTAAGGACAACTGGGCGTGTTTAAAGTTAAGTCCAAGTGGGCGTGTATTGTGTGTGTACATCTGGGTGTGTTTACTTGCTTTACTAGCTGGGCGTTTTGAATGGAAGTGTATGATGCTAACGAATCAGCATCATCCACTTCTCTTCGTTACCACCCAGCTTCTGGCAGTTCACAGACACACAGCGTCTGACTCGATGAAGTTCCTGTGGGAGGAAGTGAGTGACGTCACAGCGTGATCTCGAGAGGACACGCTGTGTGTCTGTGAACTGCCAGAAGCTGGGTGGTAACGAAGAGAAGTGGATGATGCTGATTCGTCAGCATCATACACTTCCATTCACAACGCCCAGCTAGTAAAGCAAGTAAACACACCCAGATGTACACACACAATACACGCCCACTTGGACTTAACTTTAAACACGCCCAGTTGTATTTAAGAAAGGCTCATTTGCATAAATATAAAAATGGTCATAACTTGGCCAAAAATGCTTGTTTTTGAAAAAAAACAAAACACGTTACTGTTATCTACATTGCAGCGCCGATCTGCTGCAATAGGAGATAGGGGTTTGAAAATCTGGTGACAGAGCCTCTTTAAGGCCCTGTTCACATCTCGTTTTTTCACTATGTCTAGCATGTACATTGGGAAAACTCCTGATGTACACGCTAAATGTGTCTATAGGGCTCCATTAGCCAGACGGAGGCCAAATGAGTGTCCTTTTAACTTCTGTTGTACTGGTATACATTAGTATACTTTTTTTGAAGCATGGAATAACAGTAGACTACGCTTTTCCATCTAGCTAGATCCCGCAAAAAAGTATACCGCGCAATATATTTTTTCTTTTACATGGGGTCCTATGGATGACGGATTCCTCAGTATGGCATTTGTCACAGCCCTCCATTAAACATATGCAGGTTGACCACCACTTGTAAAGGTCCACAAAAAGTGAGCCTAAGCATGACAATCTAAATTTGTTATTTTTACTCAATCAGAAGTAACACTACTTGAAAAAAAAGAATACATTTTACTACATTCAAGAAATATTGTTTGATTGAATAAAACTTCATGCACTAATTGGTGTAGATGCCAGGGGAGCTAGAAAAACATACTGAAAAGAACATAAAAGCAAATTAAAACATACTTAACTTTTAACAAAAGCAATTCCCCAGACAACAGAATACTAGTAGAACACCCTGATCTAAGCAAATTATTACTTAATTATGTCACACTCATGCCGCAAAAATGTCTTCATGCTTAAAGCATTTCTAGTAAAGTATTAATAAAGCTCGTTTTGTATGTAAGCATATTAGTCTCAGAAAAAGGGTCTATAATTACACTTACTTGTAATTACACCATGCATAAAATGTGAATGGATTACATGTACAATACTATCACTAGAATATTCAACCTCCATTAGAATATTCAACCTCCATTAGGAAATGGTTAATACTCTTATCCTTAACCATGGTATTTATTTACAATTTTCTATGCTCCAGCGCATATTGACTTGGTCTCCATTTCCTTAAATTTTATTCCACATCAGAACTGCCTGTTAAAATGAGAATATTTCATATGTTGTGTAAAATGTACACATGCAGGAGGATTTTTATCAAAATGAAACAAATTCATAAATGGAAAGCTCTTATTCAGCCTCAATAGAGGAACATAAGTATTATTCCTTCCAGCTGATATAGCATGTTTTATATTGACAATTTATGTAACATACCACGTTGTAAACAGCTGTGTGACATGCTCAGTTTACTTTTAACTCCTTAATGACCGGGCATGTTTGTACCTTAATGACCAAGCCAGATTTGTCAAATCTGGTATGTGTGACTTTATCAGAGAATAACTCTGTGAAAGTTTTGAATATCCAAGTAATTCTGACATTGTTTTTTCGTCACATGTTGTACTTTATTTTAGTGGTAAAAGTAGACTGATACGATTTGCGGAAATTAATTAAAAAATAGAGAAATTGAAGAAATTTTGTAAAAATTATCATTTTTCCCTATTTTTAACTGCAATATGTCACATATGTACATACATACTGCACAATTTTTTTATTTAAATATATATTTCCATCTCTTTACTCTATTTTGGCAGCACTTTTGAAAAAAAAATTTTTTTTTTCAGCAATTTGGAAGACTTACAAGTTTAGTAATCATTTTATACATTTTGAAGTACATTTTGTTTTCCTGCACCAAGCCAGGTTTTCAGAGGCTCATAGGTGTCAGAATGGTGGAAACCCCCACAAATGACCCCATTTAGAAAACTAGACCCCTTAAGGTATTTATTAAGGGGTGTTGTAAGTATTTTGACCCCACAGTTTTTTTGTAAGAATTCATGCAAAGCAGGCGTAAAAAAATATAATTTCACTTTTTTCATAAAAGTATCACTTTGAAGACCGATTTCTGTGTAAAGTGACCATGAGAATGAAGAAACACACCCCAAAATATATCACCCTATTTCTCCTGTTTTCAAAAATGCCCCCATTGTGACCCTAATGCATTGCTTGGACACACGACAGGGCCCGAAAGGGAGGGAGCACCCGGAGGCTTTCAGGACTCATATTTTGCTTGAAAATGTTTTAGGCCCTACTGTATATTTGGAGAGGTTTTGAGCTACCAGAGCGATAGAATCTCCCCATAAACGACCCCATTTAGAAAACTAGACCCTTTAAGGTATTTATCTAGGGGTGTAGTGCGTACTTTGACCCCACAGTTTTTTGCTAAATTTAATGCATAGCAGGTGAAAAAAAAACAAAAAACACTTTTTTCATAAAAGTATCACTTTGAAGACCAATTTCTGTGTAAAGCGACCATGAGAATGAAGAAACACACCCCAAAATATATCACCCTGTTTCTCCTGTTTTCAAAAATGCCCCCATTGTGACCCTAATGCATTGCTTGGACACACGACAGGGCCCGAAAGGGAGGGAACACCCGGAGGCTTTCAGGACTCCTATTTTGCTTGAAAATGTTTTAGGCCCCACTGTACATTTGGAGAGGCTTTGAGCTGCCAGAACAATAGAAACTCCCCATAAACGACCCCATTTAGAAAACTAGACCCCATAACGTAATTATTTAGGTATATAGTAATTATTTTGACCCCACAGTTCTTTGCTAAATTTAATGCATATCAGGTGAAAAAAAAAAGAATTTCACTTTTTTCATAAAAGTATTTGTTTGAAGACTGATTTCTTTGTAAAGCGAACATGAAAATGAAGAAACACACCCCAAAATCTATCACCCTCTTTCTCCTGTTTTCAAAAATACCCACATTGTGGCCCTAATGCGTTGTTTGGACACACGGCAGGGCCCCAAAGGAAGGGAGCACCCGGAGGCTTTCAGGACTCATATTTTGCTTGAAAATGTTTTAGGCCCCACTGTACATTTGGAGAAGCTTTGAGCTGCCAGAACGATAGAAACTGCCCATAAACGACCCCATTTCGAAAACTAGACCCCTTAAGGTATTTATCTAGGGGTATAGTTAGCATTTTGACCACACAGGTTTTTCGCTAAATATATTGGAATTAGTCTGTAAAAATTAAAATGTACTTTTTTTCTGAAACAACATAGAAATTGTTATTATTTACAAGGAATAACGAAGAAAATGCACCCCAACATTTGTAAAGAAATGTCTCCCGATTACGACAATACCCCATATGTGGTAATAAACTGCTGTTTGGACCCACAGCAGGGCTCAGAAGGGAAGGAGCGCCATTTGGATTTATGATTTTGCTGGAATGGTTTTCGGTGCCATGTCGCATTTGCAATGCACTGGAGGGACCAAAACAGTGGAAACTCCCCCAAAAGTGACCCCATTTTGGAAAAACCTTCAAGGAATTTTTCTAGGGGTATAGTGAGCATTTACACCCCACGGGTCTTTTGCAGAGTTTATTAGAATTAGGGCACGAAAATTAATATCAAAATTTTTTCCACTAAAATGTCGCATTTTCTCATTTTCACAAGGGATAAAGGAGGAAAAAAACAACCATTTTTTATAAAGCAATTTCTCCCGAGTACGGAAATACCCCACATGTTGTCATACGTTTTTTCATTAGAAATGAATTAACCCTTTGAGGACTGATCCATTTTTTGCTTTCATATTTTAGATTTTCACTCCCTGCTTTCCAAGAGCCATAACGTTTTTTTTTTTCCATCAATAGAGCTGCGTGAGGGCTTATTTCTTGCGGGAGGAGCTGCAGTTTTTATTGGTAACATTTTTTGGTACATAAAAAGTGATTCAAAAGTTGTATTACATTTTTTTTTTAGAGCGAGGTTGACAAAAAAAAAAAAACTGCGATTTTGGCGGTTTCAATTATTACATTTTTTTAAGGTGTGCACTGTGCAAATTAAATAATGGTATATTGTAATAGTTCGGACTTTTACGGACGTAGCAATACCAATTTTGTTAATTTTTTTACATTACTTTAGAAGAAAAATGTGAAAAGGTGTTTTGTTTTTTTAACTTTAAAAAAAATAATTCTCACTACTAATAACTATAATTCTTCTACACATTTTATTAATCAATCCCCTTAGGGGACTTGATCCAGCGATCATTGGATCAGTGGTACAATACACTGCAGTGGTACAATACACTGCAATACTAATGTATTGCAGTATATTGTTATTCTTACAGGCTTCTGTAACAGAGCGATCGCTGTACCTGTCCGTTAGTACCGAGGGGGCCTGCTGTAATACACAGCCGACACCCACAGCGTATGGAGTGGGCTCAGCGCGTGAGCCGGCTCCATACATCAACCGCCGCACCATGACCGGCAATTAAGTCATAGTGCGCAAAGGGGTTAGTGCACAGCGGATGGTTCAAAGTGAAAATTGCAATTTTCCACTGATACGCCATTTTAGTGCATAATATGTTGCGCCCAGTTTGTGCCACAGAAGACAAATACCTCATAAAACGTTAAGCGGGTTCTCTCAGGTATGGCGACGCCGTATGTGTGGGCGCAAATTGTTGATTGGGCACACTGCAGGGCTCAGAAGGGAGGGACACCATTTTGCTTTTGGAGCGCAGATTTTGCTTGGTAGTTTTTCTGATATGTAATCTGTGCGAAGTACATCAGGGTATATGTAATCTGTGCGGGGTACATCAGGGTATATGTAATCTGTGCGGAGTACATCATGGGATATGTAATCTGTGCGGGGTACATCAGGGCATAATAAGAGGGTATAATAATGGGGTAAATAAATAATAATTCATAGATCTGTGGCCGGTGTCGCACTGATAAATGGCGCCCGATCTTATCTGCTTTTGGAACACTGCACATTTTGCATCGCCATATTCTGAGAGCCAGAACTTTTTTATTTTTTCTCCACCGGAGTGGTGTGAAAGCTTATTTGTTGTGGGATAATCTGTCGTTTTCATTGGTACCATTTTGGGGTACATGCGATTTATTTATTTTTATCACTTTTTGTTCCATTTTTTTGCAATCCTGAGCAAAAAACAGGAATTCTGACACTGTTTTTTAGGTTTTCTTTTTGCGGCGCTCACCGTACGCTATAAATGACATTTTTACTTTATTCTGCGGGTTGGTACGATTACGGTGATACCATATATTTATAGGTTTGGTCCTTTTTTTTAGCGTTTGCACAATAAAATGACTTATTTCTAAACAAAAAAAATTTCTGTGTCACCATATTCTGAGAGCCATAATTTTTTTAATTTTTTAGTCAAAAAAGCTGTGTAAGGGCTTGTTTTTTGCGGGACGGATAGAAGTTTTTATTGGTACTATTTTTGGGAACATGCGACTTTTTGATCACTTTTTATTCTTTATTTTGGGAGGGGTGGTGACCAAAAAAATTGTGATACTGTCGTCGTTTTTTATTGATTTTTTTGGGGGTGTTCATCGTGCGGGGAAAATAACATTACAGTTTTATAGTTGGGGTCGTTACGAACGCGGTGATACCAAATATGTGTACTTTTTTAACGTGTTCATTTTTTTTCTATAATAAAAGTTTTATTATAGGAAAAAAAGCAGTTCATGTTTATATCACTTATAACTTTTATTTTTATACTTTTTAAAAAACATTTTTATAACTTTTTTTTACTTTTTTTACTTGTCCCACTAGGGGACACTTAGTCTTGCAGCTTTGATCGCTGCTAGAGTACATTACACTACACACGTAGTGTAATGTACTCCAACTGTCATTGTGACGTGACTGTCACACTGACAGGAAGCAGAGGAGGAACGGCCGGAGGCTGTTCCTCCGAGGCTTCCGTACATGGCAACCCGGAGGTCATTATCTGACCTCCGATTGCCGTGACAAGCATCGGTAGCCCCCACGATCACTTCGTGGGGGCTGCCAATGTGCTTCAAACCACTTAAATGCGGCGACGGCAATCCGTCGCCGCACTTAAGGGGTTAACTGCCGAAAGCAGCGGCGATGGTCCGCTGTCCGGCGAGACTGATGTCTCAGCTGTCTAGGACAGCTGTCAGCGCGGGTCTGTCACTCTGTGTTTACACAGGGTGACAGTTTGAAATGCGGACGAAAATGCACGTCCTGGTGCGGGAACTAGCAGCCGACCAGGACGTGTATTTTCGTCCTTGGTCGTGAAAGGGTTAAATAGAATTGTTATAGAACGTATTAGCATGTAAAAAGTTTATAATGTTTTTATAGACAGAAACATATTCAGCAAGTGTCATGAACAGATACACAGTAAACAGTGAGGTCCCTGTTCTTCCCAAACCTCTGTCCCTGTTCTTCCCAAACGACCCGACCTAAACGACGGCGCACAACTGGGTGGCGTTCCCTATACTGGTACAAGTGAAACTGACAAACGGATAACACAGAGACAGTACGAAATAACAAAGGGTAACCTGGGAAGTACACGGAGGGAGAGGCAGGGAAATTGCGCCGCGGACAAGTCCGGGCGCAAAAGGCAGAGTCAGGCAGGCAGGGTCAAAAAGGGAGAGTGTGGAAAAAAACAAAAGTCAGAAGGCAAAGAAAAGTCAGGAGTCCAGCCGAGGTCAGTTCACAAGAAGTCAAAAAGCAAGTCACTCAGGGGAGTCTGAAACAAGGGAAAGCACCAGACAAGGAAACTAATTACAGACAAAGGCCAACTATCCCAGGCTGAACTAAATAAGGAGACGGCGGGAGCTCAGCAACATCAGCCAGGCTTTGATTGGCCTGACGCTTCTGAGCTCCTATTGGCTGCAGACTGCCTAACTCTGCCAGGCCGGGCGACGCCCGAGCGAGTAACTCTCGATGTCCTGGAGACCGCGGGAGCAACAGGCAGAGACTACGTGACAGCAAGTTTATTTTTATTTTTATCAAGTCTCTCAATTTCTACAACTGTGTTTAGCCAATGTTTCTTCTTTTAGGCCTTAAAGGGGTTATCCGGGGACCAAAAATTTGCATTGCAGTAATATATTTATGTGAAACTAAGTAACTTACTAATATACTGTAATTAAAAATTCTGTGCTAAGTGGTGCAGTTCAAACGTCATGAATTATTCAGGAAGTGCTGGGGCTTTTCTAAAAAGGATGATGCTCCGACACGGCCCCACGTGACTGAGCTCCTGCCTCATTTGCTATTCGTGAATATGACTGCAAAGAGCTGTCACATTGCCTATTGCTTGAGTCCTTAGCAGAGCAGCTAACTAAATGGCAAGGAGGCGTGATATGCTATTAATGACTAAAAAGGGAATACCCCTTTAAAATAGACATAAAATTCCACTAGTGGAAGATTAGGAGCTTACTAAAGATGTTTTTGTTTTTTTTAAACAAAAGTTTAGTGAGAATGTATAAATCCACGTGCAGTGTACTCTTTCTAGTGGTGGCTGCAGGCATTATCAGCTAGCGCTTTCCTCGGGACTCCAGCACTGCTCCCGAGGTCCATATTTGGTCAATTCAGGGGTTTCCTATTGCTGGAGTCCCCGAGCAGAGCATCAGCTGATGCTCTGACTGGGGACTCCACAACTCTCTGCCGACATCACTGTCACTGTCCATATATGGACAATAACGTCGGCTGAGCAGTACTGGCATCCCGAGGGCAGAGCATCAGCTGATGCTCTGCCTGGCAACTCCACAACTTCTGCCTACATCATTGTAACTGTCCATATATGGACAATGACGTTGGCAGAGTAGTACGGTAGTCCCCGAGTAAAGCATCAGCTGATGCTCTGCCTGGGGACTCCACAACCTCTGCCCACGTCACTGTCACTGTCTATATATGGACAATGACGTCGGCAGAGTATTACTGGTGTCCCGGAGCAGAGCATCAGCTGATGTTCTGCCTGGCGACTCTACAACTTCTGCCCACATCATTGTAACTGTCCATATATGGACAATGATGTCGGCAACACTACTAGAGTCCCGGAGCAGAGCATCAGCTGATGATTTGCTCGGGGACTCCAGGACTTCTGCCCACGTCACTGTCCATATATGGACAGTGACTTCGGCAAAAGTGCTGGAGTTCCGGAGCAGAGCATCAGCTGATGCTCTGCTCGAGGACTCCAGTACTGCTGCCGACGTCATTGTCCATATATGGACAGTGACAATGACGTGGGCAGAAGTTGTGGAGTCGCCAGGCAGAGCATCAGCTGATGCTCTGCTCGGGGACTCCAGTGATAGGAAACCTCTGAATTGACCAAATATGGACATCAGGAGCAGTGCTGGAGTCCTGAGCAAAGCGTTAGCTGATGCTCTGCTCGGGACTCAAGCAATAGGCAATGTGAAAGCCAGCGGCGTAACTACCGTGGCAGCAGTCATAGTGGCTGCTACGGGGCCCGGAGCTTGAGGGGGCCCGTGCCACCAGCCGACACGCCCCCCATATGCCTGGTGGCACTGCTAGCAGCCGTTATGGCTGCTACAGCGGTAGCACCGCTACTATGGGGCCCGCGCCGCAGAGCCTCCAACAAGTATGGGCTGGGCGAAATAGGCCCTCTCATGCCTGTAGGTGTCGCTAGCACCGGAGGGGGTCCCGGTGCGAGCGACAGCCAAATATATGCATTAGCAATGAATGGCAGTGCATGTTCCGTGCCCGACCATCCAGTGCCTTACAATGACGCTGATTGGCTAGCGGCACGATGACATCATTGCGCCGCTTCCATGCTTGGATGGTGCTCATTGATGGGGCAAGTCATTCTGCCCCGCCAATCAGCGTCATTGTACGACGCTCATTCAGCTCCAGCAGATATGCACAGAAGAGAGCATGTCTGCATCGCCAGTGAACAGCGTGGGAATGGGATCATGTGAGTATGTCAAGTTTATATATTTTTTGTCATAAATCTGAGAGTGGCATTATTTATAGTAGGGGCTCTATCTACAGGGGGGTGTCTATATGTGGGCCACTATATACAGGGGGAGGTCTATATGTGGGCCACTATATACAGGGGTGTCTATATGTGGGGCACTAGCTACAGGGGAG
Source organism: Rhinoderma darwinii (assembly GCF_050947455.1). NCBI lineage: Eukaryota > Metazoa > Chordata > Amphibia > Anura > Rhinodermatidae > Rhinoderma > Rhinoderma darwinii. Next base: position 191,030,081 of record NC_134690.1, on the reverse strand, counting down.
GTCTATATGTGGGGATATGGGGCACAATCTACAGGGAGGGGTCTATATGTGGGGATGTGGGCCACTATATACAGGGAGCTCTATATGTGGGCCACAATATACAGGGGGCTCTATATGTGGGCCACTATATACAGGGGGCTCTATATGTGGGTCACTATCTACAGGGGGGTCTATATGTGGGGATGTGGGGCACTATCTACAGGGGGGTCTATATGTGGGGCACTATATGTGAGACAATATACAGGGGTGGGCTATATGTAGAGCACTATCTAGAGGGGAGCTATTTTTTAGGGTACTTTCTATAGGGGTGGGCTATATGTGGGACACTATATACAGGGGTGGGTTACCCATGGGGCACTAGCAACAGGGTGGCTATATGTAGTGCACAGTCTGCAGGGGTGGGCTATATGTGGGACACTATATACAGGGGGAGCTATATGTGAGACACCATCTACAGAGGTGGGCTATACGTGGAGCACTATCTATAGGGGAAGCTATATGCAGGGCAGCACGGTGGCTCAATGGCTAGCACTTTGCCTTGCAGCTCTGGAGTCCATATGTGGGCACTATCTACAGGGGCTTCTATGTAGGACACTATCTACAGGGGCTTCTATGTAGGTCACTATCTACAGGGGGCTTTGGGGCACTGTCTACAGGTGCCCCGATGTGTGTGTCTGACAGTGTATGGTACTATTATAATCAGGGACACAGTGTATGGCGCTATTATAGTTAGAGGTGCAGTGTATGGTGCTTTATTATATTTAGAGGTGTTGAGAATTTTAACTGTGTTTATAGGTGCAGAAATGTTTTAAAAGTGAGAAGCTGAAGACATCTGAGCGTAAAACTGCAGAAATGGGTCTTGGCCTGTAGAAATCCATCATAGATGTCTGGACCAGAGGGAGAAGAAAATAACTAGAATCTGAGACGTCACCGGTGAGTCATTTAATGTAAATGTTTATTCTGCCTCTAATCAGTATTGTAGTCACTGTGTGATCTGCAGCGAGATGATGGTGGTATGATATTTTTTTGTGAAACAGCATCTCCCAGCATTTTCTTACCATTGTTCGTGCCATGCTGGGAGCTGTAGTTTTACACCGTACAAACCTATACGGCAGGGGTTGCACTAAATTGAGCTGTATTTATTCTGGTGTTGTATATATGTACTAATCTTGGTTCTGATGCTGTATGTAAGTACTGAGCTTGGTTCTGGTGCTGTATATACGTATGAGATTGGTTTTGGTGCTGTATATATGTAATGAGATTTGTTCTGGTGCTGTATATGTGTACTGAGCTTGGTTGTAGTGCTGTATTTATGTACTGAGGTTGGTTCTGGTGCTGTATATATGTATGGGCTTTGTTCTAGTGCTGTATATATGTACTAAGCTTTGTTCTGGTGCTGTATATATGTCAGAGCTTGGTTCTAGTGCTGTATTTATGTACTGAGCTTGATTCTGGTACTGTATATATGTCAGAGCTTTGATCTGGTGCTGTATATATATGTTGTAAAGGATCTGCCAGGCACTACGTCTGTGGATACTCCCAGGATTAATCAATCGACACCTGAGGCCGGACCTCTTAGACTGACTCTGGCTCCCACCAATCAGGGTGGCAGGCTCAGGAGTGGGAGAGCCTATCGCGGCCTGGTCAGTCGGAGTTAGCTCCGCCCCCTGTCCATTTATACCTGCCGTTTTCTCTTCCTCATGGCTTGTGATTATGTTATGGCAGGAAGAAGGGAAAGGGGATAAGTGAGCCCTAGTCTACCCACCGCCCTGTCCCTGCCTACTTGCAACGACCCGCCCTAGGCGACGGGGTACAACTTGGCGGCGGTCCCTACGCTGACTAAGTGCAAGGGAATACAAACAGGGAACAAGCAAGGGAAGGGGCGGTAGCCCACGGAACACCGTGAGGAAACAAGAGTGGTCAACGAGCCAGTCAGAATCAGGATGTCACGACGTATACGAACGCAGAGCAAGGAGCAGGAAGCAAGCCGGGGTCAGAGCGAAGCAGGATAAGCGGCAGCTGTAGCAAGGCTGAAGCAAGGCTGTAGCAGGCTGGAGCAAGGCTGTAGCACGGCCAGGAAACCAGGAAGAATCACAAGCAATGTGTAAAGGATCTGCCAGGCACAGCTTCGGGGTTAACTCCCTTAATTAATCAGTCAGCACCTGAATCTACATCCCTGAGACTGACTCCAGCTTCCACCACTCAGGCTGGCAGGCTTAGGAGTGGGAGAGCCTATCGCAGCCTGGCCAGACTCAGCTAGCTCCCGCCCTCTGTCTATTTATACCTGAATTTCCTGTTCCTCCTTGCTTGTTATTCTTCTTCGTGTGGTTTCCTGGCCCAGCTACAGCTCCTTCTATTTTGTTCCTGCTCCATACAGACCCTGGCTTACTGACTACTCTTCTGCTCTTCGTTTGGTACCTCGCACACTCCTGGCTTGACTCGGCTCGTTCACCACTCTGGTTGCTCACGGTGTTGCTGTGGGCAACTGCCCCTTTCCCTTGCTTGTATTCCCTTGTATGTTTGTCGTGTTTGTCGTGCACTTACTGAGTGCAGGGACCGCCGCCCAGATGTACCCCGTCGCCTAGGGCGGGTCGTTGCAAGTAGGCAGGGACAGAGTGGCGGGTAGATTAGGGCTCACTCGTCCGTTTCCCTACCCCCCGGTCATTACAAATGGGGAAGAGAAAACGGCAGGTATAAATGGACAGGGGGCGGAGGTAACTCCGACTGACCAGGCCGCGATAGGCTCTCCCACTCCTGAGCCTGCCACCCTGATTGGTGGGAGCCGGAGTCAGTCTAAGAGGTCCGGCCTCAGGTGTCGATTGATTAATCCTGGGAGTATCCACAGACGTAGTGCCTGGCAGATCCTTTACATATGTACTGAGCTTTGTTCTGGTGCTGTATATATGTACTGATCTTGGTTGTGGTACTGTATTTATGTACTGAGCTTGGTTGTGGTACTGTATTTATGTCAGAGCTTGGTTCTGGATCTGTAGTTTATATAGGATATATTTATAATAACAAAATTTCAGGGCAGATGGAATTGTTCTCAATTCATTGTATATTTAATGGGAATCTGTCAGGCAGTTTTAACCCCTTGAACCGTCTCCATGCAGTAATACATGACCTGACAATATTTCCAAACATTCCCTTGTATGTTTTTTTCAGATGCAGCCAAATCGTTAAAATCCACTTTTAAAACGGCGCACACTATATGCTAATTACTCATTAGAGGGTCATGGGGCGGTGCCGCTATCCTGAAGAATCACATAGTCCGGCCTCCAAACCTACCTTTCCATGTTTGAGTGACATCTCCCTGGCTGATACAACTTTCTCGAATGCGCCATTGCCTTGTGACACTATACACAAGGGGGGGCTGTGTGGCACTATACACAAATGGGGGCTGTGTGGCACTATACACAAGGAGGAGCTGTGTGGCACTATACACAAGGGGGAGCTGTGTGGCACTATACACATGGGGGAACTGTATGGCACTATTTACAAGGGGGAGGGCTGTGGCTCTACAGCCCATGAAGCAAGTGCTCAGTGGGGCCGTCATCACTTTTAGAAAAGCTCCAGCACTTCCTGAATAATTCATGAGGTTTGAACTGCACCATTTAGAACAGAATTTTTAATTAAAGTATATTAGTAAGTTACTTAGTTTCAAATAAATATATTATTGCAATGCAATTTTTGGTCCCTGGATAACCCCTTTAAAGAGGCTCTGTCACCAGATTTTGCAACCCCTATCTGCTATTGCAGCAGATCGGCGCTGCAATGTAGATTACAGTATTGTTTTTATTTTTAAAAAACGAGCATTTTTGGCCAAGTTATGACCATTTTTGTAGTTATGCAAATGAGGCTTGCAAAAGTCCAAGTGGGTGTGTTTAAAAGTAAAAGTCCAAGTGGGCGTGTATTATGTGCGTACATCGGGGCGTTTTTAATACTTTTACTAGCTGGGCGTTCTGATGAGAAGTATGATCCACTTCTCTTCAGAACGCCCAGCTTCTGGCAGTGCAGATCTGTGACGTCACTCACAGGTCCTGCATCGTGTCAGACGAGCGAGGGCACATCGGCACCAGAGGCTACAGTTGATTCTGCAGCAGCATCAGCGTTTGCAGGTAAGTAGCTACATCGACTTACCTGCTAACGCCGATGCTGCTGCAGAATCAACTGAAGCCTCTGGTGCCGATGTGTCCTCGCTCGTCTGACACGATGCAGGACCTGTGAGTGACGTCACAGCGTGATCTGGCAGAAGCTGGGCGTTTTGAAGAGAAGTGGATGATACTTCTCATCAGAATGCCCAGCTAGTAAAAGTATTAAAAACGCCCCAATGTACGCACATAATACACGCCCACTTGGACTTTTACTTTTAAACACACCCACTTGGACTTTTGCAAGCCTCATTTGCATAACTACAAAAATGGTCATAACTTGGCCAAAAATGCTCGTTTTTTAAAAATAAAAACGTTACTGTAATCTACATTGCAGCGCCGATCTGCTGCAATAGCAGATAGGGGTTGCAAAATCTGGTGACAGAGCCTCTTTAAGCACACATCTGTGGCCATTTTTATTGCTGCAAATCACGGATTCACAAAACACGGATGGCTTCCATGTGCGGTCGGTAGTTTTAACAGACCAATGAATAGAATGGCCGAGACTTATCCGCAAAAATGGACAGGAATGTGTGCATGGCCCCATGGAAGTGAAAAAAAAACGGATAGCTCACTGAAGAATATCACTGAAGACTCAAGCACACTTCAGTGATATTCTTCAGTGTGCTATCCATTTTTTTAAATGGATAGCACACTGACGCATTCATTTCTATGGGGCCATGCACACATCCGTTTTGTTTTTTTGTGGATCTGCAAATTATACAATAGGTCCTATTCCTGTCCATTTTAGCATCTCAGTCTCGGCTTTTCTATTCATTGGTCCGTTAAAACTATGGAACATCCACGGGTGACTTCCATGTTTTGCGGATCCGTGATTTGTTGCCGTATGTACAAAGGGCCACGGATGTGTGCTTGAGGCCTCACAGATTGAAATATCACAAACGTGTTAGATTTGAAAGTCCTGAGCCATCTTCATCTCAACTTTAAAGGTATTTTGTGTTGGTATCTGCTGTATTTGCAGGCTTCGTATTTGAATTTGTTTATAGAGGTTTTTTTTTTTAGAGAACTGTTAGTATTATGCGGGACAATTTATGTCTAAATTTTTTAGGCCAATTACCAAACATAAAGCATACCTAGTATATATATATATATATATATATATATATATATATATAAACATCTCTAAACCATGATATTGTTCACAACCAGTACTGGATTTACTATTAGGCAAAAAAAGGCCTATGTCTCTAGGTCACCGATATACATTGTTGGCCCTGTGGTAAAGGATGCTTGGTTCTCAGAATCAGGATTATAGATCAAAGCAAGTAGAAAAAAGCGTACTGAATTAAACCATCTTTAGTGTAAGTTTGGGCATCTATGGAGTGCCAGCCTTGTCTCTGTTACATATTATCGGATCATGAGTAATTTGTGTCTGCAGGATCCTGAGATGTAAATTTAGTACTGATAGTACACAGTCTGATCTAAGCGATCAAGAGAGGTATATAGACAAATTCTCAATACTTATTACTAAAGTTCTTCAAATAACTTTTACAGAGCAATAAGACAAACCACTATTTAAAATCTGTTAAATATGGAGTATTGTGCCAATGCATAAATAGCTTGCATAGGAAGTAATTAATATCAATACATAGATAACTAATGAAAATAGTAACATGTCCCACTCTTAAGGCCCTTTTGTCACTGGCCAATTATCGGGCAAACGAGCATTCACAGAACGCTTGTTCTCGATCATTTTCCTGTGTAAACAGTGGCAACGATCAGCCGATGAATGAGCAAACATCGACTGTTCTTTAGCTGATCGTATCGTTTATGCAGCCAAAATAATATCGTTTTTGGCAGCACATCTCCCTGTGTAAAAAGGGAGACGTGCTGCCAACATGATAGAACTGTATGGGCGAGCGATCGTAGTAATGAGCGCTAATCCCCATACATAGCACCTTGTGAATGGAACAAACGAGCGACGATCAATGAGCTGTATCGATGATCGCCGCTCATTTACGCTGCCCACATCGGGCCGTGTAAGTGGACACTTAACCAGCGCAAAAGGCAAAATATTGGAAACATGAAAAATTTTCAGTCAAATCACATAAAATCTACTGCCCAGGAAAGCGCTGTGAACCAATAATTCACTACCACAATATGGTCTGATGAGATTTTATGAGTCATTAAAAAGACTATAAAGAATGTTAAATGTGCCTCATGGTGAAACATCTCTACAACTCCAAATACACTGGGTTTGTGGGTAACCAAAGAGAAGCATAGGTCTGCATAGGAGACATACATTCTAAACACAAAACAGTAGAAAAAAGAAAAAGCGTTATGTTTTATTTTAAATGCATTGGATGCAAAATAATATATAGCAAAGGGTGTGTAATTACTGTGGAACAAGCTTGTAAGAATAAATATATTGCCAGATACTATATTTATACTTTTTTGTAGTTAGTTCAATTTTGCTTGATTTTGTGTACTGTAAAGACAAAACTAAGAAAAAATGAACAATTCATAACAAGTGCTTCACTGTCTAAATTAAAAACCCTAAACCGTGTTTTGCGTGATTAGCATTTTCTTACCTGTAACCAAGCAACACAACGTCAAAGATTTTGCAATTAAGAGCTCTAAAGAGTCAGGTCAGCAACCTTCTCTATGATTTATAGGAAAGTTACATTTCCTTGTAGGAGCTTTGATTTTTATGTCTAGCAAATGCATATAAGTGAGTCAGTCAATGAAAAAAAAAGGAAAGTGAGATGTGCCTTACGATTAAAGTAGGATACTATTAAAATTTCACTTTAATTGTTTGTATTGTTCAGGGGAAAAAAAAGTCCTTTTGTGTAAACTTTGCTGATGAGAAGACAATATTGCTATGTTGCATTTAGATCAATTTCACATAAAAAGTAACGTCTACTTGTTTGTTTTTTTTAAAGGCGCTCATCAAATTTCAGCAAGATAATAGAATTTACACTGAAGCTATGACAACAGCATACCCAAAAGAAATATAAAGATAAAATGTATAGGGCACATTCAGACGTGGCAGAATTTTTCCGCTGCAAATATTGGTGAAGATTTGCGGCAATTACGCAACAACGTTTGCATATTTGACAGGTAATTCAGACGTTGCAGATATCACAGCGAACTTGCCGCAGATTTCAATTTTTTCATTGCAAAAGCTGAAATCCGCAGTGAAATTCCGCTGCTTCTCCACAATGCAATGAGCATGCTGCGGAGGGAAAAATCTGCACCGCAGACTAAATTCCGCACAGTTATTTTCCGCAACGTCTGAACTAAGTTTCCTACAAATGTATAGGAACCAATGTAAAAAACGGCTCCTGCAGATTTCCACTGCGGATTGTCCGCCGTGGAATTCAACAGCAATTACTATACGTCTGAATGTGCTCATATAATTATAAAGTTTAAAGCTGTATTCGAAATGCAGATGCCGAATAGAGTGTCTATAAAAACAATAGTCCCATGTTATACCTTCACGTGCCTAAACAGAGGTTTTTTTTCTCACAGTGAAATACCAACTGGTTTGTCCTAAAAGTCCTAAACAGGGGTCTCCAAGCTTAAAAGTAAAATTCTGAGAGCTACTTATATCATAAAATAAAACATAAACCCATGCTTGCCTTTAATTCCCCACTGCTCCAGCACAGGCTCACCCTTGTACCCTACTGGTCTCTATTTACATTGTTTCAGAGATGACGTGCCCTACCGACACGGCCCGGATGGCCCTGGCCCCCGCAGTGCGCATTTCCCCCACGGTGGTGCGCCGTGAACAGCTCCAGGATGGCTGGGAAGGCCTCAGGGGTGGAAGGTAGGCCGGGGGGAGCCGTCCCTTTTCCCCCGGCATTACAGCCCCCCTCGGCAGGACAAGTCACCCCGGGCTGAGGGAGACAACCGCCTCCGTGCCTTCCTCCTAACCACTGCAACTAATCACTGGCCACTGGGGGACCATGGGGCTGTGGGCACTGGATTTAAGGGGTGAATAAGCGATCATTTGCTATTTTAATACATAAGCAGCTTCTAGAAAATTTTCCTTTGAAAGAGAAGGTTTCACATACATTTTCATTGCACATGAATTCTATTTAGTGTCATAATTGCCCTATCTTCAAAGGGAATATAACAGGATTTCTGATTCACTAGATTCCCAATTCCTACAACAGGTCATGTAGTCAAAGTAATCGAAAATAAAAGAGACAGTTAGCTGGTTCACACCTGAAAATGTCCTTTATTTCCTCTGTATGTCTGCCATATAAGACATTGGAGGCCAAATGAGTCATTAAAATGAGGCAGTGAAAGGTTTCTGAATCTTATTAAATGCACCTTCATATTTCAGGGGTTCCCTGCTATAAGCTATAAGGAGATGAAAGCAAATACTTTGTAGGAATGAAATGTAGACAAGCAAAAAAAACAGTTTTCGGCATTAAAAGGTCAATCAAATGCACGTAGAAACCTGCTAATGATGCATTACATTTTGAGTTATTTTCTATCAAAGTCTTTGAAAGTTCTTATTGGGTGGGCTAACTGGCTTCTAAAGTTCCCCAAACTTTGTTCATTCTTAAAGTATATATAGCACATACAAGGCTACAAACATTTTCTGCAAACATGCTATCAACTCGGTAAACTATAGCTATTTTTTCTATTCCCCTTCCTACTACACTACATTTGCCCCATTCAAGACATATCAAATATTTCAGTCTGCAGCCATCTGAATTTAGACATTGTGTAAGCATGAAAACAGATGCATTCTGGGAAACAAGTGTCAAATTTAGTGTAAATCTAGCCAGCTAATTTATTTAGTCATGATACATAAGAAGGCACAAGATCAGACCACCCTGATTCTTTCCTAATAGTGAAGCAAATACACAGTAGTCTTTTAGTACATCCATAGTCACTGTCTCTGTCTACAGGGAAAATATATTTTTAAACAGAATTTATAACCAGTATATAGAAATATGACACAAAATTCCACACATTTCCAGCATCTGCGGTTTTGTCATATTTCTCGCTAATAACCCAAGTCACTTTTAATTGTGGTGTGGCATAGAGAATATAAAATTATTTCCGTCTCCATAGCATCAGAATTACAATTCATTTGTCTTGGCAATGAAACTGCTACTCATTTTGTAAAACTTGAGAAGTTTCAGTAAGTATAATATTCAGCTGCACATACAAAGGTCCTTCTAGTAGAATCTGATTTGTGGAACGTATTAATGTACCAGACATACAAATCCCCAACATCACTTTCAGAATTTTATTAATTACCACCCTGATTAATATGTTTATTTATATAAGCTGAAAGGCAATTAGCCAATAAGAAATTTGAAAGAAAATATTCTTAAATAACTGCTAGCCATTAAACTAATCTAGAGAGTCTGGTGATGAGAACTGTTTAACTGAATGGATAATTATATAACACTTGACGTGGCTTGCGCAGTACATTACTGAAGTTTCACCAGTCTAATCGGTTATACTGCGCATGCGCCGTGAACGTTACACTACACCCGGTTATAGTGTGACGTAATTGCATGCGCAGTACAGCCGATTAGACCGGTGAGACTTCCGCGATGTACTGCGCATGCACTGATTCAGAAGCAGAGGAGCGAGCACGCTCATGGAGATTACGGGGCCAGGCATGATCACGGCTTCTACACTGCCTGCCCCTGTCAATCAAATAAGTAAGGGAGGGTCGGACTGGGGATAGAAGGTAGAGCAGTTTGGAGCAACGGTGACGCCTTCGTTGAACCAAAGAGCTGATTTGTATATAAGGAATAAAGTGATTATTGCTGCAATGGAGCCACTCGTCCGAAAAATTAAAACAGAGCTATATTCAGGTGAGGCTACGCTTTGCTGCTGCTTTAACAGACAAATTTCTGGTGACAGCCTCCCTTAAAGTAGACTAGATCAGTTACAGGATGATGGGGCACAAATGGAGTAGTCTGATTCTGCAGGTGCCATGCCAGTGGCAAAGCAATTGGGGACTCTTATTCTAAAAGACAGGCAAGTAAGATACAGGCTAGCAAATAGGTTAGAAGAGATTTATATAACATAATATCTGCGAATGTCATTGCAATAGTATCTTGGCAGATATTAGCCAGGCGCAATTAATTGGTCCACCTGAGAACGTGGCAGCCGAAGAGAACTGTCCAGAAAATATTCTGAGCCACAAGGTAAGTTTAAGTTTATGACAGAAAACAAACCTGGACACATTTTACTTAACTTTTTACACAATATAGGAGAAAATGTGAACCCACTGCCTACAGAGTTTAAGCAAGCGCTAATTAGGCAGATGTAACATTATTAGTATTATTATTATTTTTGTAATATTTTAAGGAGGATCCCTGTTGCCAACCGGCCAGTAACTGACCAGCCTGTCCAGTTACTGATACCGGGAAGCCAGTGCCGGTATAAAATTATTGTAGGGAATAATAATTACTGGGGAAAATTTGTTTGCTTTACTCTACCTGTGATCGGGCACAGCGCTTTACTTTGCCTGAACTCAGAGAGGACCCTGTAGTTGTTCAATCACGGCTGCAGAGCCCTCTCTATCACTCCCTAGTCTGATCTCTCTTATTAGTTTAGGGAAGTAACAGGAAGCTGAACTTTATTACCATATCACTACAGCTTTCTGTATGAGAGGAAAGGGGTTGTACAGAATTTTAAAAAACATGTCTTATTTTTTTGTAAAAACAGCTCCACACCTGTCTATAGGTTGTGTGTGGTATTGCTTCTTAGTCGTATTTACTTCAATGGAGCTGAGCTGCAATACCAGACACAAAGCAGCTATGTCTTTCAAATTCTGTGCAACCCCTTTAACCATTTCCATACTCTAGACTATTAGGGATGCTGTCATTAAAGGGGTTATACAGGTTATTAATATGGATACCCTATTCTTACGTATGAACGCTGCAGCCTCTTCATTGTTTTATCAAGTGAGTGGGACAGTGGTGCAATACTTTGCACAGCCGCTACAAATGTAATGAATGCTAGTATGAAGGATATCGCCGCAGCCCCTTTAAACAGCTGATCGGCTGGGGTACCGACAGTCGGACCCGCACCAATCTAATATTGATGGCCTACCCTAAGGATAGGCCATCAGTTTTAATAACCCAGATAACCCCTTCAACCCTTTACTAATTTACACCACACAGGGTTATTACATTAACTATTTTCGTGCCCTAGACAACCAGGGATGTTGACAATAACCCCTTCACTGCCCAAAACCACCAGGAATTTTGGCAGTGACCATTTCACTACAGTAGACCACCAGTCAAGCTGATACTAACCTCTTAATCACCGGAGACCATTAGGAATGTTGGTATTAACCCTTTCAGTACTCTAGAACCCAGGGATATTATATAAAAAACTTCTATATGTTAAGCCCTTCTTCCTAAATAACACCCCTTTTTCTCTGGGGGAGTATTTTTGGTAGTAAACGTGGCAACCATACTCCTAACTCTTCTTATTAATAAATCACTAGAAAATCTACAATGCAGAGCTGGCTCCAAGCCTCCATGTTACTCTCCATGGCAGCTAAAAAATGCTGATGGTACCTAACTGTACAATAACTTTTCAAACAACTTATGCTAATCTACTAGTATACCTGATATATACCTATAGGATGCTCATCAACCAACATGAGTTTATAGTGGGAATCAATAAATTATATTCCACTACAACAAAACAGAACAAAGGTCCAATGCATGTTTATTGCTCTATACTTTCCTTGCGTGTGAACTAGGTGAATATCACTCAGATTTTAATAGTTTTAATTTTTTGCTCGTGGTATCTATATTGGACACTGTTCAGTCATAACAGTAAACCACTGACATGTGTAGAAAATAACATTGATTATCTTACTACAATGGCATCTTTCAAGGGGTGGTATATATAAGACTAGGGCTACACGGCGAATTTAGCCGTGACACAGGTCCAAGAGCCAAAGATCGCTGCGCTGTGCTGCCTGCATCAGAGGCAATGAAAGTGAATTTCGTCGCTTTGCGACCCGCAAATTGCCATGACACCACATTTGCAAGAAGTCCAGCACACTTGGATTCCTTGCGACTGTGTGAAAAAGATAAACTATGAAAGAAAGGTGTCAGATCACACAGTGCAATGTAGTTAGCTGCGTTTAGGGTTGTGTAGAAGCAGACTGGTCGTAGTGCAAATAATGATCCCTGTTTATCGCCGGAAAGTGCCTACAATTGACACATGAACATACCATGGAACAATGAATAAAGGTGGCCTGGTCTGATGAATCCCTCTTTTTTTTACATAATGTAGATGGCCTGGTGCGTGTGCGTCACTTACTTGGGTAAAGGATGGCATACGGATGCTCTATGGAAAAAAGGCAAGCTGGAAAAGCAGTGTGATGCACTTGGCAATGTTCTGCTTTGAAACCTTGGGTCTTTGCATTCATGGGGATGTTACAGACCAAGTACACCCTTTGATGGCAACGGCATGGCAACGGAATTCCGTAATGGCAGTGGTCTCTTTCAGCAGGGTAATGCGCACTATCACACTGCAAAAATTGTTCAGTAATAGATTGAGAAACATGAGAAAGAGTTCAAGGTGTTGACTTTGCCTTCAAGTGCTGGAAAAACATGCCCGATCCAAGGAGGCCCCATCTTGCAATTTACAGGACTTAAAGGATCTGCTGTTAACACCTCGGTCCCAGATACGACAGGACTCCTTCATAGGTCTTGCAGATTCCATGCCTCGATGGGTCAGAGGTGTTTTGGCAGCACGAGGGGGATCTATACAATATTAGTTAGCTGATTTTAATGCTATGTCTGAACGGTGCATACATACAGTATTAGAGATTTATTGAGAAATTAGATTTTCAGTTGATAATTACAATTCTGTAGAAACCAAGTTTCAGTTGAAGGGCGATTAAATAAAACATAATCTTAGCAAGGGAATATGCCAAATAATTAGGACTCAAGAGTCAAAGCCTTACATCGACTTGACAAATGTATTTCCATATGTCTTAAAAATAAACTACTTTTTCTTTCTGGGACTAATTTTTAAAAAGATATCATAATCTACTATTATAAGGGGACAATAACCTTATTGCTAACCATTGAGATCTCCCAAACGAAGACTGTCATCTTTATTATTACTTCAAGCCATTATAAAATATATATTTAATAGCAGGAAGAACATTCTGATTCTTCATACAAGCGATATATTATCATAGTAATGAGTATAGCAAGTCATACTCATTACTTAATCATCATGGGCTGCTTTTACTAAAATATGTATTTGGAATGCTTTCAGAAACACTCTATAGAAATACCATAATTATAGTAGTATGCATAACCATTGGTGCCGCTACAAACTTCTATTAACATTTAAAGAGGCTCTGTCACCAGATTTTGCAACCCCTATCTGCTATTGCAGCAGATCGGCGCTGCAATGTAGATTACAGTAACGTTTTTATTTTTAAAAAACGAGCATTTTTGGCCAAGTTATGACCATTTTCGTATTTATGCAAATGAGGCTTGCAAAAGTACAACTGGGCGTGTTGAAAAGTAAAAGTCCAACTGGGCGTGTATTATGTGCGTACATCGGGGCGTGTTTACTACTTTTACTAGCTGGGCGTTCTGATGAGAAGTATCATCCACTTGTCTTCAGAACGCCCAGCTTCTGGCAGTGCAGATCTGTGACGTCACTCACAGGTCCTGCATCGTGTCGGCACCAGAGGCTACAGTTGATTCTGCAGCAGCATCAGCATTTGTAGGTAAGTAGCTACATCGATTTACCTGCAAACGCCGATGCTGCTGCAGAATCATCTGTAGCCTCTGGTGCCGATGTGTCCTCGCTCGTCTGACACGATGCAGGACCTGTAAGTGACGACACAGCGTGATCTCTTGAGAACACGGCTGTGTCTGCACTGCCAGAAGCTGGGCGTTGTGAAGAGAAGTGGATGATACTTCTATACACAACGCCCAGCTAGTAAAAGTAGTAAAAACGCCCCGATGTACGCACATAATACACGCCCAGTTGTACTTTTACTTTTAAACACACCCAGTTGTACTTTTGCAAGCCTCATTTGCATAAATACGAAAATGGTCATAACTTGGCCAAAAATGCTCGTTTTTTAAAAATAAAAACGTTACTGTTCCCTACATTGCAGCGCCGATCTGCAGCAATAGCAGATAGGGCTTGCAAAATCTGGTGACAGAGCCTCTTTAAGTAACTATTTCATCTTGAGCTTTTAGTCAGTTGGATCCTAATTGATTATTGAAATAAAAAGCTCTACCAGTTCTTCTGGAAGAAATAAACATGACATATTGTTTGTCATGTATTCAGTCTGACTTATGCATGATCATTTTCATGTTGAACAGTTAGGGCATGTTCAGACGTGGCGGAATTCTGCAGACACTGTCCGCATAAATGCCGCACATAATCCGCGTTGCAGATTCCATTGCGGATTTGGCTAAAATGTTGCCGTGGATTTGTCGTTGCGGATTCAGGTGCAGATCACACCCTGCTCTCTTTCAAACATTCCATCCCAGTCTGGGTACAGACCTCGACACACATAGGTCCAGCCAGAATTATGAAATATCCTGTTCCTGAAAGCAATCCGCAACGCAAGACACATTACATCTGCGGATTTCATTGCGTAATTTTGAAACTCCATTGAAGTCAATGGAGAAATTCCGCAACAAGCACGCATAAAGTCCGCAACAGACAGTGCATGCTGCGGACACAAAATTCGGCACGGCAGCCTATGGTCCGCAGTGGTGTTTTCTGCAACGTCTGCACTGAGATAACTAAAAAGGTGTGGAAACCAATGGACAGACTGTCTGCTGCGGATTTCCACTGCGGACTGTCCGCAGCGGAATTCCACAGCAATTACGCCACGTGCCCATATTGTATTTCCTTCATGGGTTTTCCCACAATACTAAGTAATGGCATATCACTAGCATATGCCATCACTAACTGTTTTTAGCAATGCTAGAGATATGTCATCACATAGTATTGTGAGTAAATCCCCTAAACCTGGCCATAAACATGGGAAATATGTCGGCCTAATGATCAGCAATACTACCTTCTAAACATGTTCAGCTTGGTCCAAAGTACTTGCTATTTTAGTAATGAAAGTGATATAAAAGGCTGCTAGACACCACAATCACACCTTATGTTGAAATACCCTGTCCACCAAAAAATCGCCACTGCACCAGATTACCAAAAAAAGTTTTGTCTTTACTCCATCAACGAAGACACATACAGTCATGCAATGGCCTTTATCAATATATATATATATATATATATATATATATATATACACACACTGTGTATATATATATATATATATATATATATATAAATACATATATATATATAAATATACACACTACCGTTCAAAAGTTTAGGGTCACTTAGAAATTTCCTTATTTTTGCAAGAAAAGCAGTTTTTTTCAATGAAGATAATATTAAATTAATCAGAAATACACTCTATACATTGTTAATGTGCTAAATGACTATTCTAGCTGCAAACGTCTGGTTTTTAATGCAATATCTACATAGGTGTATAGAGGCCCATTTCCAGCAACCATCACTCCAGTGGTACATTGTGTTTGCTAACTGTGTTAGAAGGCTAATGGATGATTAGAAAACCCTTGAAAACCCTTGTGCTATTATGTTAGCACCGCTGTAAACAGTTTTGATGTTTAGAGGAGCTATAAAACTGACCTTCCTTTGAGCTAGTTGGGAATCTGGAGCATTACATTTGTGGGTTCAATTAAACTCTCAAAATGGCTAGAAAAAGAGAGCTTTCATGTGAAACTCGACAGTCTATTCTTGTTCTTAGAAATGAAGGCTATTCCATGCGAGAAATTGCCAAGAAACTGAAGATTTTCTACAGTCCCTTCAGAGGACAGCACAAACAGGCTCTAACCAGAGTAGAAAGAGAAGTGGGAGGCCCTGCTGCACAACTGAGCAACAAGACAAGTACATTAGAGTCTCTAGTTTGAGAAATAGACACCTCACAGGTCCTCAACTGGCAGCTTCATTAAATAGTACCCGCAAAACGCCAGTGTCAACGTCTACAGTGAAGAGGGGACTCCGGGATGCTGGCCTTCAAGGCAGAGTGGCAAAGAAAAAGCCATATCTGAGAATGGCAAATAAAAGGAAAAGATTCATATGGGAAAAAGCACACAGACATTGGACAGAGGAAGATTGGAAAAAAGTGTTATGCACAGACAAATCGAAGTTTGAGGTGTTTGGATCACACAGAAGAACATTTGTGAGACGCAGAACAACTGAAAAGATGCTGGAAGAGTGCCTGACACCATCTGTCAAGCATGGTGGAGGTAATGTAATGGTCTGGGGTTGCTTTGGTGCTGGTAAATTGGTAGATTTGTACAAGGTAAAAGGGATTTTGAATAAGGAAGGCTATCACTCCATTTTGAAACGCCATGCCATACCCTGTGGACAGCACTTGATTGGAGCCAATTTCATCCTACAACAGGACAATGACCCAAAGCACACCTCCAAATTATGCAAGAACTATTTAGGGAAGAAGCAGGCAGCTGGTATTCTATCTGTAATGGAGTGGCCAGTGCAGTCACCAGATCTCAACCCCATAGAGCTGTTGTGGGAGCAGCTTGACCGTTTGGTACGCAGGAAGTGCCCATCAAGCTAATCCAACTTGTGGGAGGGCCTTCTGCAAGCATGGCGTGAAATTTCTCCTCATTACCTCAGCAAATTAACAGCTAGAATGCCAAAGGTCTGCAAAGTTATTTTGCAACTCATTTGATAAATAGAAGTGTGAGTTTTCATGGAAAACACAAAATTGTCTGGGTGACCCCAAACTTTTGAACGGTAGTGTAGTTCCAAAAATCAGGCAGCACTCCAGAGATGTAGCAAAATAGAAAAAGTGCTTTAATCCATCAGTCAAAATCAGAGCCTTTTTCAAGCTAGTGAACATGTGTCAACAACATATATATAGGGGAACTTCAATCAAGAAGTGTTTACATCAGGTGGTAATTAACCATATACATTACAAATATAGTATATGGTGAATACAAAACAATAAATTAGTGATACAGGTAATGCATATAGTATTATAATGTGCGTATATATAATATGACATTCATATAGCATTACCCAAAGGGAAATCAACATTTAACCCATATGGTCTCAGAGTCTTGAGCCTATGGATCCACTGTAATTCTCGTGATTGAAGTAGTTTAATCCTATTACCACCCCGTCTAAGCGGGGAATGTGGTCTATTATACAGAATTTGAGGTCACGCTCATTATGTTTCAAATCAGTAAAGTGTTTTGAGACCGGGCGATCAATAGGCTCAAGACGCTCGGACCATATGGGTTAAATGTTGATTTCCCATGGGGTAATGCTATATGAATGTCACTCTACATATTCCTCCTACACTGTTCTAAAGACAGCCTCAGTGAGGTCTTGAATTTATCATGTTTGGTTGATTTAAATTTTTCACATTTCTGTTTATCCGCAGATCACGCTAATGTGAAACATGGATGGACTCCCCAGAAGTGTAACCGGCTGATAATGATTGTCTTTTCTCTTAATAAAAACTATATTTTGACATACTATGTTTTTTCTGTATATGTCAGTGGTGTGATCACTAAATACTGTTGCCATTGTGTCTACCGAGGATTATGTGGGTGGAATTATTAAGGATCAAGCAGGATCACATAACGCCCCTTATACCCTTCTCTTTTTCTTATTGTCGGTCTTAGATCATTGTAGATTGCATCAAATGTGGAGTGGCAACCAAATTTTATCTAGGAAACCAAAAGTTTTATGTGGTCTTTACCACGGGCCGTATAAATAGCCCTTAGACGGATACATCATACAGGATTAAGTGGGGAAGTTTCTAGGCACCTATCCATACCATAAATATGGCTGGTGTGCGTTTTTTCCTTGAACGAGCGCGATTGACCCTTCCTTCCTAATTGAGGGGAGAGTCTATGGTGCGCTCCTGTGGGTCTCTGTGAATGTATATTTTTCTTAAAAAGTATTGCTTTGGCTGCTCATATATGTGCAATGGTTGGAATGCCTTCCCACATAATGGGTATATATGCATAGGTCACGTTATGGGTTAATGATTGCATATACTAGGGTCAGATTTATAGACCATTTTCTAAAGAGTGCTCCTAGATCTTGCACTATAAATGGAATAAATATAGCCTATATTACATTTCCCTGCCTTTTCCTTATGTTTATTCCTGTGTCATTCGGCATATAGCGATATTGACGGCCGGTCCCTACATGCCCACATCCAATATGGCGATTCAGTTGAGTTCCTCACATTAGCGCATGCACGGACATGCGCATTAGCGTGACACAATCCTGACATATTTAGTTCCCTGGGCATCCGCAGTACCGCACTAGGGACGCCGTGTATAGCGCAGACTAAATTTCTATGGCCGGTACCATTATTGTGAGTGTTTCCATGTGTAACTCTTTACCTTTTTACAGGTGATGTTTATGCCTAATTATGTATAATCATGAATATACACTTATTACTATTATGATCTTCGAAAACCGAAGCTTATATATATGCACGTTATAATACTATATGCATTACCTGTATCACTATTTTATTGTTTTGTATTCACCATATACTATATTTGTACTGTATATGGTTAATTACCACTTGATGTAAACACTTACTTCTTGATTGAAGTTCCTCTATATATACTGTATGTTGTTGACACGTGTTCACTAGCTTGAGAAAGGCTCTATTGTGGAGCTGAAACGTTGCATTTGACTGATGGATTAAAGCACTTTTTTCGATTTTGCTACATCTCTGGAGTGCTGCCTGATTTTTGGAACTATACATTTGGGTGACTTTGGTCGTGTCCCTGGCGGGCCTGCACCCATCATTACGATTTTCTGGCTGTGTGGCCGACATTTATTGTTTCACTATATATATATATATATATATATATATATATATATATATATATATATATATATATATATATATATTATACATTAAATCCTCTAACAGTTTTACCTAAGATGCTGAATAGATAACAAATTGCTAAAGCGGAACATACGGAAAATGTATATCTCACTAACTGGTTCTAAATACACAGTAGCAGCTCTATGTTCCGGAAGATTTTTGAGCTATTTCTAGCCATTATGTTCTGCTATGTAGAAAGCCCCGCTACCAAAATGAAATCCTTTTAAGTTCCTTCCTGACAAATCAGAGCTAACCTAGAGAACAATTAATAGGAGAAAATACAGACAAGCTTTTTTGCTAAGCATGTTAGGAAATGGCCTCTCTGGCCCTATGAAGAAAAATAGGCCACCGGATAAAAGGGAGAACAGTGAGAAGAATCACAGAGGAAGAACGGACTGTCTTCTACATATCAAACATAAAACCGATGTGTATATATATATATATATATATATATATATATCATATATTATGATATCTAATACTGGTGCATATGGGTTTAGAGGGGTGAGTGCTTTTTTATTTCCTTTTACTTTTTTTATTGTATCAGACATTTTTTTCTCATTTTATTTATTTACATTTGTTTTTTACAATCTATTATATTTGTTTTTTCCTGTTTATTTATTGTTCGCTATTGGAGCTATGGTTTGCAGAGGACACATGGTCTTTGTGCTCCCTGCTGTCCTGATATGCAGGGCACTGATAACAGCGATCTTAAAGGCTATGTACACCTTTGTAAGTGATAATATATATATATATATATATATATATATATACATCTGTATCTCAATAGGTCAATCAGTGTGTTTGGTGAAACAAAGCAGCTGTATCGTTCGCTAAGACCTGAATGTGTCAGTCCCGCGGACACGACAGTTTCACTGTCAGCGGGTCCTGCGTGTCTCTGACAAGCAGGATCCACCTGCAATCGATTACATCTAATTTATGAACTTAGATGTGATAGATTACAGGTGGAAAATGTGTGTCAGAGACACGCAGGACCCGCTTTCACTGAACCATTCAGTCCCATGGACCTGACAGGTACAGGATTCAGCGTAAGATACAGCTGCTCTGAATGCAGAATTCAGAGCAGCTGTATCTCAACAAGTAAAAATAATTTTTAATAAAAACGAATTATTAAGTTGCACCAATCACACTAACCGACCTATATATATATATATCTACAGTGAACAAAATAAGTATTTGATCCCTTGCTGATTTTGTAAGTTTGGCCACTGTCAAAGTCATGAACAGTCTAGAATTTTTAGGCTAGGTTAATTTTACCAGTGAGAGATAGATTATATATAAAAAAAAAATAAAATAAGAAAATCACATAGTCAAAATTATATATATTTATTTGCATTGTGCACAGAGAAATAAGTATTTGATCCCTTTGGCAAACAAGACTTAATACTTGGTGGCAAAACCCTTATTGGCAAGCACAGCAGTCAGACGTTTTTTGTAGTTGATGATGAGGTTTGAACACATGTTAGATGGAATTTTGGCCGACTCCGCTTTGCAGATCATCTGTAAATCATTAAGATTTCGAGGCTGTCGCTTGGCAACTCGGATCTTCAGCTCCCTTCATAAGTTTTCGATGGGATTAAGGTCTGGAGACTGGCTAGGCCACTCCATGACCTTAATGTGCTTCTTTTTGAGCCACTCCTTTGTTGCCTTGGCTGTATGTTTTGGGTCATTGTCATGCTGGAAGACCCAGCCACGAGCCATTTTTAATGTCCTGGTGGAGGGAAGGAGGTTGTCACTCAGGATTTGACGGTACATGGCTCCATCCATTCTCCCATTGATGCGGTGAAGTAGTCCTGTGCCCTTAGCAGAGAAACACCCCCAAAACATAATGTTTCCACCTCCATGCTTGACAGTGGGGACAGTGTTCTTTGGGTCATAGGCAGCATTTCTCTTCCTGCAAACATGGCGAGTTGAGTTAATGCCAAAGAGCTACATTTTAGTCTCATCTGACCACAGCACCTTCTCCCAATCACTCTCAGAATCATCCAGATGTTCATTTGCAAACTTCAGACGGGCCTGTACATGTGCCTTCTTGAGCAGGGGGACGTTGCGGGCACTGCAGGATTTTAATCCATTACGGCGTAATGTGTTACCAATGGTTTTCTTGGTGACTGTGGTCCCAGCTGCCTTGAGATCATTAACAAGTTCCCCCCGTGTAGTTTTCGGCTGAGCTCTCACCTTCCTCAGGATCAAGGATACCCCACGAGGTGAGATTTTGCATGGAGCCCCAGATCGATGTCGATTGACAGTCATTTTGTATGTCTTCCATTTTCTTACTATTGCACCAACAGTTGTCTCCTTCTCACCCAGCGTCTTACTTATGGTTTTGTAGCCCATTCCAGCCTTGTGCAGGTCTATGATCTTGTCCCTGACATCCTTAGAAAGCTCTTTGGTCTTGCCCATGTTGTAGAGGTTAGAGTCAGACTGATTAATTGAGTCTGTGGACAGGAGTCTTTTATACAGGTGACCATTCTACGAAAGCTGTCTTTAATGCAGGCACCAAGTTGATTTGGAGCGTGTAACTGGTTTGGAGGAGGCTGAACTCTTAATGGTTGGTAGGGGGTCAAATACGTATTTCTCTGTGCACAATGCAAATAAATATATATCATTTTGACTATGTGATTTTCAGTTTTTTTTTAAATATAATCTATCTCTCACTGGTAAAATTAACCTAGCCTAAAAATTCTAGACTGTTCATGTCTTTGACAGTGGGCAAACTTACAAAATCAGCAAGGGATCAAATACTTATTTCCTTCACTGTATATATATATATATATATATATATATATATATAAATCACTTTCAAAGGTTTACATAGCCTTTAAGGTGATATTACACAGGCCAATGATCGTGCAGATGAGTGTTTAAATGAACGCTTGTTCCCAATCATTGCCCTGGTTAATCAGAGCAATGATCAGATGATGTACAAGCAAATGCTCATTTATCGGCTAATCTGCTCTTTTTTGCATCATTAAAAATCATTGTTGTCGATAGCAAATCTCCCTGTGTAAACAGGAAGATGTGCTGCTGACATGATGAAAATTAAATGTATGGGGACGAGCAACTGGAGTAATGAGCGCTCGTCCCCATGCATAAGCAATCATTGCTCCAATCAACGAGCTGTGTCGTTGATCAGCACTCGTTTTTACAGCCCATATTGGACCGTGGAATAGAACCTTAAGGCAACACTGAACAGATCACTGTTAGTGTAAATTTACATACAGAGATTTTAGTAAAAACACCACTCCCCCCCCCCCCCCCCCCGAAAACACATGTGTTGCAAAGAGGAGTCTTTGCATAAAGGGATCTTTAAAGCACTAAAAAAAAAAAACGCAAGTACAGTAGTAAAAACACACTATAACCAAAGCAGTCGTTTTTTTTTTTAACAGATCAATAAATAGAATGGGCGAGACTGACCCACAAAAATTGACAAGAATAGGACCTGCTCTGAGTTTTGTGGATTGAGACATGGATCCGCAATTTTTTTTTATCTTGACATCATTTTAGTTCTTCACATGATCAACAGGTATTTTATCACTAGATGTTTAGTTGCTTCACTAATTCACATTAAGAGGTTATCATGCACGCTTGCTCCTTAGTATTTAAATGTGACCAATTATCTGCTCATGTAAGTGACCAGTGACCAGTGAGAAGCTGCAGATCGCTCAATATGTGCACTTTGTTCAGGGGATTTTAGTAACAGAGAACTGATTATTTCAGTTCCCTGTAACAGTACAGGATCAATCTGTCAGCGTGATGGCCTGATCCTGCCGATGGCACTGCTCAGTTGTGTCAGTCACACTCAGTACAAACAGGTCCATAAAATCAAGCACACAGCCATACAATCACCATAGACAAATAATGCTAGTAGTAAGGGATGTACTGAAGAACTCAGTGGCATTAAGCGTGGCAATGTCATAGGATGCCACATGTCATTTCATGATATATTTGATCTGCTATATGTGCCCTGATCACCTGTAAGTGCTATTATTGTGAAGTGGACGCATCTAGGGGTAATAACAGCTCAGCCACAAAGTGGTAGACCACAGAAACTTACAGAGTGGGGCCCCTGAGTGCAGGAGCATGTGGCGCATAAAACTGCCTATCGTATCGTGTATAACTCCCCACAGAGTTCAAAACTGCCTCTGGATGTGACATTAGCACAACAACTGTGCGTCGGGAGCTTCATTAAATGGATTTCCATGGTTGACAAGCGGCAAACAAGCTTAAAATCACCATGGGCAATACCAAGTGGAGGCTGCAGTCATGTAAAGCACACTTCTACTGGACTCTTCCCCGTTGCTATGGTGTTTTTCCTATAGCTACCCACCCTCCCTCCCCTAACAATTGTCATTATGTTCCGTCCCTCCTGCACTCCCTCTCCATTAAAGACGCTGCCTGCATCATCATGCCTCCGTGCGATGACACATGCCCTGTCCAGTATAGTTGTATTTGCCCCTTATTGCCACCCACCCAGTTATGTTGCGGTTGGATGTGCTATGATGCACTTCCACTCCCCGCGCTGCTCGTCAGCCATTACTTGGTTCCGGCTGAGGTATCAGCTTGACACATGCCTTCATGTTATGCTAATTCTGGCTGACATTTATGCCTCCATGGGCAGCCCGTAGCAAACCTCTACCTTCTCCTTGTTTGATTGGTAATTTTTCCTGTGATGATTACCCTGCCAAGGTCACTTCCGATTTGTCACCACCATTTTGAAGCTCTGTCGTCGTTTCATGTCTTTCCAGGTAAAACACATTTACAATTAACATTTCTAGCCTCCATACTTATATATACCGCCCTCCTTTTCCTGAGCCACCATCATTCCCCCTGACGAAGCCTTGTAGCGAAACGCGTTGGTGTGTAAGTGGACTCCTGCCATATTTCTACTGGTTACCTTATTGTTCCTCTGCTTTTGATCTTGCCTGTTTCTCTTTCACCATTTGCCACTGTGCTTTTACACCGTACCCTTACCTTGCATGACAAATTTGTTTTTTCCTCATACATGTTTTTTGGGCTCTCTTTTGCAGACTATTTACAATGTATCAATCCATGGTATACGTGTTATTGCCAGTAGCTCATGCAGAATCTGCTTGTCTTTGTGGACTCTATTTGATACCCCTTCTTTTTATGCTATTGTTGTAACTTTAAACATGAATCTCAATAAAATCATGTTTTTTATATGCTTAAACTTTCTTAATCATTTAACACTGTCAATTTTTGGTGTGTATTTATGATTTTTGGATAAGACCTATATACCAAAGCCCATTTTTCAGTGTTCATGGACTCTGGAGCAGTGGAAAGCTGTTTCTGGAGGGATTAATCACATGGTAATATGAGAGAGGAATCTGGGTTTGGCAGATGCCAGGAGAACACTTCCAACCCGAATGCATAGTGCCTACTCTATAATTTGGTGGAGGAGGGATTATGGTCAGTGCCTAAACTCACAAATGCTCTTTTGGCTGAACGGCACACATTCCAACAGAATCAAAACATTATCTTGTGGAAAGCCTTCCCAGAAGAGTGGAGGCTGTTTTAGAAAAAAAAAGGATGCCCAACGCCATATTCACATTTCCGGTTTTAAAATGGGATATACAACAAGCTCATATACTGTAGTTGTGAGGATCAGGTGTCTACATACTTTTGGCCAGATAAATAATGATATCACATCATAAGTATTTTCTTACTTCCAAATAAATTGCTGGCTTTTTAAGTACATTTATACAATTGGAAAAGCTACTTGTAAAAGGATTTAGATAAACCAAATGTCTTACACATGTTGATATGTGAAACAATGATGTTCTTATTTATTTCATAAATTCATTTGATGACAAAAGCAGCAATAACAAAACCTACCAACATTTCAGAAACATCCCATCCCATAGGTTAAAGATATACAGTAATGAGGGAGAATGTGCCAGAATTCTATCACAAATTGTGAAAAAATACATGGCATAAAAAAAATTTATTATGTGTTTAAGACACTTTTTATGCCTCCCTCAAAACTTCTAAAAAGTGTCTAGGAAAAGGGTTGTGACTAAGAGGAGTCGTAGAATACACCATATATACTAAAAACATACTCCTTTTCAGGGCACAAGATATTGGCATATATGTACACAGGCAAAAATTTGGCACAAGAAAAAAAAAGTGTCTACCAGGAAATTGTTCCAAATATATTATGTCACATGCTCCATTTTAATGAATTTGCCGCAATTTGCATCCTTTTCACTGACTCTCTATGTACCAACAACTTTGTATAAATAGGATGTCCCAAGTCACAAATGAGTTCCTCGACCTAAGACTTTGACCTGAAACCTGATGGTAATGGCTGTTCTGGCCAGTGGCGTAGCTCTAGGGGTCGCAATTGCGGCCGGGCCCCTAAGCCTGGGGGGCCCACATGGCCCCCATAGCCACACGGCGCTGACCGCGATGGTCCCACTTCCTGAATGCTGAGTGAGCGGCTCGACGCAGGCAGGCGCGATGTAGTTACGTCATCATGCCTGTCTGTGCCGAGCCACTCACAGCACAGACCGGAGGAGAAGGATCCTCCACCCGTCATGGGAACGGGGATAGGTAAGCAATTATGTTATTATTTTTCTATTAGGCACTATGGGGCATTATACTGGGTAGGGAAGGGGGCTGATATGGTGGCAGCTAAAGGAGCATTTTACTATATGGGGGGCATTATACTGTATGGGCAGCATTATACTGTGGGGGCAGCATTATACTGGGGGGCAGCTATGGGGGCTTTACACTGTATGGGGGGCATTATACTGTATGGGTGGCATTATACTGTATGGGGGGCATTATTCTGTATGGGGCATTATACTGTGGGGGCAGCTATGAGGAGCATTATAGCGTGGGGACAGCTATGGGGGCATTATACTGTGGGGCTGCAATGAGGGGGCATTATACTGTGGGGCTACAATGAGGGGGCATTATACTGTTTGGGGCATTATACTGTGGGGGCTGCTATGGGGGGCATTATATTGTGGGGGCAGCTATGAGGGGGCTGCTGCTGTGGCGGGCCTTATACTGTATGGGGGAAGCTATGGGATGCATTATACTGTGTGGGGGATGCTATGGGAGGCATTATACTGTGTGGGGCAGCTATGGTAGGCATTATACTGTGTGTATAGCACAGTCTATAGTAGGGGCTCTATAGCCCTGTCTACAAGGGGGGCTGTATAGCACAAACTACAGGGGGGGCTGTGAAGGTCTGTCTACAGGGGAGGCTGTATTGCACTGTCTACAGGGGGGCTGTATAGCACTGTCTACAGGGGGGCTGCATAGCACTATTTACAGTGGAGCACTATCTACAAGGGCGGGCTGTGTCTGGCACCCAGGGTAGGGGGGTCCAGTCAAAAGTTTGCTATAGGGCCCAGTGTTTCCTAGTTACAACCCTGGTCCTGACACACAATTATTTCAAACTAGATTTTCAGTCCATACGATTGCTGAGTAGGTGGACATTCATACTATAACAGTGACCACAAAGTTTTCTTTCCATTCAGATATATGTGGATTGTTATACAAAGCCACCGATTTGCTTGTTTTGGTGGGTTAACAAGAAAGAAAATAAATAATAAACTGCATGTATATATTGCATTCTTATAGCAATAACACAGAAAGATTTACAGGACTGAGGGGGTTAACCCAACTTGACAGACATATGAGTTGTAACTGTATCTGGCCCTGATATTTTTAGAAGTAATTACTTCCCTTCTGTTAAGCATTTGCTAACTTAATATACAAACAGAGATTGCCTCCTTAGCTAAAACACTTGTGGTAGGTGTACAAAGGTAGTTGTCAAGACGGGAATAGCGGAGCATGTAAATGTTTTCCCAAATGTTGCAGCAATATTGAGTTCTATGAGTCACACTGTAAAATAGTAAACACAGGAAAGACTTCCGTGTTGTGGGCTTTTATTTCAGCGGTATTAGTTTCCCACACTATTCAGCAAACATGATTTCCTGAAACTGTACTATATGTCAGACCGGTTTATTGAGACAGGGTGGGTATCACTAATGGTTCAGTGTAATCATGCACTGGTAGAATTCGGAGAGCCAGGGCTGTCTATTTACGGAGAAGATTACTACAGACGCCTTGCACATATCATACATAGCAGTTCATTACTTTATGTCAGGATTAGAACATAATTTGTCTATGAACAGTATCAAAAGTGTCTATATTTTTAATTTTATCCTGCTATCTTGGCTATATGATGGCAGCACGGGCTGGTATCCCCACCACTAGCATTCTGTGACACCCCTGACAATTGAAAAATGGGCTCAGGCACAATCATGTTCATAAAGGAACTGGTTGGCAGCTCTGCCTAACATGACCATGTTTTGGGCACTTGAATTGTCTTGAAATGGGTATTCAGATTTCAGCAAATAAAGATTATTCTAAATGTATGCAATTTTTAAATATATTTTGTCTATCAACTCCTCATGGTTTACAAGATCTCTGCTTGCAATCATTCAATCATTGTTTACTTCCAGTTGATCAAAATCTGTCACACAGATGATGGCTCATTACAAGACACTGCTCTAGCAGGGATGTAGCTAGGTGGGGGCAGGCGGGGCATGTGCCCCGAGCGCAACTTAGAGGGGGGCGCCAGCGCCACCCCCTCCTGCACTATAATTGTACCTGCATCTATAGGACACAGGTACAATTAGAGGCAATGAATGGCCGGGTACGTTCCGTGCCCGGCCATTCAGCGCCTTTCTACGAGTGAAGCGGCGCGATACTTTGCGCCGCTTGCGTTGTTGAAAGGCGCTGATTGACAGGGAAAGTCATTCCCAGTTCAACCCCAGGAGACCTGCGAGGAAGAGAGCAGGTCTCCATTGCTGCTGGACGGTGTGGGAACAAGATTAAGGTGAGTTTGAATAGTTTGCTATTTTATCGTAATAAAAAAGTGTGTGCCATTATCTACGGGGGGGGGGGGGGAGGGTGTTATCCATGGAGGGGCTTTATCTACGGTGGGCTTTATCTACCGGGGGCCTTTATCTACGGGTGAGCTCTATCTACAGGGGGGCTATATACTGGGGTGGGCTATATGTGGAGCACTATATACAGGGGTGGGCTATATCTACAGGGGGGCTATATACAGGGTTAGGCTAACTGTGGAGTACTATATACAGCGGTGGGCTATATCTACAGAGGGGCTATATACAGGGTTGGGATATATGTGGAGCACTATATACAGGGGTGGGTAAAATCTACAGGGGGCAAAAGACTGGGGTGGGCTATCTGTGAAGCACTATAGGGGAGCTATATGTGGGAAACTATATACAGGGGTGGACTATATGGGGGCACTATCTACAGGGCTCTCTATGGCTGGCACTATCTACAGGGGGCACAGTGTGTGTGTGTGTGTGTGTGTGTGTGTGTGTGTGTGTGTGGGACACGGTGTATGGTGCTATTATAATTAGAGGTGCGGTGTATGGCGATTATATTTAGGGGCATAGTGTGTGGTATAATGGGAACTTTATCTTTGTTTATAGGTGTAGAAATGTTGGAAAAGTGAGAAGCTGAAGATATCTGAGCGGCAAACTGCAGAAATTGGCTGTGACCAGGAGAAGTCATCATAGAGGTCTGGACCGGATGGAGAAAAAGAACTAGAATCTGAGACGTCACCGGTGAGTCACTTAAAGTAAATGTTTATTCTGCCTCTAATCAGTACTGTAGTCACTGTATAATCTGCAGCGAGATGATGGGTGGTATGATTATGATATGATTTTTTTTTTTGTGAAACAGCAACTCCCAGCATATCCTCACCATTGTTCGGGCCATGCTGGGAGCTGGAAACAATTTAGTGCAAACCTATACGGCAGGGGTTGTACTAAATTGAGCTGTATTTGTGCTGGTGCTGGATATATGTACTGAGCTTGGTTCTGGGGCTGTATTTATGTACTGAGCACTATTCTGGTGTTGTGTATAGAACTATATTGCTTGTAAAATGTACAAATGTTTTTATGCTCGAGTTACATAAAAAGAAATGTGGAAAAGAAATGACACGTCATTGATTGGTAGAGAAAACAAACATGGCGAGGGGGAAGGAGGTGTCGGGAAAGAGGTGGGGGGGCACCAAACTGAACCTAGCTACACCTCTGGCTCTAGTATACATACTGTAACATGCCCTGCACCTGTGTGTCCACCGCATGACCAGGACAGATTTGTATCTACAGGAAATAAAGAATGATCGTTTCTTTAGTATGACAACAAGCAGAAATCTTGAAAACTGTGAGCAAGTCATATATATAAAGTTGTATAACTTGTTGTTATACAAAGAATAACCTTTATTTGCTGAAACCATGAACAACCCTTTAAGGCCTCAGTTTATTTTACGTCTCTGTTATAGGATTCTAGGGTTCTATGTTTCCCGCACCTCCATATTATTGTCTCTCCCCCTTCTCATATTTTCTCTGTGTCTCCAAAGTGTTCATGCTAGCCAAACAACATATTAGTCTGTACACCTTTTACTGTATTTACTGTAACTTTATTTCTTACAAACTCCACAATACTTATACTTTCTTCTCACCTTGGTGTATTCGAGTTACCACTTCTTGGTTGATTTTATGATATCTTTGTTACTTATGTGCCAGTCCAATATTGTTTCTACGTTCTCTTATTAATTTGTAAATTCTTGCAAAAAATTCAAAAGTATTAAAAATAAAATCAGATAAAAATAAATAATGATTTGTGTAACGCTGGTGGCTGCCGTTCGCCGCTATCTGGCTTCCCCCAGCGGCCGCCAGCATAGTTTACTTGTGCGCCGGTATCCTTCTCCTCCCCGAGGATGCCGGCATGTACTGCCCCCATCTGCTGCCCGCACCCGTAGGGTGCTCACGCGCACCCTGGTGTCCTCTTAAAGGGCCAGCTCGCGCACCACTGGAATCCGCCCTAGCCTATCCCTGTGCATCCTGTCCTATTTAAATCTGTCCTGCCCTGTATCCTGTAACTGTGTTTGTTCCTGAGCAAAGTCTAGTGTTGGAGTCGAGTTCATCCTCACTGCCGCGCCAAGCGTCATCTGTCACGCCAACGGTCTTCTGCCAAGCGTCATCTGCCACACCAAGTGTTATCTGCTACGCTACTTATCATCTGCCAGGTATCATCTGTGCTAAAGCGTCTGCTACGTCTCGTGTCTATCAGGACTTTCATACAGGTACCGTTGTGCTAGAGACTTTCATTAACTGCAGTTGACCGGCTGCTACTTCACTACGGCGTCGCGGCCTAGTGGGTCCTTATACCATCAGAATCGTGACACTATGTTTTACAAGCCAACTTGTGACCATACTTGTCAAAAGAATAATTCATGTCAATACCTTACTTATCAAATTGATCGTAACGTCTATGGCCGCGGACCGTCGTTCTGACTTACCCTCTGACGGCTGGATGTGTGAGTTCTCGGCTGCATCTCCCTCCTGAGAAACGCCGGCACTCACTTCCTGGTTCAGTGACTGTCTCCCGCATGGCATGCGCCCGCTCGTGCATGGCCTTAAAGGGCCAGTATGTGTCCAGTTGCAGTGAATCTGCAATCAACCCAGAATGCTGCTGGACTATAAAAAGGGCTCTGCCCTCTTGATCATTGCCTGAGCATTGTTGTGTTACCTTAGTTTGTTTTGCAAATGGTCTCCCAGTGTTTTCCAGTTCCCAATGTTACCCGTTCCTGCTGCCTGTACCCTGTATCCTGTGCTACCATGCCTCTGTGCCGTCTAGAGTTGAAGTCGAGTTGTGTCTTCCTCTGCATCTACTGTGTTACACACACCGGGTGTCTGCCTGCTGCCGGAGTCTCATCTTAAGCCTGAATCAGTGCTACTGTCTACATTGCTAAAGGTACCCTTTCTGGACTATAGACATTGTCTTGTACCTGGTTGGCCAGCTGCCTTTACGCTATGCGGTACGGCCCAGTGGGTACACACCACGCATCGTGACATTGATTTTATGTGGCCACTAAAATCAAGTTATCAATACCCGTTGGTGTTCACTGACAAATAAATGCTTCTAGTCATTGTATGTTTTTTTTTCTCTTTGTCTCGAGCACCCCTTGCTACACTTCTCATCCTTGCCCAACTGTAATGGTATTCTGCTTATGCGCCAATAATAAAGCTTTTGATCAATTCTAGTTTCACTGCTTTAGGAGTATCCAATCCACTGATGTTTGTGAGATGAAGCAGCAGGGGACAGATTAAATTACTGCATCACGAACAGAATACCCGCTGGTTTGGGACCTCAGGGAGCAACACAAAATATTGTAAACCAAGGTTGAAATTGAATTACCATGGCCTCAGGAGACGAAAGCATCAGGATCTTGCTGATGTCTGCAAGATGCAGGAACAGGTACAGATTTTAATTCATGCATCCCAAAATATAGTTGTAGCCTTCAAAGAGCAATATACAGTAGATGTTTGAATAGTTTCTGCTGTTTTAAGTGGCTCTCTGCTCTAGATCATACAGGGGTCCCAAGTGGGAGACCACTTTCTTTGCCGTCCAGATGGTCTAATGAGACAATCCCGTTAAAGAAAGGGAAAAGGTGGTTTACCTCGATCTTACTGCAAATAAAATAGAGGTTCGTTTATGATACATTTTAAATTGCCCTGTAATGTGCTTATGATGGATCCAATGAGTAAATTATTATTATTCCTATCATTTTTAGCATACTACAGATTTTCTATAAGCAGGTAAGTCAAAAACATTAATATAGTAGGCACTGATGAAAATTACTTCAAGAAAGTTATTCTACTTACCTAGAACAACTAATACACTCTAAGCTAGTGATAAGCAAGACAAGCAGGACGAAAGAGTACCATGGGGAAAGTGGTTAATAAAGAATGTATGATTTCAGGGTCTCTCTGGATACATATTGTGAGAGGAGAAATAAAAATGCAGTAAAAACAGCAAAACTGCAATAATTATTTGCTGGGACAACATGTATTATGAAGGTGACCTTATTCAGGCTGAAACACTGAGGATTTGGAGATCTATAAAAAAAAATGGAACAAGAAAAAAGTATATGGCTTAGAATAGATAAACCATTACTTTGTCCTTCATGTAAAATACATTGCACCTTAGGAAGTCCATTTTAATAACAAGAAAACATCATGTCCTTCTAAACACACTAAACACCAAAAAGAGACTCACATATACTATCTTCAATGGCATTTTTACACTTCTGCAATTAATGTTTTCATTACCGGCTCCCACACAAGGCCAGGTATTCCTCAAGGAGCTCAGTTATCATCTTTGGAACATATGTCTAATTTTACCCAGATAAAACATTTCATATTTTAAAAGTGATATTTCCTTAGAAGTATAGAAAGCAGTGAGTCATTTTCTGACATACAGGTGAGTCAGCAACTGAACTAGTAAAACTAGTGTTTATATATCATGTAAAAGTAGAAATCTCTGAATCCAGGTTATCTAAGACTCTAAAGAGCCTTTTACACCTGTCGATATTCGGCCGGTGCAGCGAGCGCCGATCAACGAGACATTGTTGATCGGCACTCATTTGCTCCTGTCACACGGAGCTATGGATGGGGACAAGCGGTTGTTACTCCGATCGCTTGTCTCCATACATTATTATCATGTTGACAGTGTGTCTCTCTGTTTATACAGGGAGATGCGCTGACGACAACGATAATATTTTACTTTTTTAAAACGATACGACCAGCAGATGATCAAGCCCTTGCTCGTTCATCTGCTGGTTGCTGCCCTTTTTACACAGGGCAATTATCGGCAACGAGCATTATATGAACGCTCGTCTGAACGATAATAGCCCAGTGTACAACCCCCTTAAGGTATGAGAAACTGTTCTAAAAGAATGGAGAACCATTAAAAATGAATACCCACTGATAATCATTTCTTCTTTTTAAAGGATAACTCAGCTCATGAAGATGGCAAGCATCTCTTTGTAGAGTCATGCATGACTACCAGATCCATAGCCAACACATACCTTCCTTTGAACCCCTATGTCAGGGTAGAAGAACATTTATGCATGTGCCTACACTCCTAACCATCTTCTCTTCTTCAAGAAGCTGTTATTTAGGTTTATTACTATGCTAAGTATCTATAGAAACCATAGCTACCGGGGAGCCTCAACCAACTTGTCATGTTGAGCCAATTCAAATCACTTAAAAGGTTATACGTCAAAATAGGTCCATACTGTAAGAGCTTGAAGGGCAGTAGGGCTCCCATGGCTTCATTCGTTTTTTTCTAAGTCCAAGCTCAAACGCATAGCATGGTGACTTCTCTACAAATTCTTGAGAAGCAGTTAGTATACAGATAATTTTTGTGCCTTGCATTATATATTTTATTATGAATTATAAATTGTTGATTCAATTATTTAAGCTATGTTCCCACACACAGAATACGCTGCAGATTTTCTGCAACAGAAAATCTGCAGCAGTATCTAAAAAAAATGCAGATAAATCATTCACAGAATACCTCAGCAAAAAGTGCGTTTTTGCTGAGCATCTTGGTGCGGAATCGCTGTGGTTTTTCTGCAGCAGTTTTACCTGCGGATTTAGTTTCCGTTTAGCTTTCCGTTCATGGGTTCCTCTGACGGAAAGCTGCAATGGATCCCATGAACAGAAAAGCAACACTGATGTGAACACAGACTAA
Organism: Rhinoderma darwinii; assembly: GCF_050947455.1. Taxonomy (NCBI): domain Eukaryota; kingdom Metazoa; phylum Chordata; class Amphibia; order Anura; family Rhinodermatidae; genus Rhinoderma; species Rhinoderma darwinii. Next base: position 190,996,352 of record NC_134690.1, on the reverse strand, counting down.
GTTCTTCCTTTATGGTTCCCATTCCTTTTGAAGCCACTTCTGGCTTTTGCTCAAAAACCTGCCACAAAATCTGCAACAAATACGTGATGTCTAAATCCAGCCTTATAGATCCAGAGGTTCTGCATTCACACATACTGTACCTCTAAATATTCCCTACACATTTGAAAATAAAGTGCCTTCGTTCGCTACCTATTTGACTCGTTTTTCAAGTTCACTCTTCACATTCACATAATGCATGCACAGTTTGTAGAAAATACCTAATAATTTTAAACCATTGCATGCCTGATCCCTTTCATGTCTTTGTCACTGTTTGCCCCATTTGACTTCAATAAGTAAAAACTTCAGAATAGAACAGAGCATATAAAAAGTAGTGCAGTTAAGGTTTTTACCATCAGTAGGTAACAAAATGTGGATTTCCATAGAAATAGTTCAAGGAACTTGAACTACTTCAAAAACGGAAAAAAAAAAATCGGTCCTGAAAAGAAATGTTTGTCAGCTCGGATTGTATAGGGCAATTATTCTCATGTATAAAGTACAAAATGTGAAGGCCCACATTTATCAATGTATTTGAGCCTTTTTTTTGGAGCATTTAACTCCAAAATAGTGTCTAATCTGCTGCGAGACATATTTATTAACCATTTGTGGCAGAATTTAGTGCTATTTGCGCCATACATGTTAGTTTGTAAAAGTGGAGTGGAAAGCGGGCAAGATTTACTGCTTGGCCAGGATTTAGACACATTAATGACCTTTTTAAAAACACACAAAAAAAGTTTCAAACCAGAAGAAAAAGTTGTATCTCTACTTTACATAGACTCTGGCATAGAAAAAAGTGCTATAATATTAGCTTGTGTGAAGGTTAATGGTAGTGATGTTTGTTATGCCAGATTTATCAAAGTAGATAGATTTGTTGCAACCTGTCAATACTCCACTTTGATAGATATGGGCCGGAGCGCCCAAGATTTATACATTACTGTACATACTGTGCTAACCATAAGGCACTATAAGCTCCATGTTACGGTCACATGATTACTGATACCAAGGATATAACTAGAACTGACAAAACCATATAGCAATATTTTGAAGGGTCTCCAGGGAATTGTTTAAACAGACAGCTATGAATAAAAAAAACAACAAACAGACCAGAAAAGCCTCATACATGATAATTTATGGTATCTGGGGCAGAACATAGATAGAAGCAGGCAACTAAGACAGGCAAGCAGTATAAATGGGAGACATGAAAACACGAGACTGCAGGCAAACCTACTGTTTTAGCTTAACTCTTTGAGTTATCTGGGTGCACAAAAGAAATCTAGCTCTGTCTACGGTACGTCAAAAATGTCATTTCCCTACTGCCAATAAATAATAATTTTTTTAAAAAGACTAAAAATTTCTAATGATACAAAACAAAATTGTTAAGAACTTAAACATCTATTGATTTACATTATTTGAAAGCAGAGTTGCTCAATGTAGTTATTTAAGTAAGTTCTTGAGTTGTGATGCCACTTTGTATACAGTGTAGTAAATAGAAGAGAGGGGCCTCACTACAAAGAGCCCCCCCCCACCCCCTCCATTACATAGTGCCAGCCAGGACAGCAAGGATTAGTGTTTGCTTCCCCTTCCAATCCCTTTCAACAATACAGTTACCCTGGAGATGGGAGTCATGCATAGACTCTAACCACCCAGTAGACAAGAGGATAGAACTAACCAGGACTCGCCTCCGCTATTACCAATGACCCCATAACAGATGCATGGTCGGCATCAATGGCATTTACTGTACGTCTTTTTTGGTTATGTACCAATTTGCAGCACATTATGCTTATGAATAAAAAGCATACATAGACTAACAATTTCAGGGCAAAACTACTGGATAACATGCATTTCCCTTTGACTACCCAGTTAAATCTCCTATAATAGAAAATAAATTCTATAGACAGAATGTTGTTCCAATCACAGTCACATAAATGCATAAAATAAGGTTTCGATTCGATCACGCTTTACACTACACTACACATTTCCAAACTGTAGGTCGCAACCCCCTTGGAGGTCATGTGAAGACATCCAGGGGGTCGTGAGCCACTCACCGATTTGCTGTGCGGCGCTGCGGTTCGGATATGGCCGTAAGAGGCGTAGCTTGTCGGGTGGTGGTGGCCCCAGGCCCACTAAGATGGTGGGGTCAAGAGCCATTCCCCATGCGGTGACATGTCCCAGTTTCAACTGTATCTGCATCCTCAGGAGTAGGGAGCTGGAGCAATGCTGGAGTAGGGAGCTGTTGGCTCCTTGCTCTGGCATTCACTATGTAATGCCAGCTGTGAGCAGTGCGGCGCAGACAGGCATGATGTAGTTATGGATATGGACCAGATATGGCCACCAGAGGCATAGCTAGCAGGGAAAGGGACGGAGGCCCTGGGCCGACTGAGATAGTAGGGCCCAGGGCCGGTCCCGCAGCAGTGGGATGTCCCGGTTTTAACTGTATCTGTGTCCTTAGGATGCAGATACATTTGAATCCAATGCAGGAGCAGGGAGCTGATGGCTATTTGCTCCAGCATTCACTATGTAATGCCGGCCATGAGCGGTTCAGCACAGACAAGTGTGATGTAGTGACATCATCGCGCCTGTCTGTGCCGAGCCACACCCTGCAAAGACCGGGAGAGCAGAGAGATCTCCTACACTCGTCGTGGGAATGGATTAGGTGAGTATTTATTTTATTAATGTTTTTTATTAGGCACTATGAAGGCATTATACTGGGTATGGGGGATGCTATGAGGTAATATACTGTATGGGGCAGCTATAGGGGCATTATACTGTGTGGGGTCAGCTATGGAGGCATTATACTGTATGGCAGAAACTATGGGGGCATTATACCATATTGGGGCAGCTATGGGGCATTAAACTGTATTAAGACAGCTATAGGGGCATAATACTGTGTGGGGGGACAGCTATGGGGGCATTATACTGTGTGGGGGCAGATATGGGGGCATTATACTGTGTGGGGGATGCCATAGGGGCATTATTCTTTGTAGAGGGCAGCTTTAAGGGCATTATACTGTGTGGGGAGGCACTATAGGGGTCATTATACTGTGTGGCCCACTGGACTGAGGCCCACTCAGATGTGTCCCCCATGCTAAACCCCTAGCTATGCCTCTGATGGATGGATCTGGTCGCACGCACAAGTATCGTTGTTTTACGTGTTACAGGGACTTATTTTACGAATGGAGCCAAGTACCGGCATCTGGCTAAAAATTATGTTGACATACGTTAAACTAAATATGTTGTGTCGTCGCACAATATACTTCTATTTTTATACGTTTTTTATATGGTATTTTCTGGTTTTGAATATAATTATCACTGTTTGTGATGTTGCAGGGACTTATTTTTCAAATGGGGCTAAATACGGTAGTGGGGGGGGGGGGGTCCCAAACAAAAGTCTCAGCCAAAAGTGTGTCCCAGCCTCAGAATGTTTGGGAACTACTGCACTACACTATGATTGTAGTGATAATGGTATGGGGGTTCCATTGTAACTGCTTTGCAGTTCTATTCTGTATGTAAAATTGTACAAAACATAAAAAAGTGTGCTAGAAAACGTTTTATTAGACATACTAAAGAACATCACAAATAAGTTTACAATGCATTTAGTGCAGCTGACAAGTAACTGTTTACCTGCTTAACCTTTAATATTTTTTCATTGGGTTCCAGAAAAAAAAATCTATGCCCTGCAACTGCATGGAACCTGGAAAGTTTAATGCAGAAATATGGGCACCTACTGTGTTGCTGCATTGTTTAAATGGCTCGCAGAAAAGAGGGAATGTCCTCATATGTTTATTAGCCCAAGAACAAAATTTGCACGTTAGTTCAGCTTTTATCATATATGTTTAAATTACAGAGGTACTATAGTACATTCAAGAATTAATAAAATGTACAATGAAAAAGTATTATATCTAATAAACATCAATAATATTAAAGTGTTATTGTTATTTTATTTACAAAATTAATTATAGTCATAATATTTCTGTTCAGCTATTTTCCACCATTCACAAAACGTATCAATTCTTTTATAGTATATACTGATACTTTGCTTTGTATCTTCAGTGCCCTAATAGGCAATATCACTAAGCCACTATACAGTGATTTTCCTCCCTGCGGTCTTCTCCCTGTTTATTACATCATAGCTCTACTGAAGTCTTAACAGCAGCTGCTTGGCACAGTTCATTCATATTCAGCTTGTTATCCACAGACATCCTCAATGTTAATCCATCATGGCACACTGGCTTATTAGTCACATAAAAAGAGAAAAATGCTGAATGCGGGCATGAATCCTCAGGTATGGAAGACAAGCAGAATGGATGGTCATTTTGACATTTTAAAGCACATTTCAATATAATATTGTTATTTAATTTATTGTAAGATCGTAGCTGCTTGAGATATGTCCACAACAGTATGCTCTAGGATGTGTTTATTCTCAGATGATAAGAAAAAGCTGACTCTGTTAGTAATAAAGCATGGCAGACAAAAGATTCCCAGCACAATCCCAGTTTTGCAGCTGGTTATCTATAAGGAATAAATCAAGTGCATTTTTAAGGGGCTAAATTTGCAAAATAGACCCAGAGGTTCTACATTCACACATATAGTTTCCCTGTGATATTCATTCTTGATAAGTTATGCATCCGGGTGATAGATTGAGAAAACAGTACGCCCAAACCTCAAAGCATATTCATCAAATCTGCCAAATATCCACAGCACAATGTTACCTTGATGTGGTGGCACAGAGTTGCCAACTGTCTGTAAATTCACTCAAATTTGGTTAAAAAAAGGGAACTTTTTGCCAGTGTTTATAATAGAAAAAAAGTAATGCACCCATACGCAGTTTAAAGCTGGGGTGATTGTGCAGGTTTTTCTGAATTTGCCTGTCTGATTTTTGGCAAATTGGTCCAGAGTAGAGAAAAAAAAAAGTGAGGTTGTCAACATAGATCCTCGGGAATTTTGCCAGAGACAGTTCCACTCATTTGTACGATGTCTAGTATTTCTGGTATATGTAAGTCAATGGGGTCCACTGATCAACATTTGGATCTGTTATACGATGGATCCATCATAAACTAAAGCCTTGGCAATCGTGTGAACCTTAGATATGTTCCATTTTACTACTCTATTACAACTAACAGGAACCTAAAATAGTATTTTGAAAACATTGGAAATTACCCCTCATTATAAATAATAAAATTAAATACAAGACATAATAAATCAACATTGAGTACCTGTTTTATTGGTGACTACCATTGAAGATAAACCAGGTAGCATAGAAATGGAAACGATCCAGAATAAAATAGGCTTCATTTTTAAGAGGAATCATGTGATCCAGCATCCAAATAAATCTGCGTGAGAATAAAGTAATAGGCACTTCATCAATATAAAATTTTTCTAAACAATACTTTTTTTACTTTTTTTTTTAAAAAGACCATAAAACATGCCGGTACATTTTAAAATTTATATAAAAAGTTAAATTTCGATAATTACTATGTAATTTAGTAAAAATAACAAATCCAAAATAATTTTATATAAATAATGAATCATAAAAATGTCAATTTTAAAGTAAAAAGTAAATATAATTATTAGATAATTGCATAATACACCTACAATTTTGCTTTCTCAACAGGGTTTAATTTTAATTAGCAGTTGTACAGATATGCACTTACTGTTTATTCTACATAGAGTACAAAAATATTACAACCAGCCTTCATTTTTTGAAAACGCATAGTGGCTGGGTGTATAGTACAGAGATAATCACTATGTGTAAGCGGATCCATCATATCCAATCATTATCAGGCCCACTTCAGAACATATTCTGATTTGATCATTTTTATTGCTCCAATCATTGTGTAGTGTAAAGTGTGATTATCATTGTGTAGTCTAAACCTTGTTATAGAGAATAGTAGGCGTTTATATTTCTACGATTGAAACAATTTTGCCTGTAGAAATATGCCTGGGTATAAATGGCCCACTCAGAAAATTGTCCCGGTAATGAATCATCGAGAGGTCCATCTGATAGGGGAAAATCTATACATCACACTTCATAAATGTTTTCCTGTGCATTTACATTCCTTACCGTTTTCAACATCTGTCACTGCATGCAAACATTGTACTGACCTAGTCCTATGTACAAAGCGCTTGGACGTATCGCCTTTAACAGGCAAATATAGATCGCATACACAAAGATCAATCATGTATTTGCCTCATGTATGGATTGTCCAGCCCGAAACACGTAGCCATTGCACACCGTAATAAATTAAGCATTCAATTTTACTCAAAAGGGCAAAGGGGACATTTTGCTTAATTTTTGTGTAAACCGAACAATGCCCCCAAATATACCAATGGTCCTAGTGACTAATAGAATAAACCAGAAAGAGAAACAAGTCACGACCAGATAATAGAAAAAGTAAAAAAACCTTTATTGAAGTCAAATAGACACAAACAAACACATAAACACAACTATACACAATAAAATAAGCCCTCGTAAAAAGATGGAATCAGAACATAAAAGCAGCATGGCCCCCCAGATAGCAAACCGGTCAAAAGATCGCCCAGACTGTTAAAGTGCTTAAATCGTAAATCTAAAGCGGATGCTGAGTATGGTACATTTGCACAGATTGGTAAATAGGTAGGGGGGGACCGCTGCTAGACCCGACGCGCATTTCACTGATGCTTCGTCAGGGGAAGCATCAGCGAAACGGACGTCGGGTCTAGCAGTGGTCCCCCAATACCCCGGCCCTGATCTCCCAGCTATCTTTGTACTCTGTAGGTATATTGCTGTTTCTATGATATATATGTTTCTGACTGCACTTGTATTTACTCATGTCTATTTACCAATCTGTGCAAATGTACCATACCCAGCATCCTCTTTAGATTTACGATTTATGCACTTTAACAGTCTGGGCGATCTTTTGACCGGTTTACTATCTGGGGGGCCATGCTGCTTTTATGTTCTGATTCCATATTTTTACGAGGGCTTATTTTATTGTGTATAGTTGTGTTTATGTGATTGTTTGTGTCTATTTGACTTCAATAAAGGTTTTTTTACTTTTTCTATTATCTGGTCGTGACTTGTTTCTCTTTCTGGTTTATTAATTTTTGTGTAGCGCAAGTTTCTCTTTGTGGTTTCAATCATATAATCTGCCCGCTGCTAGCCATATTTTAATTAAGTACAAAAGAAAATCAAAGTTTCTAAAGACAGCGGTGTTGTGCCAGAGGTATATCAGGCATTGCATTGCTTCTTCTAAGGCGCACCATTATGATAGAGGAATGACGCACCCTAGCTGTAATTCCACAAAACATAACGCTGGTCAATTCAAACCAACCATTGGGATGTTCTACTGTAGTGCAGCTTATGGGGTTAAAGCGTTAAACATGGGAATTTCAAAACCCCCCAAAAAAAGGCCATACTTACTAAGTGGGTGGGTGAAAACCTGTTCCCAGGAGGATGCAGACAGGTCAAAAATGCTTCAGAATACCTATAGTTGTTATTTTGGCCAACTAATACCCCATGTTTCATGGATATTTTTACCATGTATACTTTTTTTCAGGACGCGGCCAGGTCTTATATGCTGGGAGGGCATGATGTGCTGGTGTTTGGTTTGGCATGCCTTAGCTGACAGTAGGGGCGTTACAAATGGGCTGTGATTAGACAAGATATGCTATGCTGGACGACTGGCACATTATCCCTCCACGTATTACACATAGTACTGACACCCCATGTACTATTCACAGCACTGACCCCCATTCATCACATTTATTTATTATTTCTTTTTATTACATTATCACACAGTTCTGACACTTCTATACCATATATTTCTTTTTTACCATACATTCAGACCCTAGCACTACACTAACACTGACACACATTTATCGCACACCTGTGAGCACTTAGTTCGCCACTCCCCTCACTGCTAGTGGGAGTGGCTATCACTATTTAATGCACCCTCCTACTACAGCATTTCTTGACCTGTCTGCGTCCTGCTGGGAATGGGTTTTCACCCACCCACTTAGTAAGTATGGCCTTTTTTGTTGGTTTTGAAATTATCTATGTCCCATTATTTTTCTGCTGGTGTAAACATGGGGATTTAACACAGCAATATTGTGAACCTATTTTGCACTGTGATGTCACTTTTGAAAAAGAAGAACTACATGGACTACTTTTGCCTTTGTGTCACTAAACTTTTACCAGGAATGGCATAAGCAATTGTCCTAAGACAAAACAGCATTACATTTGACCATGAAGTTTCAGATTTGTCACATGTAATTTTTCATAGCTTACTGCAAAATTAAAAAAAAGGCTCTGTTGCTGATTAAATTGAAATACAAACATGATGGATTTCCACTGTAATGTACTGTCACGTTCAGTATTTGTTCTAGGTTAGCAACTTACTCCTAAGTACAAAGCTGAGTTCACTCTGCCCGCTGCTCCTCCACCTGTTCACCATCAAAACAATCTCTCTCCTCCCAACAGGCATTTAGACTCAAGCAGTCAGTCAGACAGCGTGTCTCTGCCAACTGTCATTTGCTGCCATTATGCTTTTGTACTATACCGTAGACTCATATGCTATAGCTGACGGACATACTAACACAACATTTTTCTTAGCCCTGTAGAGAACTGATATTCTATCTAGCCCTTCCTTGCTAACAAAACCATATTTACTGTCTCCGTTATAAACTCGGTAACTGGATGCCATAGATCTCAAATGTCAATTATAAGTTTACCTCCTGTACAACTTAGGCAATCATGATTGATTTGGCCTACACAACATGAACAAGGCATGACTTTCAGAAAGAGATGTTAATAAAAATAACATTCGGAAATATGTCTGGACGCATCAAGTAAAAGTAGTTTGCAAATTAAATGTTATATAGGTTATAAGTAAACTATATACCAATTTAAAACAAAACTAGAGAAAGCTCACCACAATCTACCTGTAGTCACTGACTGTACAGCTTTGTCTGAGCAGGCGTGTAAGGATCGCGGTCGCAGCCAGTATGTCCGTGACCGGGCCTGCAGAGGAAGGGGACCGCCTTGAATTCCTGTAGACTGGCACAATAAGCGGTCTGTGCCGTGCTCCATACAATGTCCTCACACCGGGCAGAGTCAGGATATTATAAATGGGGCAGCACACAACGTTCTGACACTGGACCCTGTTTAGCGTGAGGGCGTTGTATACGATGCAGCACAGATCACGCTTGATGTGGCACACTGGGGGAATCCATGAGGGGCCCCCTTCGGGCAAAAGAAGATACAGGAGTGGTAAGTAAATCTTTTTTTTATTTTATTCCTGATTTGGAGAAGGGGTGCCTGATCGGGGGGTCCTCGGCAACGGGACCCAACTATTAATTGGTATGCCCCCGAGTCTGAGTATGCCATAATACTCGGAAATCCTTGTTGGCTTCAAGGTACAGATGCAGCAAAAGGATGTAATCATCCAGCAACTCTTCATATAAAAGCTTGAACCCTATCGTTCTTAGTTCTAGCATAGCTGTTTGTGTATGCTCCATACATATAGGCTTTTTGGCATTTTTAAAGGGGAAATCCAGTCAACGTTATCTTCTGATAAGTCAAAGATAAATGTGTGATGATCACAATGCTGAGGTCCAACCCCTGATTTCCATAAAGCAAGGGCTCTGTAAAGAGTCCTAAACTCTTTGGTACTGAATTCTAAACAGGGCTGTCATTAAGGGGGATGAGGGAGGTTGTAATTTGAGCAAAACCTTTTTTTTTTACACAAAAATGTTGCAACTTTTCTATTTATATGCCTTAAAATGGATGGGGCTTAGCAAAAAAGGCAGAGCCTCCGTGGCTTGATAATTTTACTGTAATTCTGCCAGAAAACTGGTGTAAATTTTCTGGGGCATGCACGGCCAGAGATGCGCCTAATTTACTAAGAGGCATGCACCTCTTAATAAATTAGGCTCATCTTACTCCAACTTCTTTAGATTAAAACTGGCGTAAGAAACACCATTCTTCATAAATTCCCCCTATGGGTTTTATTCCTTTCATTCTGTAAATCAGTGGGGGTTCTTAATCACAGACTTCATCAATGTGATCTTTTCACATTTATCTATGACATATCAAACAATTCTTTTGGCTTGATTTCCTCTTAATAATAGCTCATGTAATCAGATAAAAATTGTAGAAATCCCAGTTTTACTGACTGTAAAAACAAGCTGAAACTAAAGGCTTGTTACAATTCTTCAATACATCTTTCAATCATCCTGGTCCTTAAATATGTGTCATTGCATATATACAGCGCAAGTTTAAGGAAGCTGTACGAGCGACTAGGAAGTTGAGTGTTGAGTGCCCAGGTGTCAGAGACTGCCAAGCACCCAGGAGAGAATATAAAAGCGGTTTTCATCGCTCTCGTCTTCTCTTATTTTTTTATACAGTACACAGTGCTCAATAAGCACTGTATATTGAATAGTGGCATAGACAGTGCCGCTTCGACTATTAATGCTGACGATTAGATTACTGATCATGTGATCGCCAGGATCCTGGTACAGAGACACAGCTGGTAGGGGTAACAATTTACAGTGACAGTTTTCACTATAAGGCCATGATCTCACACACAGTTTTGATGCAGTTTTTGGTGTCGTTTTTGCCTCAGTTTTTTTAGCCAAAGCCAGAAGTGGATCCATAAGGAATGAAAACTATAAAGAAAAGACTGATGTATCTCCTTTCTTTTGTTCCCAATCCTGTGTTTGGCTGAAAAAAAGCACATAAAAAAATGCATTAAAGCTGTGTGTGTGATCAAGGCCTTACAGACCTAGTAACTGGCTGCTGTACCTTCTGACATTTGGGAAAAAGACTGTGGAAAAACAAGTAAACAAATATAAATAAAGTCATTGTCTTAGTGTGGCATCGATCCAATTGCCCCAAATTGTACATTTAATATATCAAAATAAATGTTAAAATTACAAATACAATTATCTTATCTATTTTAGTGTTATGATTACTAGAAAAAAAATGATAGAATTTATAAAACTTTATTTCCTTTACTATTTTTACAAACTATAAGCCTAATATTTCCAAAAACAAAAACAACTACAGATGTATCCACCCTTAGGCCCCATGCACACGAACGTTCTTTTGTGGCCGCAATTCCCCCGAAAATCAACGGGAGAATTGTGGCCCCATTCATTTCTATAGAGCCATGCAGACGAACGTAGTTTTTACGATCCATGCATGGCCCGGGAGCCCGCACCGCAGAAAGAACGGACATGCCTTATTACGGCCGTCTTCTGTGGTCACGGCTGACAGTCCGCTGCCGGCTGACCTGAAAATCACGGCCGTGCACATGGCTATGGTCGTGTGCATGAGGCCTTAACTTTTCTTGAATTGCATTAAGTTATACAATTTATCATGATACCAATGAAATACAATCTCACATGATCCAGTAAAAAAAATGAACATGTTAAACGTATACTTCTTTTAACATTGGAGTCTCTGGACGACAAATTGCGCATAAATAGACTCCGTCGAAGGTAGCCATCATACATTTTTCTTTATATGTTTGTTAAACATCTCTCACTATACATCATGGGATATGATAGGTTTAGGGATAAGTTAAGGGAGGATACATATGTATGTTTAAAAATGCTTTAAAAAGAAAGCCATATTGATCACGAAAAGAACACCACAAAAGTCACGACAACAGTCCAAAAAATAAAAAAGTTACAGTTGTTAAACTAACATCCACTATAACAGCTAAAATGTGTCTCGTCCTGAAATACCAAAATACCCCAGATCTGAACCGGTTAATAGCATGTTCATGCTAATATGACATTTGTTTTGTTTATGGTGGAAAAAATGTGTTTGAAGCCTTTCATGTAAAATTTGCACAAAAACATTTTCAGTAATAAAACATCAGCTCGTTCAGTCCTTCATATTGAGCAGAAGCTTCATAAGAGGGAAGCATATGTCTTGTAGTAAATACCTAAAGGAAAATTGCACAAATAGTTTTCAAATTGACTTAATATTACAATGGTGGTAGTCTGGGGTCACAGGGACCCTACCAAACTCCATAACAAAGGGTTTTAAGTGCCTGATTATTGCCCTTAAAGGGTTTTCCCCACCTAAAGCCTATATTTTTCTTTTTCCTTAGTTTCAATAAAAGTTAAAGTCTAATCATGCCATCTGATCCAATAAATTATCCCCAGAAGTTTATTTTTACATCCTTTTTACTTGCAGCATGTTCATCTGAGCAGAAGCAAATGTGGGCGCTATGCGACTTATGTCAATCAAACTGTGCTGCCTTCTCCATGCCATCCTCTACATCCTCTACAGTAGAAGAAGATGAAAACAGTGCGCAAGCACAGCCACCGCTGGAGGACTGCAGCTCTGGTCGCAACCCTAGGCAACGAGCGAAATACAAAGAGGGGGACTCAGCGTGTCACAGGAGGTTTATCTAGAAAAGAGTAAAGATCTGAAAATTCAAGGTATTTGGTAAAGTTGCTAATTTTATGTTTGCTAGCATGTGAGATATGATTATGCAGATGGGAATACCCCTTTAACACATTTATTAGTGGTTGGAGATTCCCCCATATCTTGTGCTTCTCTGGAAGCACCAATGATTTCAATGGCATCTTACTATGTTTGTTTGTAACATCCTCCCCCTCTTCTACTGTCTGTAGGTTAAGAAAAGTAGCCGGATGGAAGGGAGTAACACATGATGGCAGGATCAGACTTCAAAGTGTTTGTGTGCAGTCTGTAACTATGGAGACACATAGGTGCATAGGTTCTGTATACACAAAATTAGAAAATGTGCAAAGACTATGCATTACAGCAATAAAAAAGGTCAGGGCCGCACCGTCCATGAGGCGAGATGAGCATCTCGCCTCAGGTGGCGGCCTGCTGCATCTCTGAGGGTGCGGCGGCGCCACTGAAACCAGCCACCGCCACCCCTTTCTTCACTAATTTCACCTGCGTCTATATAAAACAGATATAATTACATGCAAAAGCACTGAATGGCCAGGCACATTCCATGCCCGACCATTCAGCGCTTTACAATGTTGCTGATTGGCAGGACAGAATGACTTGCCCCGCCAATCAGCGCCTTTCAACGATGTGCGCCGCTTCCGTTGTTGAAAGGCGCTGATTGGCGGGGGAAAGTCATTCTGCCCTGCCAATCAGCGCCTTTCAACGATGCAAGCGGCGCGATGACGTTATCGTGACGCTTGCTTCGTTCAGCCCCGGCAGACCTGCTCAGAAGAGAGCAGGTCTGCATTGACACAGGATGGCGCGGGAACGGGATCAAGGTGAGTATGTAAAATTGTTTTTTTCTTTAAAAAGTGTGTGTCGCATTATCTACAGGAGGGGGGCTATATGTTGGGCACAATCTATAGAGGGGGCTATATGTAGGGAACTATCCACAGTGGGGGCTATATGTAGTGAACTATATAGAGGGGGGCTATATGAGGCATTATATACAGGGGGTGCTATATGTGGGGCACAATCTATAGGGGGCTATATATAGGGAACTATCTACAGTGGGGGCTATGTGAGGCACTTTATACAGGGGGTCTATATGTTGGCCACAATTTATAGAGTGGGCTATATGTAGGGAACTTTCTAAAGTGGGGGCTATATGTAGGGAACTATATACAGGGAAGCTATGTAGGGCACTATCTACAGGGGGCTCTATGGGGTCACTATCTACAGGGATCGCTGTGTATGTGGAACACAGTGTATAGGGATAGTGTATGGTGCTATTATAATTAGAGATGCAGTGTGTGGCGCTATTATATTTTGTGGCTTAGTGTGTGGCATCATAAGAATTTTATCTTTGTTTATAGGTGCAGAAATGTTTGAAAAGTGAGAAGCTGAAGATATCTTAGCGGCAAACTGCAGAAATGGGCTGTGCCTGGGAGAAGTCGTCATGAGGTCTGGACCGGATGGAGAAAAAAAGAGAAAAAGAACAACTAGAATCTGAGATCATCACCGGTGAGTCACTTAATATAAATGCTTATTCTGCCTCTAATCAGTACTATAGTCACTGTATGATTTGCAGTGAGATGATAGTTGGTATGATTTGTTTTTGTGAAACAACAACTCCCAGCATATCCTTACCATTGTTCAGACCATGCTGGCAGCTGTAGTTTTACGCCGTACAAACCTATAGGTTGCACTAAATTGAGCTGTGTTTGTGTTGGTGTTGTATTTATGTACTGAGCTTTGATCTGGTGCTGTATATATGTACCGAGCTTTGTTCTGTTGCTGTACATATGTACTGAGCTTGGATTAGGTGCTGTATTTATGTACTGAGCTTTGTTCTTGTGCTGTATTTATGTACTGAGCTTTGTTCTGGTGTTGTGTATATACTGAGCTTGGTTCCCGTGCTGTATATATGTACTGAGCTTTGTTCTGGTGATGTACATATGTACTGAGCTTGGTTCTGATGCTGTATATATGTCCTGAGCTTGGATATGGTGCTGTATTTATGTACTGAGCTTGGTTTTAGTGCTATATTTATGGATTGAGCTTAGTTCTGGTGCTGTATATATATATATATGTGTTGAGCTTGAATCTGGTGCTGTATATATGTACTGAGCTTGTTTCTGGTGCTGTATATATGTTCTGAGCTTGGTTCTGATGCTGTGTATATATATATGGTGAGCTTTGTTCTGGTGATGTATATATGTACTGAGCTTGGTTATGGTGCTGTACTTATGTACTGAGCTTGGTTCTGATGCTTTATATATGTACTGAGCTTTGTTCTGGTGTTGTATATATGTATTGAACTTAGTTCTGGTGCTGTATTTATGTACTGAGTTCAGTTCTGATGTTTTATTTATGTACTGAGCTTTGTTCTGGTGCTGTATTTATGTATTGAACTTTGTTCTGGTGCTGTATATATCTGAGCTTTATTCTGGTGTTGCATATATGTACTGAGCTTTCTCCTGTTGCTGTATTTATGTACTGAGTTTGGTTCTGGTGTTGTATTTATGTACTGAGCTTGGTTCTGGTGTCCTATTTATGTACTGAGCTTGGTTCTGGTGCTGTGTTTATGTATTGAGAGACTGGAGAGACCCTGGTAGTTGGCAGGTATATGAATAAATCAAGAAACTAATATGCCTGAGGCACAATGAAACCCTAGTTCCCAACTACTTCAATAAGGAAAAAAATAAAATATAACTTTTAATACTGTAAATTTAAAATGTCCAAGGAAAGACGTACAACATAAGGTAAATAAAAAGTAGCCAAGATAGGCTAGCACAACGTATCAGGTCAGAGTACGTGGCTGTAACATATAAATGGATATTTGTGGTGACTGAGTGTAACTGCTTCAGTCAGCAGCTGCAGACTTCTGAACTATCCGCCGATTTAGCGATTGGCTTGCAGTGAAAGTGCTAGCCTAACATTGATGGGGGGGGGGCAATCGTGTTTTTAATATCAATGTTAGGCTAGCACTTTCACTGCAATCCAATCGCTAAATCAGCGGATCGTTCAGCAGTCTGCAGCTGCTGACCAAAGCAGTTACACTCAGTCACCAAAAATATCCATTGATATGTTACAGCAACGTACTCTGACCTGATACGTTGTGCTAGCCTATCTTGGCTAATTTGTATTTACCTTATATGATGTATGTTTCCTTGGACATTTTAAATTTACAGTATTAAAAGTTATATTAAATTTTTTTCATTATTGAAGTAGTTGGGAACTAGGGTTTCATTGTGCCTCAGGCATATTAGTGTCTGTATTTATGTATTGAGCTTTGTTCTGGTGCTGTATATATGTACTGAGCTTGGTTCTGGGGCTGTATATATGTACTGAGCTTGGTTCTGGTGTTGTATATATGTACTGAGCTTGGTTCTGGGGCTGTATATATGTACTGAGTACTGAGTTTCGTTGTGGTGTTGTATATATGTACTGAGCATGGTTTTAGTACTGTATATATGTACTGAGCTTGGTTTTGGTGCCGTATATGTCAGGGCTTGGGTCTGACGCTGTAATTATATAGAATATATTTATAATAAAAAAATTCAGGGCAGATAGTATTGTTTTCAATTAATTGTATATTTAATGGGAACCTGTCAGGTAGTTTTAACCCTTGAACCGCCAACATGCCGTAATACATGACCTGACAATATTTCCAAACATCCCCCTGTATATTTTTTTCAGATGCAGCAAAATCTATAAAAACAACTTTTAAAATGGCGCACACTATATGCTAATTACTCATCAAAGGGTCATTGGGCGGTGCTGCTATCCTGAAGAGTCACATAGGCCTGTCTCCAAACCCACCTTTCCATGCTTGATTGACATCCCTCTAGCTGTTATACATTACTACCAGTCCACTCCAACTTTCTCGGATGCGCCATTGCCTTGTACTATTTGGGCACACACCGCGCAGCGAGGTGAATTCTGCCCGGCTGCACCGCGCATGCCAGGCGAGTACAAGTCAACGGCGCATCCGCAAGTGTTGGAGGTGATGTACTGTAGAACAACCAGGGGGATGTCAATCAAGATCTAATGGGAGCCATTTCAATTTTCGCCTCAGCCAGCAGAAAAGCTAGAATTGGCCCTGCAAAAGGTATACACTTGAAAATAATAGGATTTCCTGTGTTTTATTTTATCAGAATTTTCATATTTTATTGTGTAAACACCAGATTAAATTTAGTAATTATCATATACACAAATTGACTCGTTTACAGGGCTGGATTTGTGATCCACATTTCTATGTATTGCTTGTCAGAAAGAGTAATGGTTTCAAGAAAAAGTAAAATCCTTTTATTTTATAACTGTGATATTACATTTATCTGATTGTTACATACACTGTAGCTAAATAGAAATATTATCGTAAAAAAGCAGCACAGGAATCCTATTAAATAACTGATCAGGTATAGACACAAAAGATAACATAAAAAGATTTAAACTTTATAAGAATTTGTATAATATTAAGCATTCTAGAAGACGATTTATAGCATAGTTTTTTAACCAAGAAGTGTTAACTAAAGTGTGAGAAGCAGACACATTACTCCAAAAACAAAATGTAAAATAAATTGTAGATATAAAAATGCTAAAATATTTATTCCAGAGCATACAAATATGCTGGTGAAAGTATTCTCTTCTCTAAAACCTAATTTATTTTGAGTGCTTTTTCATATCCTAAAGTTAGTCGTTGATGTAAAATGGTTTCACAAAAATGGCTGCTTCAACAATAACATGTATGTTTGTTCTGGCTGAACGTCCATGATCATGCAGTGGTGCAATGGGATATAAGCAGTTGCTAGACACCTCTGGTGGTGCTTACTTTGGTGATAACAATCAGTTTATTCCCAATATGAGACATCACAGGAAATTCTAGCAGCCACCGTATCTAATGTTTATGAGAAGAATCAAAATATCCCAATATACCGCCATTCATATAGTAAACACTTAAGGTAACCGAATAGGGGGCAGTTCAAATCCAAATCATTGTAAACGCTATCAATTATAAAAAAAAAATGGCGAAAATTAGATCAGGTACAATATGGAAGGGAGGTTAATCTTTGTTTTATTTTTTTAAGGCTAAGTAAACCATTGAGAGTGATATATATGTCAGTCAGTGTGTTTGGTGCGACTTTTAAATTAGTTTTTATTAAAAATTATTTTAACTTTTTGAGAAACAGCTGCTCTGTTTACTGTAAACCGAGCAGCTGTATAGTTCGCTGAATCCTGTACACGTCAGGTCCGCGGGACTGATGGATTCAGTGAAACCGGGTCCTGCGAGTCTCTGACAAGCAGGATCGAGCTGTTAACAATTACATCTACGTTCATAACTTAGATATAATAGATTACAGGTGGATCCTGTGTGTCTTAGACGTTCACTGAACCCGTCAGTCCCGCAGACCTGATGAATTCAGGTCTTAGAGAACTATATAGCTGGTATACAGGATACAGAGCATGTATCTCAAAAAGTAAAACATTTTTTTAATAAATAAACAATTTGAAAGTTGCACCAAACACACATTTTTATATAAATTGTCCTTCTCAATGACTAAGAATATCATCAAAAAGTTAATTTATTTCAGTAATTAAACTTAAAAAGTGAAACTATATTATGTAGATTCATTACGCACAGAGTGATCTATTTCCAGCATTGTTTTTCTTTTAATGTTGATGATTATGGCTAACAGTTAATGAAAACCCAAAATTAAGTCTATCAGAAAATTAGAATATGAAATAAGTCCAATTTCAAAATGCGTTTTTAATACCGAAATGTTGGCCTACTGAAAACTATGTCCAGTATATGCACTCAATACTTGGTTGGGGCTCCTTTTACATGAGTTTCTGCATCAATGCGGCGTGGCATGGAGGCGATCAGCCTGTGGAACTGCTGAGGTGTTATGGAAGCTCAGTATGCTTTGATAGCAGCCTTCAGCTCGTCTGCATTGCTGGGTCTGGTGTCTCATCTTCCTCTTGACAATACCCTATAGATTCACTATGGGGTTTAGGTCAGGCGAGTTGACTCTGTACTTGATATAACACAGTGGACCAACACCAGCAGATGACATGGCTCCCCAAACCATCACTGACTGTGGAAACTTCACACTAAACCCCAAGTAACTTGGATTGATGCCTCTCCACTTCCTCCAGACACTTGGACATTTATTTCCAAATGAAATGCAAAATTTACTTTAATCTGAAAACAGGACTTTGGAGCACTGAGCCACAGTGTTGGTCCACTGTGTTATATCAAGTCCAGAGTCAACGCAGCCGTCTACCAGGAAATTTTCCAGCACTTCATGCTTCCCTCTGCTGACAAGCTTTATGGAGATGCTGATCTCATTTTCCTGCAGGACTTGCCCCCCCCCCCCCACACTGCCAAAAGTACCGATACCTGGTTTAATAACCACAGTATCACTGTGCTTGTTTGGCCAGCAAACTCACCCGACCTAAACCCCATAGAGAATCTATGGTATATTGTCAAGAGGAAGATGAAACACACCAGACCCAACAATGCAGACGAGCTGAAGGCCGCTATGAAAGGTTCCATGACACCTCAGCAGTGCCACTGGCTTTGGCTTTAAATACCTACTGGAAACTGCCTTATTGCCATGTCTGTTCATATGTTAAATTTTAAGTTTTTGATACTCAATAAATATAGGAACATGATTCAATTTTTAAACACCACAACAGCGCTGGATCAACCACTTTTATTCCCATATGAGATTCACTTTTTGAATTGAATTACTGAAATAAATTAACTTTTTGATGATATTCTGATTCATTGAGAAGGACTAGTGTGTATATGTGTGTGTGTGTGTATATATATATATATATATATATATATATATATATATATATATATATATATATATATAAAATCCCTTTTGAAGGTGTACATTGCCTTTAACCCCTTAACAACATGTCACATACCGGTACGTGTCAGCCGTTAAAGGGAAGTATGGAGCGGGTGATGTATAACACAGCGGGTCATGGCTGTATTATACAGTCGAAACCTCACTGCAATGGGCGGAATCAAACATCACTTTGATTCCGCCCATTTAACACCTTAAATACCACGGTCAATTGCGACCGCGGCATTTAAATTGTTAGAATCAGGGGGCGCACCCCCACACAGTACGATCGGCCATTTACAATGGTTGTTATGGCAGCCTGGGGGCCTAATAAAGGTTCCCAGGTCTGCCATCTTTGTACTCCTTTGAAGCCCTCCGGCAGGGCTTCAAAGGAGACTGTCAGGATCACGATATACTGCAATACATTATATCTCAATATACAAGTCTCCTTGGAGGACTAATAAAAAAAAAAGTAAGAAACAGTTAAATAAAGATTTTTATAATGTTCCAAAAAAAAGATATATTAAAAGCTCCAAAAAAAACCTTTTCCCATTTTTTCCCTAATGCAATGTTAACAAAAATAAAGGTTAACATAACTGGTATCGCCGCGTCCGTAAAAGTCAGAAATATCACAATATGGCAATATTTTACCCGCTCGGGAAACGACGTAAAAAAAAATTATATATAAAACATGCAAACATGCTGTTTTTTGGTCACCAAAAAAAGGAATAAAAAGTTATCAAAAAGTCGCATGTATCCCAAAATGGTATCAGTGAAAACTACAGCTCGCCATGCAAAATCTAAGCACTCACACCTCTAAACTGATGGAAAAATAAAAAAGTTATGGCTCTAAGAATATGGCGACACAAAACATTTTTTTTTAGCAAATAGTTTCATTTTTTTAAAAGTGGTAAAACATAAAACAAAACATATAAATTAGGTATTGCCGTAATTGTATCAACCTTTAGAATAAGGTAAATATGTAGTTTACCGCCTGATGGATGCCAAAAAAGGAAAACCCCCCAAAAAATGGTGTAATCATTGTTTTTTCCCATTTCACCCCACAAATAAGTTTTTTTTCAGATTCCCAGCAATTTATGTGGTACAATAAATGGTGCCATGAAAAACTACGACTTGTCCCACAAAAAAACGGAAAGAAAAGTAATGGAAAAGTTATGGCTTTTGGACTGCGGGGAGGAAAAAATGAAAATTAAAAACTCAAATTGGCCTGGTCTTTAAGGGGTTAAAGGGTTTTCTGACCTCTAAGATTAATGACCATTTTGGCACAAATGTCTAAAAAATAACAAAATGCACTCTAGTTTATGCTATTTAAATTAAATCGTTCAAGCGCTCCCTGTGCCACAGTCACCGCATCTTCTTTACCTTGGCTAGCGTTATGATTAGTCATACATGGGCACATGAGTGTACAGCCAAGCGCTGTCTATAGCGCTAAAATCAGTATGTACAGTATGTCTACTCTGCATCCTGCAACTGGTAGTCACAGACTACAGAACTGGCGGCACAGAATTTAAGTGGTGTAACGGCCGCTGTCGCAGTCCGCAGATCCCTCTCATCCTGCCGACGTCTTCCTCCCCGGAGATTCCAGCACATGCGGCTTTCCTCTCCTGCAGTGACCACTAGGGTGCGCGCGCGAGCTCATTCCCGGCCTTAAGGGGCCAGCGCACGTACATGTTAAGAATTAACTAATTACTCCCAGATCACCCTGGACTATATAAGGAGCCCTGCCCTTTCATTCCTTGCCTGAGCGTTGTTTGTATTCCTCTGTTAGTTTTGCAAATGGTCCCTAAGGCGGGATTCACACGAACGGGTTGCGCCCGAGCCCGAGTGCCGGCCGGTAAAATCGGCCATTCTGCCCGGCCGGTTTGCATAAAGTTTTGCATCCGTGCCGGGCAGATCTGGACAGTGACATGAGCGACAACTCCTGAAGGGGAATCCCCATGTGTTCGGGGATTCCGCTTCAGGAGTTTCCCCTGATGTCACTGCCCAGATATGGACAGAGACATCAAGCGCTCTGTCCAGGAGCGGAATCCCCGAAAACACGGGGATTCCGCTCCTTCAAGGAGATAAAGTGCGGCTAGCACATAGCAGAGCGGGGAGATACCTCCCTGCTCTGCTATAGTGGCGTCGCTGCAGTAGTAGCAGCCGCAGCAGCAGCAGCTACTGCTGCTGCTGCTAGCGGCGCCATCGAAGGTGTCGCCGGGCCAGGGCGCTTTTAAAACAAGCAGGGGAAGGGAGCCAGCGCAGCGCTCCCTTCCACCTGCTGTACACCCCGGCCCTGCCACACAGTGTACAGCGATGCCATTCGTCAGAATGGCATCAACTACTCCTCCTCACATGCACTCTGCGCTGTGAGGAGGAGGAGATAGAGCGCAAGCGCCGGAAAACCCGGCCATCACTCGGGACACATCCCGGTGATGGCCGTGTATTACCCGGCCCCATAGACTTCTATGGGAGCCGGGCGGCCGGGTACCCGGACGAAGACAGAGCATCGTGTTGTGTGAATAGCCCCATTAGGGGTCTATTATTACTAATGCAGCCGGGTGCCGGCCGATTTATGAACGGCCGGCACCAGGCCGGGAAACCCTGCCGTGTGAATGAGGCCTTAGTCCTATCCGGTTCCCTGTGTTCCCATGCCCTGCTACCCGTATCCTGTATCCCGTGCTGTATTTGTGCCTGTGCCATCTCTAGTGTCTAGAGTCATGTTGTGCCATTTTTTTTTTATCCTCAGCATGTGAATGAGATTACTTCCTTCCATCTGCCCCAACTTCTTGATAACCTACAAAACAAGGGTCAGAGGAAAAGGAGGAACATGTGGCCGTAGAATATGTCTACACAGGGTTTATTTGTACTCTGTAACCATAAGGACACATAAAAAAGTATCTTTTTAATTTGGCTATTTGCAAAGTTACTTTATTTAATTTTTTATATATTAGATGCATTGGAGCAATTTTTTACTTTTTTGCAATGTATATACATGCAATTGTTGTATCAATGTGGTTTTTGTATGTGTGAATGTATGTTTTTATGTTAGAATATTTTAGAAACATCAAGGAAAACTGTTTGCACTTGCACTGTAATGAAAAAAATCACCGTATTTTTCGGACTATAAGATGCACCTGACTATAAGACGCACCCAGGTTTTAGACAACAGAAAGTAGGAAAAAATTTCATATTTTACTTCTTTTACAAAGAAGAAACTATTGGTTAAAAAAAATAATTTGTTCAGTTTCACCACATTCTGAGAGCCATAACTTATATTTTTCCATCGTTTGAGCGGTGTGAGGGCTTATTTTTTGCGGGACGAGCTGTAGTTTTTATTAGCACCATTTTTTTGGTACATACGATTTTCTTATCACTTTTTATTTCATTCTTTTTAGCGCAACGGTGACCAAAAGACAACGATTCTGGGGTTTTTTTTTTTTTTTTTTTACACCGTTCACTGTGTGAGTCAAATAATGCTATATTGTAATAGTTTTGTACTTTTACGGATACAGCGACACCAATTTTTTTTCTTTTTACATTGTGCTTGCGGAATTTATTATTATTTTTTTTTACTTTTACATTTTTTTTACACTCCTGAAAATGTATTTACATTTTATTAGTTCCCCTAGGGGACTTGAATCAGCGAACATTAGATCGCTGGTACAATACACTGCAATACATGGATGAGTTACGGAAACAGCAGTAGTGCATGGCAGTTACAGAAGAGCAGCGTAGCATGATACGCAGTTTCCGTAACTACTATTCAGTTCTATGGAAGTTACGGAAACTGCGTAGCTTAGCGAGTTATGCTGTTTCCGTAACTCGACCATGTAAGCAGGAAGTGGACGGAAGACAGCGGAGCCGGGTAAGATAGAACGAGGTGGGACCCGCATCTATCTGACATTTATGACATATCCTGTGGATATGTCATAAATGTCCTTCATGAGAAAACCACTATAAATGCAGCGGTCGCTATTGACCGCGGCATTTAACTAGTTAAACGGCCAGGAACAGCACCATCACTGTTCCTAGCCGTTAGAGCAGCGTGTCAGAAGCTGACAACTGCAGTGTTTGGAGACGCAGGGACTTTTTAGCAAAATTTATTCTTGCTAAAAACTACGTCTTATAGTCCGAAAAATATGGTACATAAAAGCCGGGCACATCTCAATTGACTACGTCTATCATGGCAGCACTAAAAAGGTAGGCCTTTCTTGTTACTTATTTAGAGGGAAGAAAAGCTTGAGTAATAATGAAAAGTTCAAGAGACTTTTACATTACTTTATTATATGTATGAGAAATCTATATTTAAAGAAATAAAAGGCTCACACAGCCACTTCTATCCAATTACCCTTTCTCTGTCATTTTCAGTTTCTGCTTTTTATTTTGTGAAATTCCGAGGTTTATTTGTTCCTTGAAGCTTTAGATGTACCATGCAATGAAATTGTGCCTGACATAGGAGAAATCTTTACAACTGCTGTGTTTTTGTATGGGCCCAAGTTGTCAGAGGGCATAAAATAATCGCAGCTTGACTCCATTCTTGTGAATTACATGGCATTCAATGAGAGATACAATTACACTGTTTGGTTATGTCAATCCTTTGAAATAAATGCATAATACCTTGGACACAAATGTAAAAATATATATATATTCTAAATATCATCCTTATAACATAGACACAAAATTGTTATCGTTCTGCTTTAATTATTAGGGTAACAACGTAGCACAAATTGACTAAAACAATTAGGTAATTGAAAACATATTTACATATCTAACGGATTTTCACAGCTGCCACATTGTCACATTCTTCAACAAGAGACGTATGAAAGATAGGAAGCACAAGAAACTTGAACGCTTTCAAAAATATATTTATTTAGAAATCTTTTCCCTATACCTTCTATGACAAGTAGAAGTGAAAGGAGGTTAAAGAGGCATTTTTAATATAATCTATTAACCATTGGACTGACATGACAAATTATGGATCATAAAGCGGCTGCAATGCATGAACTTCTTTCCTACTGAAATCCCCTGTGATATTACATGTAATACAATGTACTACTCTTTACCTAATTTGGCCTTCTTTTGTAATAGCCTCAACTACTGCTGGCCCCTAGGAACCAATGTCATATTATATTAGGTTCAAAACCACTATCATGAAATATGTCCTTCAAAAATCATAGCAAATAAAATCATATAAATATATAAAATACAGCATAAAATACACAGAACTGACAGCACAAGCTCCAGGAGGACAACTACAGGCTATCATCAACTATATATATTCTATTATTGTTTCTACTTAAATCACTAATAAAACCCATGTTTCGTTATACTCCCTCCCATGAGACTGTTTCAGAGATTACTGTATATATGTATATTTAACAAAATTGCCTTGTAATAGGTAGAACTTTTTTCAGAAAGATAAAAGCACTGCAACGAAAGTAAAGATGACAGGAAAAATAATCTCGTAATATAAGAAAAAAGATAAACATTGCAACTGTACTGGAATAGTCTAGATTAAAAGATGGATTAAAGTGTTATTTTTAATTTAGGCATTTATGGCATAGCCACAGAATATGCCATAAATGTCTGACCATAAATGTCCCTGACCCTGTTTCGCCTTGTTAGGTAGACGCTGGCTGCCAATTCCATATGGGACTAAGTGGAGAAGGGACTGTGCGCGCTCTCTGTTATGTTCTATGGGGGTTACAGAAACAGCCGAGCAGCGCTTGTTCGTCTTGTTGTTTCCATAACTCCCATAGAACAGAATGGGGAGAGCTGCCCGTAATCTCCGGTCCTCACAAGACCTTCTACTTTACTCTCCTTTTATCTGCTCCTCGCATCAACATCTGCAAGATGTATCCCGTGCATCTCCCATACTCTGGAACTCTCTAACCCAGCCTCAGACTCTCTTCCACCATCCAAACCTTTAAAAAGCAACCTACAAACCTAGCTCTTCAGAACAGCTTACAACCTGCAATAATAACCACTACTCAACCGGATGAACAGCTTCTACTCTAACCTACTATCTCCTTCCCTTGTAGATTGTAAGTCTGTCATTCATTAAGTTCATGTTTATTGTACTTGTTTTTATTGTCTCATGTACATAAATGCTTTTTTATATGTACAGCACCCTGGAAATAATGGCACTTTAAAATAAATAATAATAGTGTAAGTTAAAATAATTCCTTTCTGACTCCAAACATGATAATCACAATAAATCCCTGATTCATTTACCTATACCAAAGCAATCCAGAAAGTCCCATTTAAGTTAACTTTACAAATTAACTATAATGTTTAACAGCCTTTGCAAGATTAAGCAAAGAAGGAAATTTACAGTAAATGGGGGAAAATAGGAGATTATCTGGGAACAGTTGTCAGTTCCCCTCTATACCAGTGACAAAGTGTTATCAATAGGAAAACTGCTAGTTCCAGCAGTGCCATAAAGGAAATGTAAGGTGTTGAAATTGCACACTTGAAACTTTGCCATTCTTCAAATCTGCCTGCCCGAGACAGCTGCCTCATTATAGGATCGTACCCAGCTTTATCAGCAGTGAGTGAATGCATTCTATTTCTGAAAAGCTGCCAATGCATATAATCATGACAGTCACATTGCCAACATTAAGGGTGCAGCTTTGCCCCTTCGTTGTACCCCATGATCTAATGGCACCTAATAGCTTTATTCACAATCATGCGGTCATTGCTTTCCATAGACATCTCTGCTAATGTTTACCAGTTAATGTAGCAAATATTATCAGTTAATAAATAAAATTAGCCATCAACGGTATGGCCCATTCTCATTTGGTGGTGTTCAGTGACTAATAGTGGTATGTACATTTTCACTTCAGCTCAACATTCTCAAATACAAGTATCAGGTTTACTATCTGCTCTAAACAGAGAACATTAAATATCTTACTTTCCATAGAGTTGAACACAGTTTTACTATGTAGTATTGAGAAGATCCGCACATTATAAACTGGTCCGATGCAATGCAAATATTTCCACCAGCTCGTTCTTTGGAGTAAAATTATATAAGCTACTAATTATACAAAACTACTGTAGGATGAGAGGTTTTAGAGGCACTTGTAGATTAGTGGCAGCTGTTTTCCTTGAGCAGGTCCCTGAAGTGCTGATCTGCCTGTGCCTAAGTTTCCTTTCCTGTGATCAGATGAACCGGCTGGCATTCCTGACAGTTCACGAGCAATTTCTAAGATTGTTCCTATTCCTGCTTATTTTCTGTAGGGGTTTGTACCCTATGCTCCTGTCAATAAAAAAAAGTCACTTGCTTCCTCCTTAACTTTTAAAGGACATCTGTCGCACTCTAAGTTTTGTCGAATGTCACACAGTCACTGACTATTGGGACAATGCTGAAACTCTGATTTACTTGAACATTTAATAGCATTCTGCAATATTCTTCTTTTATAGTTTCTTTTTTAACTTTTTAATTTCCAGATCATCTTTAGTGAATGCAGCAGATGCCATAAACAATTTTTAAAGTGATAAACTTGAAAACGTGAAATTAAAGCATTTGACATATGATCAGGTAAATATACATAAAAGATATAGAACAGAATCATTTACTACTTGCAATCATCAAGATTTTACTGGCTGCTGCCATTGATGTAGTTTTAAATGTACATACTTGAGATTAACCCTGCATTGATT
Source organism: Rhinoderma darwinii (assembly GCF_050947455.1). Classification (NCBI taxonomy): domain Eukaryota; kingdom Metazoa; phylum Chordata; class Amphibia; order Anura; family Rhinodermatidae; genus Rhinoderma; species Rhinoderma darwinii. The sequence goes on along the minus strand of NC_134690.1, from coordinate 190,969,376 downwards.
TAGTTAGCAATAGACCCCTTTTGTTTACGAGTGGTATACCACTGGGGTCTTTATTTGGCCCTATTCTCATTCATGACCTTGTAGAGGGATCGGACAGTAAAATTAAAATTTTTGCAGATTATACTAAACTGTCTGAAGCAATTTACATAAAGGATGAAAGTATGCTGTTGTAAATGGATTTGGATAAGTTGGGGGCTTGGTCAGAGAAGTGGCAAAAGAGGTTTAAAGGGGTTGTCCACGGCCGGACAGCTGATGACCTATCCAAAGGATAGGTCTTCAACATATGATCGGTGCGGGTTTGACACCCAGACCCGCACCGATCAGCTACCACGGCTGCCTCTGGGCACCGGATGTTATGCAGGGTATGCAGTAGTTGAAGCTGGAGGCAGATGACTCCAAACAATGCATAGCGGCCGTTCTGCAGAACTGCAACTCTGCTCCTATTCACTTGAATAGGAGCACAGCTGCAGTACTGCAGTCATTCCGCTATTCCAAGACCGGAGCCATCTGCTTCATGCACGGACGTCCGGTGCCTGGAGGCAGCCGGAGCAGCAGATGGGTGCAGGGTCCAGGTGTCCGACCCCCACCGATCATAAACTGATGACCTATCCTGTAGATAGGTCATCAGTTGTCCGGTCATTAACACTGATAAATGTATGGTTATGCACATGGGAAGGGTAAATACATGCCATGATTACTTACATAATGGGAAAATCAGGGAAAAACGGACATGAAAAATGACTTAGGAATTTTAGTTGACAGTGAACTTAACTATAGCAACCAGTGTCAGGCAGCTGTTGCCAAGGCAAATAAGATCATGGGGTGCATCAAAAGGGGCATAGATGAAGAGAACATAGTTCTACCACTTTATAAATCACTAGTCAGACCGCAGATGGAATATTGTGTACAATTGGGCACCAGTACACTAGAAACATATAGTAGTGCTTGAGCAGGTTCAAAGGTGAGCAAATAAAGTAATAAATAGAATGAATGGAATACAGTACCCAGAGAGATTATCAAAATTAGGGTTAATTAGTTTAGAAAAAAAAACATCTGAGGGGTGATCTAACAACTATGTATTAATATATCAAAGGATGATACAGAGATCTTTTTAATGATTTATTTATATATAGGGGCATCCTCTATGTCCAGAGGAAAGAAAGTTTCTACAGTAACAAAGAAGGAGATTCTTTACTGTAAGAGGAGAGAGACTATGGAACTCTCTGCTAGAGAAAGTTAAGGTGAATTCACTGAAACAGTTCAAAAGGAGCCTGGAAGCCTTTCTTAAATAAGCTTTTGCCTCATGAGGGTTTTTGCCTGGATCAACATTGCAGGATAATTGGCTGAACGGAAATGGACTTATGTCTTTTTTAAGTCTTACAAACTATTTTACTATGTTATTTTTATTTTTTTCTTTACAAAATGAAGATGCCAAATATAATGTAAGAGCACTTGTCAAATATGGATTAAACCTCAATTTTGCATCTTATAAATGTATGGTGTATAAACATGTGATAACATTCACCATTATGTGCATTAATATTTCTGGAACTGGAGAGTAGTAGTCACAGGGGACAGACATTCTTGACTTACTATTAGTGATTAGAACACCACACTCATTTGATTCCCAGCAAGAAATAAATCACACATTGCATAGAAAATGTATATATACACGAAAGAGTGATTCACTACAAGTCCCAGGAGCTAATGTACAACTTATGATACATCCATACAAAATAAAAACCCCACTATACTTGTATGATTTCCATTGAGGGAAAATCTACCCAAAGAAAGTTGTTCAATTTAATTTAAGGAAAACATGTCTATCTGAACCAGCTAATGAATTGTAAACATCTGTTAAAAAAAGCTTTATGTTTGCACTAGTTTTTAAATATAGATATTATTTACATTAAACATTTAGCATCTTTGTAAATACAGTAAATATAGCCCAGAACCACATTTAAAAGCCTGCTGGTTGCTACTAGAACCAGTCAACAGTTTGTCGACAGATACATTTCCGACAACTTTGCCGAGCTCCCACAATGTAATCTATAAGAACTAATTTGTACACAAATTAGTTTGCTGTAGAATACCAGATATATAATGTATATAGCCTTGACTTCCCAGAATGCAAATAACAGAATCCAAGATGTTCGCAGATATTGATTCTGAAAACAATCTTGAAAGACTTCAGCTCTGAAACCTGCAGAATGAAAGCAGCTCTGAGCTTATAATGAGGCTGTAATTTAGCATCAGTATAAGATAAGTAATGTATTTACAAAGTTACTTACTTACATATTTATGTGTGAACAAATAACCTAGAATAAAAAACAGCACTGTGCAAATGCTGGGTGCAAAATGCAGGAAACTTGATCCAAAGGTTCCAATTAAAGGGGTTTAACAATAATCATTATTATTCTCCTACCCACAGGACAGGTGCTAGATATCTAACCGATGGGGTTCGGACCGCAGAGACCCCCGCCGATTACGAGAACTGGCTTACCATGCTGTTCATGAGAGCCCCATATGAATGGAGCGGTAGTGCGCATGCTCGGCCACCGCTCCATTCATTTCAAAGGGGCTGCTGAGCGTTATCTTCAGTAGCCCAATAGAAGGCTCCCAGTAGGCCCCCTCATGCCCGGTAGCATCGCAAGCACCGGAAGGGGCCACATTCACTTGTATCTGTGTCCTCAGGACGCAGATACAAATCAATACTATAGCGGCCTGCAGCCTATAAGGCACTGGGAATACTCCCTGCGCAGGCTGACATGATGACGTCACTGCATCACGCCGATCTGCGCAAGTGGCCCGCCCTGAGGATGTGCTACGCTCCGTCCATTGCGGGAATGGGGCAAGGTAAGTACAATATTTTTTTTGGGGGGTGCTATGTGGAAATATACCGGGGAGGATTGCTGTGTAGCACTATATACAAGGGGGGGGGGGTATGTGTGGCAATATAGACAAGGGGAGGGGGAGCTGTTTGGCACTATATACAAGGGAGGGTTGTGTGGCACTATATACAAGGGGGCCTGTGTGGCACTATTTACAAGAGGGGTGGCTGTGTGGCACTATATACAAGGGGGGCTGTGTGGCACTATATGCAAGGGGGGCTAAGTGGCACTATATACAAGGGGAGAGCTGGTGGCACTATCTACAGGGGGCTGTGTGGTGCTATTTACAGGGGTCTGTGTGGCACTATCTACAGGGGGCTGTGTGGCGCTATCTAAAGGGGGGCTGAGCATGATGATATCTACGGGGGGCTGTGTGTGGTGCTATCCACAGAGGGGTGTGTGTGTGGCACTCTCTGCAGGGGGCTGTGTGGCGCGATCTATAGGTAGGGCTGTGTGTGATATGTCTATAGGGGGATGTATGTGGCACTATCTACAGGGGGCTGTGTGGCGCTATCTAAAGGGGGGCTGTGTGTGATGATATCTACGAGGGGGCTGTGTGTGGCGCTATCCACAGAGGGGTGTGTGTGTGGCACTCTCTGCAGGGGGCTGTGTGGCACGATCTATAGGTAGGGCTGTGTGTGATATGTCTATAGGGGGATGTATGTGGCACTATCTACAGGGGCTGTGTGTAGCGCTATCTACAGGGAGTGTGTGTGTGTGTGATGCTATCTACAGGGGGTGTGGCGCTATCTACAGGGGGCTAGCACTATGTATAGGGGGTGTGTGTGATGCTTTCTACAGGGGCTGTGTGTGTGATGCTATCTACAGGGGGCTGTGTGTATGTGGTGCTTTACTTTACAGTGTTTGACACAATTATATTCAGGGGCACAGTGTTTGGTACTATTTTATTCAGGGGCGCAGTGTATGCTACTATTATATTCAGGGGCACAGTGTATGGTGCTATTAGATTTAGGGGCACAGTGTGTGGCAAGATGATAATTTTATCTTCGTTTATAGGTGTGGAAATGTTGGAAAAGTGAGGAGCCAAAGACTTCTTAGTGGCAAATTCTGCAGAAATGGGTCATGGCCGGGAGAAGTAGTCATGAAGTCTGGACCGGATGGAGAAGAAAATAACACTACTGGAAACTGATAAGTCGTCACCTGTGAGTCACTGGATTTATAGAGAATCTGTCACCTCTCCTGACATGTTTATTATAGGAAATCCTTGTATTTCACAAAAAGTCTTTGTGCAGTCCAGGACTGATAGACAAATTGGTGTTACCATTCCACTTGTCAGGAGGATATGTCCCTGCACAGTGTGATACTGTCAGTATGTAAGAACACAGCCCTTTGACAAGGGGAATCGTAACACCCAATTGTTAATGCTTGCACAAAAAGGCAGTGTTAACAATAGTTACGGCGCGGCAGGGCAGCCCATGTTTGGGTAACAGTCCAGGTCCTATAGTCTACTTAATTCACAGATAGATAGAAAGATAGATAGATAGATAGATAGATAGATAGATAGATAGATAGATAGATAGATAGATAGATAGATAGATAGATAGATAGATAGATAGATAGATAGATAGAATCTATCTATCTAACACACATACTCTGCAGACCACCCGGAATAAACCCCTTTAACCAAAAAGGACTCCTGTAATAAAATGACACCTGTCTAACATAGCTTCGTTTATGGGACTGCCATTTACTTCGGCTTTAACAACCAAAACATGTGTTTACAAAACTTGGATCTTTTAACTTTGGTGAAAACATTGCAGTATTTCAGAGTGAGTGAATATCATTAGAGCTGACTGTATTTATTAAATAAAGCGGTTTGTTTTTCCCAGGGCAGCATTGTGTGTGTGGCTTCATGTCCCAGTTCAGCACGGGCTGTGTGGCTTCTATTTGCTGGACCCTTTGGCTATGAGTCAGGAACTTTTAGTAGTATCAGATGGAATGGCTACATGTGCCTGGCTGTTCCGGATCCTGTGCCATCACATAATGCTCCGATTAGCTGTGTCTCGGAGCCTCGCACTGCTCATCACCCTGCTCTCTGCCAGCCTCATTAACCTTTTCAGCATTACACTATATATGTCACATTGCCCTTAGGTTGTTAATTGAAAATCGACAGCATCGCCTGTTCTGTCATCATAAAAGTTCTGTACAGTTGTCGGTCTACGACATAAGCGTAGAGTTAAATCCTTGCAGAAAGGCCAATGTGTTGGCTGTTGCTGCACATCAATAAATAGTGATTAGCACGTGAAGAGGATGGGAAAATAGCCAAACATTCGGAAAATGTGACATTGAGGAGGAACCCATTGGGAGGAAATGATCAACTGGATTTTCTCTTGGGACAAGATCAAAGAAGCAGAAAAACCATTAGCATCACTTGTAATCCTTGAAAATTCTATGGGTTTTATGTGTCTAAATATGAATTATGATTAATATTGCCACAAGTAGTATAACAGGGCTGGGATTGTCAGACGTAGCAGAGCTGAACTTGACAATGACAGAAAAGTTATTAACTCATTGTGATTTTATAATGAATTTAATTTGTCATTTTTCATTGGACGACATGTAAATCTCATATGATATCATGATGCACAAAAGAGGCATTTACATGACAAAGCTCTTCTACTTCGGTACAGATGTAGCAGAGGTGAGTTTGTAATTAGACACAATATGCCAATACATTACACAGTTATTTATGTTTTTTGATAGGATTTTCAGTTAAACCAACAAAATAATCTTAACTCATACGTTGGTTCAGTGTATGTTTGTGCCTTTTTTTTTCTGGCACTCGCCCTTTGCATCATATTTAGTATTTGTTTGCGCCAGAAAGATTGACTTTCTTGACATTTTACGTCATGTTTTTTCCAGTATGGACGTGGTTTGGATTTGGCTTTATATGTATTTGAGTTTTTGTTGCAAAAATGTTGCGCAAAAGATACTAGCACTTAGTTGATCTAAACTGCGACTGGTCATCTTGTGCCCTTTTGGTTCAGAGAGGCGCAGGTTCAGATATGCCAAAGTAATATACTGCCATACATCAAATAATAACTCACACCAAATTAACCCCACCTTGACATAGTTTTAACGATCATAAAAAAAACTAGTAAGGGTATGATCACACGGCAGCGTCGATTACGGCTGAAATTACGGAGCTGTTTTCAGGAGAATACAACTCCGGAATTTCAGACGTAATGGCATGTTGTAGGCGTTTTTCGCTGCGTCCATTACGGAGTCAATGTAAAATGGCTCCAATTACGTCCCAAGAAGTGACATGCACTTCTTTGACGCGGGCGTCTTTTTTACGCGCCGTCTTTTGACAGCGGCGCGTAAAAAAAATGACCGTCGGCACAGAACATCGTAAAGCCCATTCAAATGAATGGGCAGATGTTTGTCGGCGCTTTGGAGCCGTATTTTCGGACGTAATTCGTGGTTAAAACGCCCGAATTACGTCCGTAAATAGGGTGTGTGAACCCAGCCTTAATCTGCTCCAAAAAGTTATCACAGTGCCCAACAAACTAAGCTCTGCTACATCATGACATACACACAGTTTATACTATTAGATAATGCATTTACTACATGAATTAAAAGCGTTATGATTTAACATATAATTTCCTGCAATTTTCAAAACAGATTTGGCCAACAGTTGGAGAAAGTTGCAAGTAATGATGTGTGACAGATTCCTGTTACATGTAATCCAGTTATTTGGGGATTTATTTAGTGCTACTAGAATAATCAGATGACATGTCACGCAGTGCGCTTCCTATCCCAGACCTGCCACTAATCATTGCTGTGCCCAAGTACATCTGATGTGAACTTGAGAGCTCAGACACATCAAGATCAATAGATAAGATGACAGCAGGGTTTGTATCTGCCTATTGTACCACTGCTCTGTGTTAACACTTTATGTGTCTTACAGGCACCACCAATAATTTTTCTGTGCCAAATGAATTACTCTACACTTCTTCTTCTTCTCTCCAGCCTGATCACCAATAAAAATCCTGACTCTGGGCCTCTAATTGCAGAACAGGCAAACTTCAGGCTGGCATTAATGACTGTCACTTACACATAGCACATGCAAACCTGTTATCCCATCACAGCTATTCTGGATTGCACACTACTACATGATAATGTATCACAGCAATGATCTGGATAAACTTTACAGAGGAGGCACATGATAAAGAGCAACATTCCAGCCTGCTAATATGATTCTCTTACCTTTCATATGTTTCAGTAAATCCCACAGACAAAATGACACAAAGCTGCAAGTGCTGAACTTAACTGGATTCAGAATCCCAAAGAGTGGAAGAGGGTAGAATGAGCTGTGTCCTTATTAGTTTCCCAGTGTGATCCTCCCACTCAGTCAGCAGACAGGACGGCCACCAACACAGATAACCAGCACATTGCACTGCTTAACAAACCCACCGCAAGCTCCCCTTTTAGTAGCAGCTGGATAGGTAGAAATTCTCTTTATAGCTCTGCGCTGGCCTGTCTTTCTACACCACAACCCAATCTGTCACTAGCACAGGTGTTAAAGGGACACTAAACCCATAGTTCAGCTTTTGTTCATTTGATGTGCGGTTGAAGGCGATCTGTTGCTCTCTGTTATCAGCCATTTCAGGCTTGGGAAAGAATCGGAATCCTGAAAAGCGGCAGATTTTACATGCTGGATATTGAAAAAGCTGGGTGTAGCCCCTGTGAGAGCTCTAGGCTGGGTTCCCACACAGCGCAAACACTGCGGAATTTCGACAACGGAATTGTTTGCGGAAGTTCCGCAGTATTTACATTAGCAAAGTGAATGAGATTTCTGCAAATCTCAGCCACGAGCTGTGGATAAAAACACAGGATAAGTATGCAGCTCTTGTATGCAGTATGTTCACACGTCTTAACAAATTATAGCTGAAATTATGGAGCTGTTTTCAGGCGAAAACAGCTCCTGAATTTCAGAAATTTTTGCAGTACTCGCGTTTTTCGCGGCGTCCATTACGGACGTAATTTGAGCTGTTTTTCAATGGAGTCAATGAAAAACGGCTCCAAAAACGGCCAAAGAAGTGACATGCACTTCTTTGACGCGGGCGTCTTTTTACGCGCCGTCTTTTGACATCGACGCGTAAAATTACACCTCGTCTGAACAGAACATCGTAAAACTCATTGCAAGCAATGGGCAGATGTTTGCAGACGTAATGGAGCCGTCTTTTCAGGCATAACTCGAGGCGTAAAATGGCTGAATTACGTCTGAAAATAGGTCTCGTGCACATACCCTATGAAATGTCTGAATATAATATTTTGGCAGAACATAATAACTCAAGAAATTATATTTGAAGGTGATTTTTTATTTTAGGGAGTGTGGTCTTTACGTAGAACATGGAGCTCTAACATAGGTGTGATAAGTACGCTTTATGCTGTCGTTTGCAAAGCAATGAAACGTGCCCTTGTGTGTGGCATTTACTTTACAGGCTGCTGTGGGGACTCTTGGTATTTATGGGTTTCCCATTAAAAAGCTATTCCACAGGAGCCGGCTCTGCCTTACCCTGTAATCTCATCCCAGATCGAATATCTGACATCGAGTCTAGCAACTGTCTCCCTAGGATATTCCAAACTGTACTTTTCCTGGTTCCTATGACAGGCTGTTCAAACCAGGATCCGGAGTATTTCTGCTATGACAGCTAGAATGTTATTCAGAAGTGTAAGCAGGGGAAGTGTCCTGTCCACTGCTTCCAAAATAACCTTATCATGTGACAAGGATTATTTTCATTTTATAGTAATAATTCGCCTTTAGTAAGCAGGTCATATTCAGACTGCCATTCACAAAAAGATGCAACCTAACTTTGTATGGAAGTTTTAAGCTTAGAATGGATTTTCACATTATGACTTTGGTGTCAGAGTGTATGCATAAAGCTGCCCATACTGTCATTTTGGCCGACTATTTTTGAAAAAATAACACGATACCTAACGGTAGACTTCTGTCTGCCAAAAATGTGACAAACCGGGTTAAAATATTTCAGCCGTGGTCGGCCAAAACTACATGTATGGCTGAATTCATAGCATATATATTCTGTTAGGATGGAAACAGTTGTTACAAGAGAATAAAACAATACGATTCCATATATCAGGGTCTTCTGTACATTTGCTATTTAGATGCTGTGATGATAGCGGTAACAGTTATTCCTAAGTTGGCTATACACAATAGATAAATGTTCATGGAACCCGCTAGGTTTGGCCGACTAACAAATCTGTATGAGGGTCTCGCAGCTTTCCCCTATCAGCAGATGTTGGGGGAAAGAGGACCAGTTATGTTTAATTTCAACATGATTGATTGTGTGGCTTGTTGGCACTCCCCAGAGCACCTCACATCCTGGGCAGAAGCCCAAACAGCCCTTACCCAGCTACACTTCGGTTGTACGGAGTCTAATGGGCCATACTGTACCTCCATATGTCTCTGATATACAAGGCATACTGAGTTATTTTTTAAGCTGGATTGTGTATATATCAGAGAGAAAAAAATGGTAGTATGAACTTCGGACGCCATATAATGGCAAGAGAATAGCTATGTAATACAGTACCATAGATGCAAACAGTAATTTGCCTTTCTATACACACATTGATTATTGATTTCAGACCAAAACAAAAATTATTACATATAACCAGATTCTCAGGCTGGATGTTGAATGCACTTGAGAATTATCTTACAGAAATGAAAAAAACTGAAAGTAACTTATGTAAAAAAAAAAATACACATGCAGTTGCAATTAGCTTTTTTCCTATGGAGAAAAAGAATTCCCAAACAACATCAGGTACGAAGCATGCTGCGCTAGAAAAATCACAATATACTCAGACACTCAAAAATGTACAATGCAATGCCCCATACCGTGAATCCGATGTAAGAAATCCTTTGCTCTGGTCTTTTATGTGTAAAATAATGCAACTTAAAAACAATACAGAAGTGTCCTGTCTGAAGCCAGCTTTAGATTGGACACCATACTACATATATAAGGCAATAAATAAAAGACAAAAATTATAAAACACATATAATATAATAGAAGCATCAATTCCCATTGGAGACGCACAAACCATAAGCCTTAAACAACTTGGCATAATGAATTAGTAACGCACAAGCCTCCAGAGTATCACAATGTAAGAGTGGTGCATCTGTTGTCAGCATGTAATATATACCGGCTATATTACTGGTATTATACTTTATTCTGTTTAAGAAATAGAAAATGTAACCCCTTGACGCAGCAGTCAGTTTATGGTCTTAAAGACAGTGCCCCATTTTTAAAATCTGACATGTGTCACTTTATGAAGTATTAACTTTTTAATGCTTGTACTTATCCAAGTGATTCTGAGAATGTTTTTTCGTGACACATACTTTATGTTAGTGGTAACTTTTAGTCAATGTTTATTTTTTCCGTTGTCAACCGTATTCCACCCGTATTTACAGACCCGTAAAAAAGGGGGGTGGGAAATGATATCACAATCATGTCCAAACCCCTTAAAAGGGTCACATGAACGCTCAGACTCCATTTTCTCTGCTTCTCTTTATTCAAAATTAATTACGGGAGCCTCATAGACTACGGCCTGAAGTAGGACAGGTTCTATATTTTTCAACGGCCCGGGCACCTTCCCGTACGCAAACGGGAAGGTACCCTTGGCCAATAGAAGTCTATGGGCCTGTAATTACGTGCCGAAATTACAGCCCCTAATTACGGGCGTTTTTATGGTGGTGTGCATGGGGCCTAAAGAAAATGTTCTTTATTTTGAAATGGTCTATTTATAAAATGGATAATGATACCACACAAATTAGTAAATAAATAAGGTTCACCATGTGTCTTCTGTATAAGTTTTATAAGTTTATTAGCAGTTTTTCTAATTTTCAACAAAATTTGCAAAACATTTTTTGTTTGGGGGTTTACTGATATTTCAATTGATAAAGTGGGGCCATATGTAAGCTGTGTTGAGTACATCAGGGCATAATAAGGTGGTATAATAATGGGGTAAGTAAATAAAATAAAAAAATCACAATCCATAGATGTGTGGTGCGCTTTGTAGCAATACTTTATGCACAGGCCAGGTTTGTCAGGGCAGGTGTCGCTATTAGCTCCCTGCTCCACCATTCACTAGGCTGCAGGCCGCGTTAGGCCTGCAGCCTAGAAGACGCTGGGACAGGAGCCCTGCACAGACTGGCGCGATTATGTTACTGCATCGCGCTGGCCTATGAAAGGCTGCATGTTTAACGTGGCTTAGGAGGCCTGCTGTGCAGCTCAATTCATCATAGGAATGGGGCTAGATGAGTACAAGTTTGCTTTTCGTGTTTGGGAGGCACTATCTACAGGGAGTTGTGTAAAACTATCTACAAGGGGTTGTATGGCACTATTTACAAGGGGAGGGGGTGTGGCACAAGCTAAAAAGGGAACTGTGTGTGGAACTACAAGGATATTGATTGCTGGGACCCTGTATCTAAGCCTATGATGTGTGATACTGTCTGATGGGGCCATGTATCTAAGCCTTATTAGCCGAGCTTGCGTTCTTTTGGCCAAAACGACAACCAATACCACATGTTTTTTCATGGTTACTTACACTGTATACTTTTTATTTCAGGACGCGGGCAGGTCTTATGGTGCTGGGAGAGCATGGTGTGCAGGTGTTTGGCATTGCAAGCAGGGCAGCCCGCTCTATCTTATAGTATGGGCGTTCTAAATAGGTTGCTATTCGGCGATAAATGCTGTGCCGCACTATCCGAACAATATCCCTCCATGTTTTACACACTGCACTCACGTCTTCGTATCACTCACAGCCCTGACCCCTATACACCACACCTAGTAATGTCCCCAATATTTCACCTATATACTATACACAGTATATTTTTTTCATTACACATTTACTTCTATGTCCCACACACCCCTCCCCTGAAGGTTAGTGGGAGTAGCTATCATTATTTAACACATCTGAGCACTTTCTTTCAGTAGCATTCTCTGACCTGGTCGCGTCCTGTTTGGAACGGGGTTTTACCTGCCTAATTTGTGAGTATGGCCTTTTCTGTGTTTTTAAATGTATCTAAGCCTATCATGTGTGATACTGACGGCTAGGGCCCTGTATCTAAATCTATCATGTGTGACACTGTCTGCTGAACAATTTATCTAAGCCCATCATGTGAGACTGTCTGCGAAGCCGCTATATCTAAGCCTATCGTGTGATACTGTCTGCTGAGCTGCTGTATCTAATCTAATGTGTGATGCTGCCTGCTGAGACAGTGTATATAAGTCTTTACAGTGATGTAGCTATAGGGGTCGTAGCCTTATAGATATGCTGTCTCTGAGATAGAGCGATTTAAGTTTTTGGGGGGGCAAACATATGTCTTGGGGATTTTGTCGGCTGGGATGAAGCATTACAGAGCAGCTCTCTTCATTCTGGCTCAAAGAGGTGGGGATCCTGAGCAGCGGATCGGTGGTACAACCTTATAGACTTTTTTTAATTTTTTTTTATTATAGCTCCGTACAACTCTGAGCTTGCAGAGAGCCATAATTCGGCAGTGCAAGGCTGTGTTCACATCATGTTTAAGGTTGAAAGTCTCCCCATATCTGCGTTCAATGTAAACCCCTCAATGTATCCAACTGCATGCCATACAGTTGCATATGTCATCCATAGGCTGCATATGTTTGAAAAAAAAGTATACTGCGTGGAACGGAAAGTTTTCATGGGCTGGGACTTCTCTCTTGTTATTTCATTGTTTGTTCATTTTATTTGATTATTATTTGTCATTTTACAGATGTGTCCACCCATTTCTTGAATTAAAGTTATACAATTTGTCATGATACCAATTTATACAATCTCGTGTCATCCAGCAAAAAAGAGTAAGGTTTTTTTTTAACATGGGAGTCTATGGGTGACTAATGGCCGATGAATGGCATCTGTGAGAGGCATCTGTCACAGTCATCCAGTAAAAAAATAGATACATTAAACGTATACATTTTTTAAACATGGGATTCCATGGGCGACAGAGGTATCTGTCACGGCCATCTAGTAAAAATCTTATACGGAGGCATCTATCAGACGTATACAGTAGTTTTTTTATTTTTTTTACTGTACATGTTTGCCACAGTGCCCTCTGTAGATAATGCCACAGTGCCCCCTGTAGATAGTGCAACAGGATATGTCGGGATCAGAGAGAAGTTAAGGAGGGACACATTTGTACTGTAAAGTGCTGCAACATTTTTTATTGATATTTAAATAAAGATTATTATTACAGTAAAAAATAAAGGTATACTATGTATATCTGCCTGGCAGATCCTAAAAGGACACTCCATACACCTCTATAGGGGTCTATGGACAGGTTCAGTGTATATCACTAAACATAATGTTAACACAGCCTAAAGTATCATGCACACTACGAAAATGCTTGCGGACTTATTGTACCTTCCTATGCCACCGAATTCATGTGGAAACATACTTTTTTTGTTTATTTGGTATAAACTCTCATTCCTGCTCATTGCCCTGTATATAGAATGTGCTATGCACTAAGGACATAGTTTTGACGTGCCTAATGAAAGGGATTTCCCGCATCAAAGATAATCATGGCACTCTTTTAAGTAGTTACATGAATTAAAGTGATATTTATTGGATGCACAATTAAACATGCGGTTTCCAAAATACGTGGAAACCTTACTCTCCGAGTCGCTGAAGCAAAAAGAAAAACATCACTGACTGTGCACCAGAGCCAGCAGGGGGGAAAAGGAAGGGGGAGGAGGGGGGAAGGATTGAGCAGAGATACATACAATACATGTAGTAAATGCAATAAAAATATTTATCAATATTCCAGATAACTTGTAAAGTATATATGGAGCTTTGGGCATCTATAGTTTCTCTATAGGACAGAGAAGCGGATTGCTCCAAGATATCTGCAAACCGCAAATGCATAAACCAGGCACATGTAGTAGATACAAGATGCTGTGATGGTCAAAATGCACAGGTATGGACAATATCCTACTAAAAGTGATGACCCATAGAAAGGAAAGGGAGGATGTATAAGGCACTAGTTATGAGTGTCCATAAGGTAATCACAGGATACCACCAAGTTCTAGGTGGGAGGTTGAGACAGTAAAAACTAGAGGGGGATTATATGTATGAAGAATAAGTGCTAGGACTGAAACATCCATTTTTATATTTGTCGCTTTACACGTATTTCTCTGCACTTTTTGGAAACCGCATGTTTAATTGTGTATCCAATAAATATCACTTTAAATCATGTAACTACTTAAGATAGTGCAGTGATTATTTTCTATCATTGCCCTGTATGAACAGGGCAAAGATCAGCCTATGAACTAACAAAACGCTCGTTCATCGGCTGACCGCATCTTTTATGATGTAAGAAAAATGGTCTCTAGTTGGCATCACATCTTCCTGTGTAAACAGGGAGATCTACTGTAGACATGATGCGTGTCACAGCGCGGGGTGTGGACCCGCTGGGCCGTACCGAGTAGCGGGATAGCAGCTGGCCAAACAGGTACAGTACAAAGTCTATAGTCCAGAAAGGGTACCTGAGGCAATGCAGACAGTAGCGGTGATTCAGGCTGAAGATAAGGCTCTGGCGGTAGACGGACACCCGGCGGGGTGTGACGCAGTAGATGCAGCGGAAGACACAACTTGACTTTGACTCTAGTACGGTAGCACAGGATACAGGCAGCAGGAACGGGTAACACTGGGAACTGGAAAGCACTAGGAGACCATTTGCAAGACAAATTTTAGGTACACAACAATGCTCAGGCCCTGATCAAGAGGGCAGAGCCCTTTTTATAGTCCAGCAGCACTCTGGACTTGATTATAGATTTCCTGCAATTGTGTGCGTACTGACCCTTTAAGGCCGTGCACGCGCGGGCACGCGCGCCCTGCGGGAGACAGTCTCAGATCCAGGAAGTGAGTGACGGCTTCTCACAGGAGGAGGACGACGCTGAAGGGAACTCACGTGTCCATTGCCGCGGCCGTCTGAGGGTAAGACAGAACGACGGGCCGCGGCCATAGACGTTACAAAGCAAATGCATGGGGACGAACGATTGTAGTAACGATCGCTTGTCCCCATACTGAACTATCATTGCTCCTTGTGAGAGGAGCAAACGAGTGCCGCTCAATAAGCTGTATTGTTGATCGCGTTCGTTAAAGATGTTAAACACGGCGGGCATTATCTTCCCATGTAAAACCAACTTTATACATTGAAAATAATATGAAGGTGACAGTTTTGGACCCCTTTACTAAAAATTATGTGACTGTTAAGTGGATAAACTGCTAGTGAGTTACTAACTGTACAGTTGCTCCCGTCGCTGAAAATCCCTAAAATTTGAAGTTTTACTACATTTTTAAGTCCCTTATATATAGACATTTTATATACAGTATCTGTAGAATGTGTCCGTCACGTCATGGATGATTAATTCATGTGACATCCACTGCTGTCTGTCCTCACTCCATGCACTGTTTGACCTGGAGCAGTGATTCAGCTACTGTGTGTGTGGACAGGCAGGAGCAGCTGTCAAAGAATTCATTGAATACTACAACGCCTCTTTCTTCAGGTGGCTTAAAAGCAGTTTGCTCCCAGTGGTTGCTCCATGGCTAAACTGTTGATTTAACTAATCTATGTGCTTTAAGCGGACCTGTCATGGTCAAATGTTTATGCATACATCGTATAAAACTGAGTTAGGCTAGGTTCACACACGGCAGATTTATAAAATAATGTTTTATTTAGTCAAAGCCATGGGTCCTAAAGGCAGAAAAAGTATAAAACAAAAACTCATATTTCTCCTCTGTTTTTATGTATTCCTTTGGTGTGGCTGAAAATAAATCAATTAAAAAAAAAAAACACATTCAAAATTGTCCTTTGTGAATTTGGCCTAAAGCAGGCTGTTTTTTTTTAATTTATTACAAACGTACCGAGCGGAATCCAACAGTGAATATTGAGCTTGTTATATGTAAATTATCTTCTAACAAGTTCACACAGCATATACACAACAGTATGACGAGTTGTACGGAGCCGTAATAGGGCATATAGACTTTTATGGGGCCCTACTGCACTTCTGTATGCCTCCATTTTCATATAGAGGCATGTAGAACTAAATACCGAAAAATGATTGTGGCATTCTCCATATGATTCCATATTAGAAAGCTATTCTATCCTAAAAGCAATCTTCTAGAGAAGAATCTGCCATAATACGGTGCGATCTAGAGCACCATGTGATGACACAGAGTCCCTGAAGTTCTCTAGAATGAAGCTTCATGTATTGTGATGATCCCTACATCCTCCATGAACATACCATTTCTACACGCAGTTGCAGTCCATGGGATCAGTATTCCTGTAACACACACAAACCGTACAATAAAGGTGCTTAGTTAGATGAGTTTTACTTATATATACAGTATTGTATACCCTTTAATAGATAGGAAATATAAGAAGTGTTGTAACAATACCATTTTTTTTGCTATGTTTTAACCTTCAGTTCTGACCTGCACAGTACTGATACAAATGTCGGGGCTAATTTCTATAAATAGTAAAAGAGTGACATTTATAAGTTTACCTTAGGCAAGGTGGCTCATCATTGCTCCTGACCGTGCGCTCACCTTTACTCTAATCTAATTATGTAATCCAATCCATTATCATATAGATTACTGTGTGAACGATACCGTCTTCACTCCTGAGAGTTGTGTGTAGGATAAATCCCATTTCCGCACATCTGGATTCTATTTCATTCAATCCCTTTTGTATAGGGCAACATTTATTGGAGCATATTAGCTAACCTTGCATGGTCAAGTCTGTGAATTTCTTTAAAAAAAAAAAAAAATTAGGTTAGTCCAGTCAGCAACAAAATAATTCTCTGAGTTAAACGGGAATCTGTCATCAAAATCCTCTAATTTAGGGCACCTAACAGATGCCATAAGAAAAATAAGCCAGAAATAAACTCTTGTTCAGGGCGCTGTAAGAAAGTCATCCCGATATGGTGGCACACTTAGCCCGATATGGTGGCACACTTAGCCCGATATGCAAGATAAGCGGCACATTGAGCCCCCATCCATGGCATTTCATTATGTCTAGTCCTGCTCGGCCATGTGATCAGCTAAGGAGGATGCTCACTTTCCACAGAGGTTGCAACTCCTATTCCTAGAGCCGCTGGCTTATTATTCTTAGGACATCTGTTAAAGGAGTCTGTCATGGCGACGGCCTTCTTTAAAGATTTTAATTCAATTTGTGGGTCACTGCAGCCCCCCCATCTACAACTGGCTCCACTGATAGCTTGCAAAGCTGCAATGACATGCAACAGTCCATGCACAATGGTGGCAGTGTTTCTGGTAAAAAAAAAACAGATCCTTTTTTTCTAATCCTGGTCAGTCCCTTTAGGTAGCAGGTGTGGGGAGAGATTGGTAGCAGAGCATAGTCCAGTGATCATGTTCCTTTTGGTTACATTATAAAGCATCTATAACTGTAAGCTCCTGGGCCTATACATTTGTGTTAGTATGCCTTTTCTTTCTATGCATGAACCTCTATTTGCATATACAATGCATGAAAAGCTGTAAAAGCAGGAATCGCAGACATTCTCTATGGGTCCTGACAGCATTTAGAAGTTTTTTACATGAAAACACTGAATCATATCATAGAACATTAAATATCTCCAACCATAGTATATGCCCCTCTATCATATACTGCACACAAATAGGATAGCATAGAAGACTTGACAGATTGCGCTTTTAAGGTATGAAATGTAAGCTTAATGTATATGTAGATTGCAGCCTACAGAATATCATCCTCTAACGTTTCCAAAACAATACATTTCATACAATCTACTAGTATATCAATCTGCACCAGGCATTCAATTTTACTGGTTTCTAATAGTTTATACTCTAAGATACTGTAAATGATGTTTACAAATATTTATTAGCCCTAAATAATAATTTATTGGGAAAGGAAGTTAATTGCCTAGTAACAAATTCTGTATTTCCTATTCCATATGCCCAAAAGGTAGAGACCTAAGTTTCTGCTACTCCAGATGATTAAACTAAATAAAACTCTATCCTCTTGCCTATATTTTGCTTAATTTGGAGGCTACCCTATCGTCTTACCTTCGACCATCACTTAGTTTTACCAATGGTCCTCCTCTAAACTACCTGTCAGTAAGAACAACAGAACTTTCTGGAGAGGTGAGCATCTCTCTATACTCCCATATTCTCATAAACCCCCAAATTCCCTATCTAACCCTTGCCTTCCCTCATTTCCTATTAAAAGCACCCCCTCAATACCCATAGGAAGCTAATTTGCATTGTGTGCGGTTTCTTTGCCTGGAAATGTTTTAATCTTCACAGCTCCCTGCTGTAACTCCTCCCCAAACTCTCTCCTCTGCTCTTGAGTGACAGCTCTTGGATCGCACAGCATATGAGGCTGAGGACCAGTAGACCTGCTATAACAATACTCCATTACTATAATAATACCACATTACTATAACAATTCTACAATACTATAATACCACTTTGCTATAACAATACTACTGTAATGCCGGGGTAGGGAGACAGACAGGTGAGCCCTAATCTACCCGCCACTCAGTCCCTGCCTACTTGCAACGACCCATCCTAGGCGACGGCGTACAACTGGGCGACGGTCCCTACTCTCACTATGTGCACGACAGACAGACAGACAAGGGTACAAAGAAGCTAAGGGAAAAGGGGCAGATGCCCACGGCAACACCATAAGCTACAAGAGTAGTGAACGAGCCGAGTCAAACCAGTAGAGTACGAGGTACCAAACGCAGAGCAAGAGAGTAGTCAGTAAAGCCAGGGTAAATATGAAGCAGAGGACAAATAGTACTAGCAGCAGCAGCAGAGCCAGGAAACCAGCAGAATCACCGGCAAAGGAGAAGCAGGAAACGAAGGTATAAATAGACAGAGGGTGGGAGCTAGCTCCGTCTGGCCAGGCTGTGATAGGCTCTCCCACTTCTCAGCCCCCCAGCCTGAGCGGTAGAAGAAGGAGTCACTCCATCAGACTTAGGAGCAGGTGCAGACTGAGTAACCACGGGCGTCGACACAGAAGCTGTCTGGCAGATCCTTTACAGTACCCCCCCTTTTATGAGGGGCCACTGGACCCTTTCTAGGTGGACCTGGCTTATTGGGGAACCGAAGATGAAACCTCCTGAGCAATACCCCAGCATGAACATCCCGGGCGGGTACCCAAGTCCTCTCCTCAGGCCTGTATCCTCTCCAATGGACCAGGTACTGGAGGGAGCCTTGGACCATCCTGCTGTCCACAATCTTGGCCACCTCGAATTCTACCCCTTCAAGGGTGAGAACAGGGACAGGAGGTTTCCTCGAGGGAGCCAAGGACGGGGAGCAGCGTTTCAGGAGGGAGGCATGAAACACGTCATGTATTCGAAAAGACGGTGGTAACTCCAGTCGGAAGGAGACAGGGTTAAGGACTTCTATGACCTTGTACGGCCCTATATACCGGGGAGCAAATTTTTTGGACGGGACGTTAAGGCGCAAATTTTTAGAAGAGAGCCACACCAAATCCCCGACCACAAACAAGGGGTTAGCAGAACGTCTTCTATCTGCCTGAGTCTTTTGTATGCTCTGGGATGCCTCTAGGTTCTTCTGAACCTGGGCCCAGACTGTGCACAGTTCCCGATGAACGACATCTACCTCGGGATTGTTGGAACCACCAGGTGAAACGGAAGATAACCGTGGATTAAACCCAAAATTACAGAAAAGGGGGAGACCCCTGACTAGTTACTGACCCGGTTATTAAGGGAAAAGGGGCAGATGCCCACGGCAACACCGTGAGCTACAAGAGTAGTGAACGAGCCGAGTCAAACCAGGAGTGTACGAGGTACCAAACGCAGAGCAAGAGAGTAGTCAGTAAAGCCAGGGTAAATATGAAGCAGAGGACAAATAGTACAAGCAGCAGCAGCAGAGCCAGGAAACCAGCAGAATCACAGGCAAAGGAGAAGCAGGAAACGAAGGTATAAATAGACAGAGGGCGGGATCTAGCTCCGTCTGGCAAGGCTGTGATAGGCTCTCCCACTTCTCAGCCCCCCAGCCTGAGCGGTAGAAGAAGGAGTCACTCCATCAGACTTAGGAGCAGATGCAGACCACGGGCGTCAACACAGAAGCTGTGTCTGGCAGATCCTTTACAACTACATTACTATAACAATACCACACTACTATAACAATACATTACTATAATAATACCGCTAGGTTTAAACTTACCAGAAATTTGCGAGTTTACTCCACGTGCTTATTTTAATAATCCAGTTTAAGGGTATGTTCACACGCAAACTCAAACGTTTGAAAATACGGAGCTGTTTTCAAGGGAAAACAGCTCCTAATTTTCAGGCGTTTTTTAAGCTACTCACGGTTTTCGCTGCGTTTTTCGCATTGTTTTTAACCAACGTTTTTGTATCTGTTTTCAAGAGTCTATGAAAAACGGCTCCAAAAACGTCCCAATAAGTGACCTGCACTTTTTCGCGGCCATTTTTTTACGCTGATGTTTTTCAAAACGGCCGCGTAAATAAGCGGCCCGTCGGAACAGAACGCTGTTTTTCCCATTGAAATCAAAGGGCAGATGTTTGGAGGCATTCTGATTCCGAGTTTACGGCCCGAAAAACGGCCAAAAATAGCCTTTGTGAACATGCCCTTAGTGTTGCTAAATGCAGTCTGGCAGCGTTTTTGCAGACACAAGAATGTCAAGATTGGGCAGCCCCATTTTAGATAGTGCCACAGTGCCCGCTGTAGATAGTGCCAAACACATCCACATGTAGATAGTGCCACACACACCCCTATAGATATGACCCACACACACCCTTATAGATTGTACCACACACAGCCCCTATAGATAGCTCCATTCGGGCTCCCTCTAGAGTGGAATCCCCAGCCAGAGGACTCTTGCCAGGGATTCCTCTGCTGGAGGAACCGCTGAAGTCACTGTCCATATATGGACAGTGATATCAGGGGATCCTCCTGGACCGGATTCCCCAGCCAGAGCATTGCTGATGCTCGGGCCGGGGATTCCTCTGCTTGAGGAGCCTCTGAAGTCACTGTAACCGTGACCTCAGGGGCTCCTCCAGCAGAGGAATCCCTAGCCCGAGCATCGGCAACGTTCTCGCTGGGGATTCCACTCTTAGAGGGAGCCCCAATGGAGCTAAATACAGTGAGGGAGGTGAAACGCTGTCGACAAGGTGGGGTGTTGGTGACACTATCTACAGGGGAGTTGCACTATCTACAGGGGTCTGTGTGGCCATTGCTCACCTACCACCAATAATCCAGCAGCGCGGGAAAGGGACTGCACTCCTTTATGACATCATGAAGGTGCGCCGGCGCGCTCATTCTTTTACCTGCTCTCTCCTCTCCCGAGGGAGCTTCGGTGCCCAGCAGCCCACAGATGACATCCCCAGGGGCTGCGTGTTTGAGACCCCTGATCTAAGCTATGTAGTTATAGAGGTTGTCTTAAAAATGTTAAGTTATTAATGTTGTGCACGATGCATGTGTATTTTACCCTTCTTTTTGATTGTTGCCAGACTAAAGAAGGAGAGATGGAGGAGTTAAATTTCGATTTAGGGAAGAGGGGATTCTTTCAGCTCCCTGTTTATCCTGAATCTAAGTAGTGTTCGTAATGGATAGAAATCGCAGCAGCCAATTTTTAATGGAAAACCTTCCCAAAAGAGTTAAATCTGTTACAGCAGCAAATGCGGGATTCACTCCATATTAGTGAACATGGTTTTAAAATTAGGTATTTAATACAAATGAGCAAACTTACCGAAAATAATTTCAGGTCTGATTTGATCGAACCACCCATCAGATTCCATTCAGTCTGCATAAATTCGAAAGTGCCCCGATTGCCCAGAAAAGTCGTGTGTGACACTGCCAGGTCTTCAGGACTGCATACAACCCCTTTTAAGCTCTTTAACACCAAGACAGCATTAGTATTGTCAAAGTGTCAGCAACATATATGGCTATCGGTAAACGGATTGTAGTGACTAGTAACAAACAGCTTGTTTAATAACACACTGCACTGTAGGATTTTTTTTTTGGGCTTTTTAAAATGAAAAAATGTTGCTTGTACACAAAATAAAGTATACCAGCGCTGTATAAAAGCTTGACATAGTACACTATGCCATATTTTGGTGCCACTATTATTAGTCATGTCATGTCTATAACGTCTGTATTAGCAAGAAGCGACATGCTATCAGCACCAGGATTTAAATTTATAAAAAAAAAAAATTGCCACTTGGACACAGATTGACGTATAAAGGCTCTATATAAATTGTTGACACAGATCAATATGCTAATTTTTGGTGGCACTATTAGTTATATGCAAAACAATGAGTGATGTCTCTTTGAAAAGGCAGCGGCATGCTATCAGCACCAGGATTAATTATTGAAGATTGGTGATTCACAAATTAATTTAAGAATTGTATAGCTGCAGCAGAACTCACTCACAGCAATGGTTATCCGTGCCTGCCTAACTAGCACACTGACACTGACTGACTCCTATCTCTAACTGGTTCCCGATCACCAACAGTATTTATACGGTGTGCAATCCAGGTCCTTAAAACCTGAGCGATAGTATATCTACAGCACGGGTTTTAGCTGGCTGCCAGAGTGTTTGGGCAGCTAAATGTTGGAAGATAGAAGCGGTTTTCCCTGCTTCTCTCTTCTTAGTTCTCTTGTGCACAGCGCTCAATGAGCACTGTGCATGGAATAAAGGCAGCGGCAGATCATGTGACTGGTCACATCAGGGCCAGCTCCAGGTTTATGTGGGCCCTTGGGCAACACAGACTTAGTAGGCCCCTTTGCGGAGGAACTCACTGCGGCAGTAAAATGGCGGAAAACTACACTTTGTGCCCACATATAGATGTTACGCCCTGTTTATGACCCCATATAGAAGTTAGGCCCCCAGTTTGTACCACCATAAATTTAGTGCCCTCTGTAGATAGTGCCACACAGCCCCCACTCCCAGGTAGTGGCACACAGCCCCCTCCCCACCAGTAGTACCACACAGCCCCCACCTCCCAGGTAGTGCCACTCAGCCCCCTCCACCCAGGTATTGCCACACAGCCCCCCTCCCTGATAGTGCCACACAGCCACCCTCCCTGTAGGCAGCGCCTTTGGGGTTCCATCTAGGAGTGGAATCCCCAGCCAGATCATTGCCGATGCTTTGGCTGGACATTCCACTTCAGGAGAAATCCCTGACATCACTTTCCATATATGTACAGTGTCATAAGCCATGACTAAGGACCTAGCGAAGGTCTGAAACGCGTAGGCTACCGCCTTTCGTCTCCTTCTCTCTGTACTCTGGACTGTACCTACCTGTCACTTTATTTTCTCGCAGCCTCTGTGCTTCGATTTTAACCGAGACCAATTAAACTTGGAAACTTGATTTCCGTTTTTACTGAAACTACACTCCCAGCGCTGGTTCCAACTTTCCTGGTTCTATTGTACAGTGTTGTCAGGGGCAACCCCAGAGCCATAGTCGCGGGCCGAGCACTACTAGCACTCTGCCTGGTACTCCTGCTCTGCTCCTGACATCACTGTCCATATATTTAAAGTGATGTCCGGAGTAGAGCTGAAGTCCCGGGCAGAGCGCTAGTAAAGGCTCTGCTCCAGTACTCAAGCTCTGGGGAAGCCCCTAACATCACTGTCCATATATGGCTACTGATGTCAGGGGCAACCCCAGAGCCAAAGTCCCAGGCAGAGCGGTACTAGCACACTGCCTGTGACACTGCTCTGCTCCTGACAACACTGTCCATATATGGACAGTGATGTCAGGTGCTTCCCCAGAGACGGAGTCCTGGTGTAGAGCTGCTAGCACTCTGCCTGGGACTCCTCACGCCCTCCTCTCGCCCTGACATCTCTGTCCATATATGGACAGTGATGCTGTAACGACGGCAGATACAGCACCCGGCGGCTGAGTGGGCCCCCCTAAGTGTAGTGGTCCCCTGCATTTGCCCAGGTTCGCCGAGTGCTGACGCCAGCCCTGGGTCACATGATCGCCGGGATGCCGTTAGTAGAAAGCTGCTGCTGGGTCTAAAAAGACCGGCACATCCCTAACCGTGACAATAGTTACTATAACAGGGCTGATTTCCCCTGTAACTGACCTTTTTCCGACCTTTGATGGACAAGCCATAGTGATAAAAAAATGTTTAAAAAAAAAGTGCAAATAAGCGAAATAATAAATACACATAAAATACTACACCACCCAAAAAAAAACTTTCCCCATGCTAATTTTAGCCCTGACCCAATTATCCTAAAAAAAACATGAACAGTATTATATTAACATTTACGGTAGACAATGACAATCACAAATAAAAGGTTTATTTTAGGGTATATTACTTCCAGAAAAAAAATTTGCTGAATAGTAAAAAAGCATATTTTATATATTGTGTATAAAAATATTCAAAAAAGAAACCTGCATTGTCTACAAAAAATGGGGCAAAAATAACATCGCTAGCCCAACACATAAAAAAGTTATAGCTGTTTAACCAATGCATGCTAAAAATGGCTAAACGGTGTCTGGTCCTGAGGTCTCAATAGCCTGGTCTTGAGCTGGCTAAAATCTTTCTATCAAATTATTGGAAAACTATCTATTCTCTTCTCCTCACAATGAAACACACTCACAGGCGCTAATCCACTGTCTATCTGCAGCAGCATTTCCTGTTTGGGCTGTTTATAGTGGCTATGACTTATACTCATCCACTGAGTCATCAGTAACTCACACCTATACCCTTTATCATTGGCTGTGCTATAGGGCTGCCTAAAAAGCACTAAGGGGAAGCACGCCGCCACCTGAGGTCATATGATCTTTCTTCTTGCCTTCATCTAACCTGTAAAATGGTGGCTGCCATTTTGACGATTAGTGCGGGACAAATCCAAAAATTTCAGATTTTCAAAAATCTGAAACTTTTGGGAAATTTGTAACTAATTTTTGTTTGTGTAGAAACAAATTGCTCATCTCTAATATTTAACAAGCACAATTGGATGAAATGCTGAGGTGTCTATACTTTGGTCATGAGTGTTTCTTAGCAATTTCCAGTCACATATGAAATGGTTAATGGCAGGGGTCGGATCCGGCTTCGCCTCTCCCCAAGCGGTTGTTAAAATTACAGCCAGTTCAGAGAACTGGGGTGAAGCGGGACCCAGTACCGGTCCACTCCACTCAATTGTATCGGCATCCTTAGGATGCAGATACAACTGATTAGTGTAGCGCTGCCTGGTGAGGCACGGGAGCTATCAGTTCCTTGTCTTGCCATTCGGTGCTTTAGCAATAGAGCTGTCAGCACAATAACATCATTGTGATGGCTGCGTTGTTCCGCTGGATGAGGCCTGGTCTATGACCAGACCTGTGTTGCCGCAGGACTGTGCAGGAACAGGGATAGGTGTGCATGTAATGTTTTTTTTTTCAGTTGGCAGTGTTTAGAGCACTATCTACAGGAGACACTATTTACATGAGAATTCTCTGGGGCGTGCTATATACAGGGGACTCTCTGAGTGGAGATATCTACAGGGGGCCCTATCTGCAGGAGGCTCTATGAGGGGCACTATCTACAGGTGGCTCTACAGTATGACGGGAACTATCTACATAGGGCTATACAGTATGAGGGCCACTATTTACAGGGCGCTCTATGAGGGCCACAATCTACAGGGGACTCTGAAGGGTACGATCTACAGAAGTAGTGTGTGTGTGTGTGTTTTTTTGCTTTACTTTACAGTGTTTAACACAATTTTATTCATAGGCACAGTGTATAGTACTATTATATTCAGGGGCGCAGTCTATGGCACTACTATATTCAGGAGCACAGTACATAGTACTATTATATTTAGAGGCACAGTGTATGGTGCTATTATATTAATGGGCACAGTGTATGGTGCTATTATATACAGGGGAAAATAGCGTGGTACCATAAGAATTTTATCTTCGTTTATAAGTGCGGAAATGTTGGAAAAGTGAAGAGCTGAAGACATTTGAGCAGCAAACTGCATAAATGGGTCGTGGCCAAGAGATGTCGTTATGGAAGTCTGGACAGATGGAGAAGAAAAGAGAACGACTCCAATCTGAGAAGATGTCACCTGTGAGTTACTTTATGTAAATGTTTGTTCTCTCTGTGGCTGATCAGTACTGTGATCTGCAGCGAGATGATGGGTGGTAGCATTCTTTTTTGTAAAATAAAAACTCCCAGCATACCGTTATCATTGTTCGGGCCATACTGAGAACTCTAGTTTTATGCATTACAACCTTATATGGCAGGGGATAAAAGTGTTGTCTGGGCATAGGGATGTTTTTCATACTGATGATCTATCCACAGGTTAGGTCATTAGTATATGAAAGGTGGAGATCTGACAATCGGCCCCGCACCGATCAGCTTTTCCGATTGCCTCTGGCAACCTAATTTATGCAGTGGCCAGTGCTGGAAGCAGATGGCTCTATACACTGTATAGTGGCCGTGCTGCAACAACTGTGCTGAATCCACTTCTTGATTATCAAGATTGTAGATGATGTGACCTCTCATACAGTTGCCATTGCAAAATTACACTGCGTGTCTTTATTTCTGCAAGGGTATCTTGATGGAAGAGATATTTCAGTACATTGGCTGTTCACAATACTTTACTTTATAGGGGTTGTCTGGCCTCAGAACAGTTTTCCATACGGGTGACCTATCACCAGGATAAGTCATCAGTATATAATCGGTGGGGGTCCGATGTCTGTGCCAGAAGCAAATGGTTCCGGTCACAGTATAGCAGTCGAGTACTGCAGCTCTGCTCCTATTCACTTGAATACGGGCAGAGCTGCAGTGTTGCCGCACCACCGCTAAACATTGGTCGGAGCCTTCAGTTCCCAGTACCGACCACCGCATAAGTTACGGTGCTGGAGGCAGCCGGAATAGCAGATCGGTGCAGGATTCGGGGGTCTGACCCCCACCGATCATATACTGATAACCTATCCTGTGGAAAGGTCATTATGAAAAACCACCCTGAAAAATTTAATTAGCAAATGATCTCTGTACTGAGCTGTATTTGTGCTGGTGCTGCATATACATACTGTGCTTGTTATGGTGCTGTATATATGTACTGAGCTTGGTTCTGTTGCTGTATATTTGTACTGAGCTTGGTTCTGATATAGGGTTATTTTAATATAGGTTATAATTGTAATATTGTAATTTTTTATTTTTTTTGATTATTAGAATAATTTTCCATGGCGCGATACACCGCAACCTTCAACGCCGGGCGCGTATGTTTATGTCAGCAAAACAGAGAACCTGTTGTTAAAAATGTGAATTCTACCCATGGTTAACGCATCTTATTACAGTGTACTTCAGTGGAATTACTGATAGGATTTGTGAAGCATGTAATAATAACCATCAAATCCGTCTAAACTTTATTCAGCTCTAATAGGTTTTTTGAAAAATATCCATATTTATTTACTATAAGTTGTAAGCTTTCTTCAAACCAGCATGTATTTTAGACATAGCGTTTGTTAAACTGTTTTGCGAAATATTATTACATTTTAACAGCTGCTAAATGTAGAGTACGTAGAATTGTTTTCCTTTTGGAAGTCCACTCCAAACCCTTCCGTACTTTACTGTAATTAAATAAAGGAAATGGGACTTGTTAGAAATAGAAAATGTGATCATATTAGTATGGTATCTATGACTTAGAATGTGCCTTCAGCATGCAAGCGCTGTAGTTTGCTGTTTGTGTGAATAATTTATTGGAAACCAGTGAAGCTTATTTTTGGTTTTGCAAAGCAGCATCACTTGCAACTTAGGCTTTAGGCAAAATTCCGGATCCGCTGCGGTCTATTTGTCCACAAAAAAAACTTTCGTTGTGCATTTATGTGTCATCAGGATTCACGGATCCGCAACAAAAAAAATAGATGTAATTCGATTAGTCAAGCCCCATTTCCGAACTGTAACTTGTCCTGAGTTTTTGTGGCCCGAATTTGAGGCCCCATGAAAACCACGATCGCGTTAATATTCCATAGAAATGAATGGGTCTGCAATTTATCGGCAAAAATGTGGCTAAATTGCAGACACAAAAACATAGACGTGTGCATAAGGACTGGGGCTCTGTTCACATCTGCGCTGTGGCTTCCTTTAATAAAGGAATCCACAATGCAGTGCTAGATACTGTGTATGACACACACCTGCCACACCCCACGGATCTGCTTGATTGACATACAATACATTTTTACTGAATCAGAAATGGAGGCTCCGAACAGAGCCTCCAACACAGATGTGAACATAGCATTACCACATTTTCAACAACGTTATTAAGGTATAAGATTGTGTCTATTACTTTGGTGTTGGGTTTAGTTTATGAAAAAATTTCTATCTCAGATCTAAAATCACATACAAAGGTTAAACCCACTGATTTGAGGGTAGATTAAAAGACCAATTCCCAGCAGAAGGAAGACAAGTCACATTTTTGTATGGAGGATTTGATGCACAGGTACAAAATACTGATGACTTTCACACCTATCATCCATGAGTGTGGTGGCTGTTTAGTATTCTAAATGCGCACAGATAAGGCTTCTATAGGGTGTTCGTCACACGGTTACGGGTGGTGCACCATGCTGGCAAACAGCCTATTACTTATGTTCATACTTGTCAAGATCTGTAGCAGATTCCGAGTCGAGTAGCTGAAATGATCAGGCAGGGTGTAAATAAAACGGGTAGCCAAATAACAGTCCATGTTCGGTACACAAATAAGCAGCAATTGAAAGTAACAAGACGCAGAGATGTGGTCGTGAAACAGTCCAAGTTCAGTACACAGATAATAGGCAGTAATGTAATGCATTGAAGAACTAGACCACAAGCCAGAAGCTTAAAATTCTGGCAAGGAGGTACTGCAAGATCCAGGTTTATATAGGAGCCACAATGGTGAGTCCAATTAGGCAATCATGGCAATGAAATCTAGAGGCAGGAGTCAAGAGAAGCTAGACACTAGATTCAGCAGTTGAGCGGTCCAATGTCCCAGATCACTTAAAGGGAACCTTTCACCTGCCCAAACATGTGCAGCTGAGTGCATGTAATGAGGAGGGCTGCACAAACCCTGGGCACTTTAAAAAAAAAAAATCTCCCTCATGCGTTATTTAGATATCGGTGCTGTTATATTTGACACCCGATATTTAAATAATCCCCTGAACTGTCAATGGGGCGTGTAATGGCAAGGGGGCGTGTAACATGGCTGTGACACTGTCCAATCAGCTACAGACAGTGTAACAGCAAGAGCTGGAGAGAGGAGAGCGTGTGCACGTGCACGCTCTCACTCTTCAGCTCTCGGCAGACAAGGACAAGACTGATCTCTCACGAGAGATCACACAGTCTTGTACTCGTCTGCCGAACTGGCAAGGGGGAGTGTAATGGCAAGGGGGCGTGTCACTGCTTCGGACAGTGCAAGAGCTGGAGAGAGGAGAGCGAGCATGCGCGCGCACACTCTCATTAAATCTTGAGCTCTCGGCAGACAAGTACATGACTAATCTCTCGCGAAAGATCAGTCTAGTACATGTCTGCCGAACTGGCAAGGGGGCATGTCACTGATAGACAATGCAAGAGCTGGAAACACGCCCCCTTGCCAGTTCAGCAGACAAGCACATTCTTCAGGAGGGAACCCGGAGAAGAGGGAGGATTTGGGTTCATCCACTTGTAGCCCAGCACACCTCCAAAGGCCATTTTCATACTCTATATGATGACCTTCTCAGCCACCCTGAGAAATTTCGGTCGTTTTGCCGCATGTCTGTGTCGACTTTTGATATTCTGCTGGACCTGATTCGCACAGCAATAACCTACCAAGACACAAATATGCGCCGCTGCATTTCCCCCGAGGAGCGACTCCTTGTGACGTTGAGGTATGTGTGTTTTAAACAATTGCAGCTTACAGGATAGTGTGTGGGTGTCATGTCCTACATCACGTTTATTTGTGTGTTGTGTTTTTGCATCTCGCCCATGTAGATTTCTTGCTACCGAAACAGCTATCATTCGTTACATTTCGAATTCCTTCTTGGAGTGAGCACAATTTCGGGCATTGTGACAGGCACCTGTGTTGTGATGTGGCAGCGATTGAAGACCACAGTGATGCCTCAGCCCACGACAGAGCACTGGCTTTCGATTTCTGACGATTTTATCACCACCACCCAATTTCCAAATTGTATTGGGGCCCTAGACGGCAAGCATATTCGGGTCAAGAAGCCCCCCCACTCAGGATCCCGATTCTATAACTACAAACAGTTGTTTTCCATCGTCTTGTTGGCCTTGTCCGACAGCAATTATTGTTTTACCATTGTACATATAGGGTCCTATGGAAGCTCAGCTGATGCCCGCATCTTTCGCACATCCAGGATGGGCCATCGTCTGATGTGCAATCTTACTTTCCGTGCCGGCGCCGAGCCACCTGCCTGGCTCGCGAGGACCACCAGTCCCTTATGTAATCTAGGCAGATGAGGGTTTTGGACTCACAAGTCAAGTAATGCGCCCATTTGCTCGAAGAGGCTTGGATGACCGTCGGCGCATATTCAATTACCGGCTTAGCAGAGCACGCCGATGTGTGGAATGTGCATTTGGCATAATGTCCTCCAAATGGCGTGTTTTTCTCACCACCATGCAACTGACGCAGCAAAATGTCACCCGTGTCATACAAGCGTGTGTCGTGCTTCATAATTTTTGTCGCATACATGACGCCGGTTGTGATGCCGAATATATTAGGCAAAATGTTTCAACATCAACCATTGCGCAGCAAATTCCACTCGGAAGGGCTCAAACATCTGGGATTCGAGTACGCGACATATTTGCTCAATATTTTGACAGCCCCGATGGAGCTGTGCCATGGCAGGAGGATGTTCTGTGAAGGGTGTCCTAGTGTAGATTAGTGGCCCACTGTAGCATTTTTTAGTTAAATTTGTTGTTATTTGGGGAGGGGATATTTTGATTAGGGACTCGCAAGACATGAGGACCCTTGACGTGGGTTGCGAGCTTACAGTGGAGGAAATAAGTATTTCATCCCTTGCTGATTTTGTCAGTTTGCCCACTGTCAAAGTCATGAACAGTCTAGAATTTTTAGGCTAGGTTAATTTTACCAGTGAGAGATAGATTATATATATAAAAAAAAAAAAAAAAGAAAATCACATAGTCAAAATTATATATATTTATTTGCATTGTGCACAGAGAAATAAGTATTTGATCCCCTACCAACCATTAAGAGTTCAGCCTCCTCCAGACCAGTTACACGCTCCAAATCAACTTGGTGCCTGCATTAAAGACAGCTGTCTTAAATGGTCACCAGTATAAAAGACTCCTGTCCACAGACTCAATTAATCAGTCTGACTCTAACCTCTACAACATGGGCAAGATCAAAGAGCTTTCTAAGGATGTCAGGGACAAGATCATAGACCTGCACAAGGCTGGAATGGGCTACAAAACCATAAGTAAGACGCTGGGTGAGAAGGAGACAACTGTTGGTGCAATAGTAAGAAAATGGAAGACATACAAAATGACTGTCAATCGACATCGATCTGGGGCTCCATGCAAAATCTCACCTCGTGGGGTATCCTTGATCCTGAGGAAGGTGAGATCTCAGCCGAAATGGATTAAAATCCTGCAGTGCCCGCAAGGTCCCCCTGCTCAAGAAGGCACATGTACAGGCCCGTCTGAAGTTTGCAAATGAACATCTGGATGATTCTGAGAGTGATTGGGAGAAGGTGCTGTGGTCAGATGAGACTAAAATTGAGCTCTTTGGCATTAACTCAACTCGCCATTTTTGGAGGAAGAGAAATGCTGCCTATGACCCAAAGAACACCATCCCCACTGTCAAGCATGGAGGTGGAAACATTATGTTTTGGGTTTTTTTCTCTGCTAAGGGCACAGGACTACTTCACCGCATCAATGGGAGAATGGATGGAGCCATGTACCATCAAATCCTGAGTGACAACCTCCTTCCCTCCACCAGGACATTAAAAATGGCTCGTGGCTGGGTCTTCCAGCACGACAATGACCCGAAACATACAGCCAAGGCAACGAAGGAGTGGCTCAAAAAGAAGCACATTAAGGTCATGGAGTGGCCTAGCCAGTCTCCAGACCTTAATCCCATCGAAAACTTATGGAGGGAGCTGAAGATCCGAGTTGCCAAGCGACAGCCTCGAAATCTTAATGATTTACAGATGATCTGCAAAGAGGAGTGGGCCAAAATTCCATCTAACATGTGTGCAAACCTCATCATCAACTACAAAAAACGTCTGACTGCTGTGCTTGCCAACAAGGGTTTTGCCACCAAGTATTAAGTCTTGTCTGCCAAAGGGATCAAATACTTATTTCCCTGTGCACAATGCAAATAAATATATATAATTTTGACAATGTGATTTTCTGTTTTTTTTTAAATATAATCTATCTCTCACTGGTAAAATCAACCTAGCCTAAAAATTCTAGACTGTTCATGTCTTTAACAGTGGGCAAACTTACAAAATCAGCAAGGGATCAAATACTTATTTCCTTCACTGTATATCTTTGGTGGTTTTTCTTTTTTTTTTGGAATGTCCTCTAAACGAATTAGCATGGGAGACACATTGCCTTAGCCCATGTTCACTAATCCCAAGCCAAAATACATTTGTTCGGCATTTCTCACACCACTGCAATGCAGGCGAGCACAATATGAGGAATTGAGCAAAACCACCAAAGATACACTAATACCTCAATCATGGCATGCAACAATCTTGGTACGTTGGCATAATGTTCGAACATTACCTAAAAGAACCTTTTGGGGATCCTGGGTTCCACCACATAGATGGAGGCAAACACATCAAATCTTACTTGCAAACAGAAAAAATATGTAATGTGTAATTTCGAACGGTAACTTTTAACAGAAACCAGCAGGCATCCAAAAATAGAAAACGCACCAACATGATGCTACATTTACAAACTCGGACTTCGATGTTTACCTCACCACATCGAGCCACCCGTAATCTGCCTACACACAGCTACAAATCATGATACTTCTGTGATGGTGACTGATGGCTCTGCATTTCAGCACCACTATACTGTCCCTGGGCCTGCTGAGGATGTTCCTCAACAGCATAGTGGTGCTGATACGGAGGGTTGAACCCTGCCGGGGGGCCCTGGGCAAAGGGTTGCTGTGGTCTGACGTAGGGGGCGAAAGGGCGCTCCCGAGGCACCACATGACCAGGTGACATTATGCTCACCATCGGCCGTTGGTACTGTGGCCGTGGAAAGGTGTGTGCAGGCTGGGAAGGGAGAGGTGCAGTAGAGGGCACCGAATGCTCAGGCAACCCACGCCATTGCTCTATTACCTGGAAGCACTGGCGTGGATTGTTAGGAGTGGCGGAGTCAATTATAGCAAGGATGGAGCCTTGGACGCGCGCCATCCGGTAGTCCGGTACTCGCCGGAGTAGCGACGCTATGCTACGGCCAAATGCGTCACATCCATCCTCCTCCGAACAGCGCCGGAGGTACTCCAGGACTCTCGAGTCCACGTTGGCACCTGCTGTGGCAACCTGGGTGCGCCGGCGTCTGGCTGGTGGCGTCCGGGGATTGTCCAAGTCCCGTGGCAGCTGTGGTTGGCTGCTTAACTGGGTGGCTGCTTGTGTTTGCGTAGGCTCGGGGGTCAAGGGCAGCACGGGATGTTGTTCTGTGACCAGCTGCGACTCCACATGGCCAGCCTCCTCCTCGGTGTCATTGAGATTATCACTGCATCTGGCAGAAACATTTTGCATTACTCCTTTTAACATGTCCACAAGGGACAAAGAGCCATTTTTGGCCGATTATACAGTGAACACACACATGTCATCAAGGTACAGTCAGTACTTACGGCCGCATCTCCATTATGTCCTTGAGGAACATCAGTTGTTTCATATATATGTTGGGGCGTTTTTTGGACGCCCCATTCCCACTTCGCCCTCTGCTTCCAAATTCCCTCCTGAACTGATCCCGACAGCTCCTCCACCGGGTTTTAACATCATCAACTGGACATAGGAACAGCAAACAGACAAAAAAAGGAGAACATGTGACATAACTGAAAACTGCACTTGTCCGAAACGTCACAAAACATTAAACACAACTAAAAATTAAACACTTGCCTAATGATGCAGTGACACACCCGCGACCAAGCACAGTAGAAACATGTGAAACACAAGGATATACACTACAGCATGGCCGATTGCATTAGCATCAATACAGATCTGCGCTTACCTATGCTTTTGCGGTCTCTTGTGGTGCTTTTATCCCACTCCTGTCCGAAGAGGCTCTGCGCGACCTCATCCCAGCCAACCTCCTTGCCCATGCGGTCGTGGTAGGCCTCTGCGTTGGTGTTCCACAACTGTGGTCTGTCGTGGACCAAGCAGATAAGTTTTTCAACATCGCACGCACGTGGCATTGTAGCAGATGTCGGTTGAAACTGTGCGCATGTGCTCAGAAAGTCAAAAGCCACTTCCTGGTTTGTGCTTGTTTTGTCTAGTTTGGTCAACTCACATAGACTTAACAAGAGTTGCGTGAAAAACGCTGTGCGTACGGAGGTGCTTCCGTGTGCCGTGCGTTGTTTTCACGCACCCATTGACTTCAATGGGTGTGTGATGCGTTGAAAACGCAGAAAGAACGGACATGTCGTGACTTTTTTGCAACGGAGCAACGCAGCGCAAAAATCACGCACATGTCTGCACGGCCCCATAGACTAATATAGGTCCGTGCAACGCGCGTGAAAATCACGCGCGTTGCACGCAAGTATTTCCCGTTTGTCTGAATAAAGCCTAAGGGTATGTCCACACACAGCGTAAACACAGCAGAATTTCCGTCCAAATTTTCTAGGTGGAATTTCAACAACCTATTCACAAGAGAGATTGACATGCTGCAGACTGAGAATTAATCACCACAGGTTAAATTCAGTTTTCTGCAGGGTTTTTCTGCAGCGTATGGATGACATTTGTTTAAATCTCATCCACTTTATTGCTACTGTAATATGCTGCGGAATTTACGCACAAAGTCCGGCCGGACATTCTGCAGTGCTTAGCTGTGTGTGAACTTACTCTAGGGGTATGTTCACGCTGGGCGGATTAGCTGCGTAAAAGCACACAGTGTATTCGCCCTGGGCGCTGTAGAGAATTATGTCCAAAAAATGGCACAAAATTGAGGTGCAGTTTTCGGCCCCGATGTCCGTTGTGAAAAACTGCATGTAAAAAAAATTATACTTACGTAGCCATGACGTCGCGTCCCATGAGATGACCCTGCTGCAGCCAATCATAGGCTGCAGCGGTCACAGGGGATGAAACGTCTTCCCAATAGGCCGGGCTGTAGGACGTCAGAGAGACGCGTAAGTATAGGCTTTTTTATTTTTTACTTGCTGTTTTTCCACCCGAAAAACTTCACCACTGCAGCGGTCACATGCGATGAAACGTCATCCCAGGCGGTCGGCCTGTACGAAAAAGCACAGAATTCTGGGTAAGTATATAAAAAAAAAAAATTCTGAGTTAGATTTTCGTGCTGGAATCACAGCTTTTTGCCGCCAAATCCGCAACATTTGCTATTTGTTGCGCGTTTTACCTCCCATTAAATTTAATGGGGAAAACTGGCAACAAATAAACAGCCATTACGAAAATACAATTGACATGCTGTGGATTAAAAAAAATGCACTGCAGGTCAATTTCTGAGTTTTCCGCTTATCATTTACGCAGTGTGTGGATGACATTTGTTCAAATCTCATCCACTCTGCTGCTACTGTATTATGCTGCAGATTTTCCACAACTAATTGCGTTGTGGAAAATCCACAGTACTTATGCTACGTGTGAAATTACCTTTTTGGTTGTTAAGTGCTTCCTGCCTCTAAATTAATTAGGTGCATATCTGACTGTCTATGCACCAGAAAGTGAAATCTATGTCCGCTACGAGATGATTTAGATTTCTGCTACAGTTTACGAATTTAACGTGTCAATTATAGAGAATTTGTTGGGCTGTGAGTGGCCCCTTAAGATAAGCCCCACCTACTTTTTGAAAAAGTAGCGGTGACAGGGTTCCTTTTCACTGTTATTCCACACCGAATAGCCACCTCTGTAAATTGGAAACTGAGGTCATGCATGGAAGATATATACCAGACAGAATTGTTGGTAAAGATCCTCCCTCAGTGAAGTAGGAAGTACAACTGAACTTTATTAAACAAAGAATTACAAGTTTACTCCCTAGAGATGTGGGACGTGCTTAAGCCCTATTGGCTCTATTCAGCTGTGAGTTCATCTGTACACTCCTCTTGCATTCCAGGGGCGGTGTATTCCATAGGCGTGTTCCTTATGCAGGCTCCATCTTGTTTCATACATTCAAATTCTTTGTGAAATATACTGATATTTAGTTTATGTAAGGTAATAATGTTTTTTTGCAAGCAATATACATGCTAATGATCCCTGATGGCGGAAGCGGTGTAAAATGACAAGTAGTCGCAAATCATTGTGCAAAATAGCGTGCACCATAAATTGTTACTTTTAAAGCCACAATACTGGCATACAGCCATTGGTAGATTTCCCACATAGTGTAGCAACAGTAAAATGCTTTTCATTCAGGACAGGCATGGCATACTGAGGGTAGTAGTTTTACAACAACTGGAGAGACACAGGTTGCAGACCACTGCGTTATAATGAAGGTTGGTGCCTGGTAAGGCCACATTCACACGATCATGTTTGGTCCGTAATATACAGACCGTATGTCGGACGCATTTCCCGTATTAAACACCGTTCAAGGAGCCGGAGTTCCTAGCATCATGGTTATGTATCATGCTAGGAGTTCCTGCCTCCCCGCGGAAATACTGTCCCGTACTGAAAACATAATTACTGTACGGAACAGTATTTCTGCCGGGAGGCAGGAAACTCCTAGCATCATATATAACTATGATACTAGGAACTCTGGCTCCCTGATCTGTGCTCAGTCCGGGGAAGCTGAACGACATACGGTCTATATATCATGGAACAAGCGCAGTTGTGTGAATAAGGTCTAAGAGACTTTTTAATGTGAAGTACAGAGGACCCACATTATATAAAACAATGTTATGAAGCCTTGAAACATAGCACTTTATTTAATGTGCATCTTCCGTTTCTAGGATTTATACCAAAACATAACTTCATTAATATTAGATCTATGTTTCCGTAAAATACTATGAAATGGTGAAGACATTCAGGTTATATGCAGCTTTTGAACTGGAGCTAATGTTTATGGATGGAGGAATTATCTGGAGAGTATACATTATGTAGTGAAAGCATGGGTCACTGAAAGGTGAAGAAAAGTACACCTACGAGTTTATGTGGCCACTATTGCCGTATTTGTGTAATATTAATTTACTACTGATGTAAAGCAGGTAGTATGGCATTTCTGGTCTGTTTGTACAAGCTCAGTGTGATAGTTTTTCTTATCTCAGAGTATTTCCTCTTTTTTGTATTATCTTCAGTTGCCACAGTTTATCTACTGTTGAGAATAAGCTCAGAGAGTGATACAGTGGAGAAATCAGAGTAAACCTAATCTAGAAGATAGAAAAACTGTTTAGAATGTAGCATTTTGCAATTTCTAAATTGATACGGTAAAGTCCATATTTCTGACTTGCGGCAATTACCACTTTTAAAACTGACTTCACACATTCAGAGTCCAAAATAATATTATTTTTACTGAATTTATCAAGTAATTTGAGTAAAATAATGCTGTATAATAGTGCTAAAGATTGAATCCTGACTCAATCTACATGATTTGAAGCCTATAAGAAAGTGATTCACTAGTCTCATGATGACCTCTAGACTACAAATCGAGAGATGAGTGCTGATTAACTGATTACATTGCTAGAGTAATTATATTTTAGCCACTTTGCTAACTTTGTTTCAGAATTATTACTGTATTCTACTTATTAAAATATTTGCACTTGGTAAATTATATTAAGACTATAATGGCTTATGAGAGAACAGCGTGTTTTTTGGAGGAAGTTTGGAGATGAAAATTATTTTTTTAAGTTGAAATATGTTTTATGCAAGATTTTGAAATATGATATGGTTTAACAAGCATGATGCCTCTCAAGGAATACTAATGTGTTTCAAGCGCCTTGCATTTTCAACTTATTTGGATAGTGGATAAAAGGTATCATTTTGACTCCAATATGCCTTGTATGTCTTATGTGAAAATTATTCTAGCGTACATTTTACTCCTTCTTTGGGTGCTTAAGGTGTGGTAATAGCTTTGTTACTTTTATGTAGACCTCTCTGTCAATCCTATGGTGACAAGCTCAGTGGTTTTAATTAAACCTGATTGCATTACTTATAGGAGTGCATCCCATGGCCCCCCTGCTATTGTAGGCAAAGAGGCAAAGATAGTAATGAAAATGCAAGATGTAATGAGACGATGATTTTGCCAACCTTTTCATGTTATTCTCTTTGTAACATAGTTATTCTGCCGCAGTACATAGCAATGTCACCAAACCTTTAAAACGTCAGATGCAGTTGTTATTGTATATATAATATAGATATAGCTAGGCAGCTATGATTAAGAACCCTAGTGGTTTGAAACGCGTAAGCGTCCTCCATTGCAATGCCGCACCTGCCATGATGCAAGGGGAGCCGACAGCCTCAGGCA
This sequence comes from Rhinoderma darwinii, assembly GCF_050947455.1. NCBI lineage: Eukaryota > Metazoa > Chordata > Amphibia > Anura > Rhinodermatidae > Rhinoderma > Rhinoderma darwinii. The sequence continues at coordinate 190,930,873 of NC_134690.1, read as the reverse complement.
GCGCCACCTAGCCAAAAATGGTGGCCGGCATTTTGAACCAGGGATGGACTGGACCGGGGGGGAGGGGGCATGCCTTATTTTACTTACCTGACGTGCCGCATGATGGGCATGTTTATAAAAGCACTCCCCCCTCCTCCTCTCCCCTCTGACTCTATACGCAGCATGCGCCACCATAGAGGAGCAGGTCTGCAGAAGGAGTGGTCGAGCGCTCTCTCCTCAAGAAGAGAAGTGACGAGATGCACGAGGTGAGCGGTGGCCTGTATTAAAAACTGAGCGCCACTTACAGTACTCACACTCCTGCCTTCACTAAGTTAAAAAGGTGCCGGTCGGCCGTAGCTGGGGGACTGGGACCCAGGAGTATACTGTAAGGGAGGTCTGAGCATTTTACTGGCAGCCAAGGGCTCTATGGGGAGGAATAATCCACCCCATAGAGCCATCACGTTACTATAATGGAAGGATAGGGGGTTGCAAGGGGGCGGTCTGAGCATCTCACTTACTGCAGAGGGCTCTATAGGGGGGAGTATTCTGCCCCACTTTAGAGCAGTCAGTTGGATGTTCAGACCCCCCTAACCTTTCAGTATAGTAACTAGTGAGGGCTCTACGGGGGGGGGGATTTCCCCCCCCCCTATAGAGCTCTATGCTGTCAGTAAAACGGCCAGACCCCCCCCCCTTGCAGTATACTCCCGGTGCCCCAGCGTCGGCCGACACCTTTTAAATTAGTAGTGGCTGGATCGAGCTGTTACCGATCACATCTAAGTTCATAACTTAGATGTGATCGATAATAGGTGATCTAAAGAATTCAGGTCTCAGCACTAGATACAGCTGCTCTGTATACAGTATACAAAGCAGCTGTATCTCAAAAAGTTACAATAATTTTCAATAAAAAGTAATTAAAACTTGCACCAATCACATTGATAGATATCTTCATGTGTGTATATATATATATATATATATATATATATACATATATATATATATATATATATATATATATATATATATATAAAAAAATAAGTTTTTAAATGTGTACATAGCCTTTAAACTGTAACTAAACTTTTATCATGTCATACTGGCATGTCAGAAGTTTTCATTGGTGGGGGACTGAGCACCGAGACCCCCACCGATCGCTAAAACGAAGCAGCAGAAGTGCACTGGTGAGCACTGTGCCGCTTCATTTATGATCAACTTGCGGCCAAGTGGGCGGTGTAAGGACTCATAGACTTTCTATTGAGCCCATGCACTGCTCCAAGGAAAGCCAAGAAGAATCGAAGCAGCACACCGCTCACCCGAGCACTTCTGCTGCTTAGTTTTAGTGGGGGTCTCAGTGCTCGGATCCCACTGATCAAAACTTCTGACATGTCAAAAGTTTTTGAAAAATGTTGTTACACTTTAAAGAGAATCTTTCACCTGCCTATACATGTGCAGCTGAGTGCAGCATGTAATGGTCAGGGCTGCACAAACTTTGGGGCACTTTATATTTTTTTCCTAGCCTCCTTGGTTATTTATATATCGGTGCCGTAATATTTGGCGTCCCATATGTAAATAACCCTCTGAACTGTCAATGGTGCGATAATTGGCAAGGGGGCATGTAACATCTCTGTGACACTGTCCAATCAGCTACGGACAGTGTCAACAGCAGGAGCTAGAGAGCGTTCTGCGTGCGCACGCTATCACTCTTCAGCTCTCAGCAGGTAAGTACAAGACTATATGATCTCTCGCGAGAGATCAGTCTGGTCGTCCTTGTCTGGCGAGAGCTAAAGAGTGAGAGCGTACACAGCTCCGATGCCATGGAACAGAAGAAGAATTTACTGTAAAGGATATGCCAGACACAGTTTCTGTGTCGACGCTTGTGGGCAATCAGTCTGTACCTGCTCCTATGTCTGTGAGACTGACTCCATCTTCCACCACTCAGGATGGCAGGCTTAGGAGTGGGAGAGCCTATCACAGCCTGGCCAGTCGGAGCTAGCTCCCGCCCACTGTCTATTTATACCTGCCTTTCCTGTTCCTCCTTTGCCTGTGATTCTTCTATGCTTGTTTCCTGGCTTGCTGCTGCTGCTTGTACTACTCATCATCTGCTTGTTATTGACCTTGGCTTTCTGACTATTCTCCTGCTCAGCGTTTGGTACCTCGTTCTCTCCTGGTTTGACTCGGCTCGTTCACCACTCTTGTTGCTCACGGTGTCTCCGTGGGCAGCTCCCCCGTTTCCCTCGCTTCTGTGTACCCTTGTCTGTTTGTCTGTCTTGCACTGAGCGTAGGGACCGTCGCCCAGTTGTACCCTGTCGCTTAGGACGGTTCGTTGCAAGTAGGCAGGGACTGAGTGGCGGGTAGACTAGGGCTCACCTGTCTGTCTCCCCACCCTGTCATTACATTTACACTCTTCTTCTCCTCTTCTGTTTCGTAGTGACGGCGGAGCTGCACGTACGCGCTCTCCTCTCTCCAGCTCTTGCTGTGACACTGTCCGTAAGTGTCCCAGGGATTATGCAGCCCGGCCCATTACATTCTGCACACGTATGGGCAGGTGAAAGGTTCTCTTTAAAGGAAAAGTGTTATAATGATTTCATTTTATTTGATAGTTTATTGAAGTTTTACTTTATGGGCCTATTTTTTTTCTAATTATTTTTATATTTTCCTTAAAGTAACTAATTATTCTTATGTTTGTACTTCCGTGGGGGCAGCCATCTTTCATACTGCTAATTTTTGTTTTGCAGGTTCCGCTGGAACATTTAGATTACGTCGTAGATTTGTTGCACTACTTCGCTGATTTTAAGCTTTTTTGGTTAAAGTGGATTGTGTGGAAGAGTTATTTCAATAAAAAAAATTTTTTTTTATGTCTCTGTTTTTGAATACTTTATTACCGCCTTACTAATGGCAGTTGTCTGTTTGAGAGCGTCCATTACTATGAAGGGGCTTAGTGTTAGCCAGTAAAAAGACTAGCACTAACCCCCTATTATTACCCCGGTACCCACCGCCACCAGGAGTACCAGGAAGAACTGGGTACGATCCAGTACAAGACCATCTGAAGAAAAGGGTACTGGGGTAGCCGCAGGCTGGTACTATCCAGCTAGGAAGGGCCAAAAACCATGGCCCTTCCCACTCTGGTAATACTAGGCTGCTTCTGCTTTATTGTATGTGGCTGGTTATGAAAAATGGAGGGGATCTCACGTAATTTTTTTCAATTAATTTTTTTTTTAAAATTATGTGGGGTTCCCCCTATTTTTCATAACTAGCCAGATACAATAAAGCAGCAGCAGCCTAGCATCACCAGGGTGGGAAGAGCCACGTTTTTTGGCCCTGCCCATCCTGATAATACCAGCCTGCGGCCTCCCCGCTGCCTAGCCGTCATTTCACATTGTCAGGTACTGGATCGTACTCTGCTCTTCCCGTTATCCCTGGCGGCAGTGGGAATCGCTGCAATAATAGGAGTTATTGATAACCTTGTTACTGGCTAATGCTAAGCCCCAGCCTTAGTAATCAAACGCTGTCATTTAGACAGCAGCCCTCATAAAGTATTAAAAAAACAGACCTAAGAATTTTTTTTTTTATTGAAATCAAAACTCCCCCATGCAACCCTCTTTCACCATTTTTTTTATTTCTTTTTTTTAAAAAGTAGATCATCGAAGTAGCCCAATTAATCTACGACGTAGTCCAAATGGTCCAGTGGAACCTACCAAAAAAAAGTTAGCAGTATAAAAATTTAAAAAAAAATAATTTGCCACAATAGAAACTAGAGGTCAAGGAAAAATAATTCCCCTTCATGTAACTCTGCTACTTATAAACTGAAAAGTCATCCGCCAGAGGGAAAAATATTTCCCCCATGGCGAGGTACAAGAAATTCTAATTCCGAGGTGAGGCTTTCTTGTACTCCACCATCAAGAAACATTTTTCCTCCTGGCGGATGATTTTTCCGTTGACAGGTAGCAGAGTTCGTCTGCAGCTTTGTTAGGGGGGCAATCTCGCCAATTGCCCAGTGCCCCCAGAATGGGCCGCTACTCTTGGGCCAGTGCTGTGTGCTTGCCCCCTAGACTAAAATTTTCCTTCCAACCCCTGGCCATTGGCTCCCTGCTCCGCCGTTTGCTCTTGTAGGCAACAGCCAGGTTTAGGCCTGAGGCCTGCAAGAGATCGGGAGCACGATAATGACGTCAAGTGCCCGGCATGATGACGTCACTGAATCATGCCGTCCACGCCGGGCCACTGAACTCAGTTAAAAATCATAAGTCCATTAGGGAATAAAAAGGGGGCATAGAAGATGTGTTAAACCATTTTCAGTATTAATGCTGCGTTGTTGATCTGTGATACTAAAGTAATACAGTAAAAGAAGAGTTCTTTAAATCTTTTCAATACCTCAACCAGCACTTTAGCAAATAAACAACAAATATTTTCCTATTTAACCCTTCCCCGACCTATGACGAAAATGAACATCATGGTCGGCTGCTAGATCACGCATCATGACGTTAATTTTCGTCAGTATTTCAAACTGTCATTCTTAGTAAACACAGTGACAAGCCCGCGCTGACAGCTGTCGATTGCCGTCGCCGAATTTAAGTGGTTTGAAGCATATCGGCAGCCCCCACGAAGGGATTGTGTGGGCTGCCGATGCTTGTTGTGGCAATCGGAGGCTAGACAATAGCCTCCGGGTTGCCATGTACGGAAGCCTCGGAGGAGCAGCCTCCGGCCGGTACTCCTCGGCTTCCTGTCAGAGTGACAATTACGTCACAATGACAGTTAGAGTACATTACACTACGTGTGTAGTGTAATGTGCTCTAGCAGCGATCAAAGCTGCAAGTCTCGTAGTCCCCTAGTGGGACAAGTAAAAAAAGTAAAAATAAGTAATAAATGTTTAAAAAAAAAAAGTGTAAGATTGAGTTTATAAGTCCTATAATAAGACACATATTTGGTATCACCGCGTTCGTAACGACCCCAACTATAAAACTATAATGTTATTTTTCCCGCACGTTGAACGCCCGAAAAAAATGTAATAAAAAACTATGACAGAATCACAATTTTTTTGGTCACCACCCCTCCCAAAATAAAGAATAAAAAGTGATCAAAAAGTCGCATGTACCCAAAAATAGTACCAATAAAAACTTCAATCCGTCCCGCAAAAAACAAGCCCTTACACAGCTTTTTTGATTAAAAAATTATGGCTCTCAGAATATGGTGACACAGAAAATACTTTTTTTTTTATAAATAAGTGATTTTATTGTGCAAATGCTAAAAAAAGGAAAAAAAAAAAACCTATATACATATGGTATAGCTGTAATCATACCAGCTTGCAGAATAAAGTAAAAATGTCATTTATAGCGTACGGTGAACGTTGCAAAAAAAAAAAAAAACGGAAGAACTTTGTCAGAATTCCTGGGTTTTGCTCAGGATTGCAAAAAAGTGGAATAAAAAGTGATCAAAAAATCGCATGTACCCCAAAATGGTACCAATAAAAACTACAGATTGTCCCGAAACAAATAAGCCCTCACACGGCTTTGGTGGTGAAAAAATAAAAAAAGTTCTGGCTCTCAGAATATGGCGATGCAAAATGTGCAGAGTGTTCCAAAAGCGGATAAGATCGGGCGCCATTTATCAGTTCGACACTGGCCACATATCTATGAATTATTATTTATTTACCCTGTTATTATACTCTCTTATTATGCCCTGATGTACTCCGCACAGCTTACATATGCCCCCACATTATGAACTGAAATACCAGCAAAACCCCAAACAACTACTACCAAGCAAAATCTGCGCTCCAAAAGCAAAATGGCGCTCCCTCACTTCTGAGCCATGCAGCGTGCCCAAACAGCAGTTTGCGCCCACATATATGGCATTGCCATACCCGACAGAACCCGCTTAACGATTTATGAGGTATTTGTCTTCTGTGGCACAAACTGGGCACAACATATTCTGCACTAAAATGGCATATCAGTGGAAAATTGCAATTTTCACTTTGAACCATCCGCTGTGCATTAACCCCTTTGCGCACTATGACTTAATTGCCCGTCATGGTGCGGGGATTGATGTATGGAGCCGGCTCACGTGCTGAGCCTGCTCCATACGCTGCGGGTGTCAGCTGTGTATTACAGCTGACACCCGGGACTAACGGACAGGTACAGCGATCGCTCTGTTACAGGAGCCTGTAAAAATAACCATATACTGCAATATATTAGTATTGCAGTGTATTGTACCAGCGATCCAATGATCGCTGAATCAAGTCCCTAAGGGGATTAATAAAATGTGTAGAAGAATGAAAGTTATTAGTAGTGAGAATTATTTTTTTGAAAGTTAAAAAAAAACACCTTTTCCTATTTTTTTTTTCTAAAGTAATGTAAAAAAATTAACAAAATTGGTATCGCTACGTCCGTAAAAGTCCGAACTATTACAATATACCATTATTTAATTCGCACGGTGAACACCTTAAAAAATGTAATAATTGAAACCGCCAAAATCGCTGTTTTTTTTTTTTTGTCACCTTAGCTCTAAAAAATAAATGTAATACAACTTTTTAATCACTTTTTATGTACCAAAAAATGGAAACAATAAAAACTACAGCTCCTCCCACAAGAAATAAGCCCTCACACCTCTCTATTCATGGGAAAATAAAAAAAAGTTATGGCTCTTGGAAGGGTGGAGTGAAAATCTAAAATAAGAAAGCAAAAAATGGATCAGTCCTGAAAGGGTTAATTAATTTCTAATGAAAAAATGTATGATCACATATGGGGTATTTCCGTACTCGGGAGAAATTGCTTTATAAAAAAATTGTGGTTTTTTCCTCCTTTATCCCCTGTGAAAATGAGAAAATGCAACATTTTAGTGGAAAAAAATGTGATATTAATTTTCGCGCCCTAATTCTAATAAACTCTGCAAAAGACTCGTGGGGTCTAAATGCTCACTATACCCCTAGAAAAATTCCTTGAATCTTTTTCCAAAATGGGGTCACTTTTGGTGGGTTTCCACTGTTTTAGTCCCTCTAGGGCGTTTGCAAATGCGACATGGCACCGAAAACCATTCCAGCAAAAATCAGAAATCCAAAATCAAAATGGCGCTCCTTCCCTTCTGAGCCCTGCTGTGGGTCCAAACAGCAGTTTATTACCACATATGGGGTATTGATGTAATTGGGAGACATTGCTTTACAAATGTTGGGGTGCATTTTCTTCGTTACTCCTTGTAAATATTAAAAATTTCTATGTTTCAGAAAAAAAGTTGATTTTAATTTTTACAGACTAATTCCAATATATTTAGTGAAAAACCTGTGTGGTCAAAATGCTAACTATACCCTTAGATAAATACCTTAAGGGGTCTAGTTTTCTAAATGGGGTCGTTTATGGGGAGTTTATATCGTTCTGGCAGCTCAAAGCTTCTCCAAATGTACAGTGAGACCTAAAACATTTTTAAGCAAAATATGAGTCCTGATAGCCTCCGGGTGCTCCCTTTGTTTTGGGCCCTGCCGTGTGTCCAAACAACGCATTAGGGCCACAATGTGGGTATTTTTGAAAACAGGAGAAACAGGGTGATAGATTTTGTGGTGTGTTTCTTCAATTTCATATTCCCTTTACAAGGAAATCGTTCTTCAAACTGACACTTTTATGAAAAAAATTCAATTAATTTTTTTTTCACCTGCTATGTATCAAATTTAGCAAAAAACTGTGGGGTCAAAAAACTTACTATACCCCTAGATTAATACCTTAAGGGGTCTAGTTTTCTAAATGGGGTCATTTGTGGGGTTTCCATAATTCTGAGACCTATGAGCCTTTGAAAACCTGGCTTGGTGCAGGAAAACAAAATGTACTTCAAAATGTATAAAATTATTATTCAATTTGTAAGTTCTCTAAATTGCTGAAAATGTATTTAATTTTTTCAAAAGTGCTGCCAAAATAGAGTAAAGAGATGGAAATATATTTAATTAAAAAAATTGTACAGTATGTGTGTACATATGTGACATATTGCAGTTAAAAATAGGGAAAAATGTTAATTTTTACAAAATTTCTTCCATTTTTCTATTTTTTAATTCATTTCCGCAAATTGTATCAGTCTACTTTTACCACTAAAATAAAGTACAACATGTGACGAAAAAACAATGTCATAATTACTTGGATATTGAGAACTTTCAGAGAGTTATTCTCTGATAAAGTCAGACATACCAGATTTGACAAATCTGGGTGGTCATTAAGGTCCAAACTAGATATTGCGTGCTTGTTGTGTAAAGCTAGTAATGAGATTCACCTCTGCTCCCGGGATCATTTTAATTTGTCGTGTTTTTAAGATGACCGAATAAATCTATATTCTTACTACTGAGAGTGCTGGATACGTTTTGTTGTTTTTTTTTGTTTTTTTTTTACACACTCCTGGTTTAACTTCCAAATTCTGAAGCAAAATACTGACCAAATACTACCATGTAACAGTGGCCTAACTTTGTTTATTCTTTGACTACTCTGCCCTTCCTATTTGCTAGTACTTTATTACTCGTGATAGTGATATTCTGCTCAGTTGTGCAATAGGTGTATTTTTTAGACTATAGTATGTAGATTCATGAGTTGCCAGTTATAACGGCGTCTCATGTTTTAACCTAATTACATGACTATATTGTATATATTTCAGGCTACGTCTGTGTCTATATTTACATGTATCTGATATGTAATAGATGTTGTTTATATGTATCCTTACTTCTCTATGTGGGATATTGACCAGGTAGTTATTTGCTTGATACTGGGTTGTTGCATTATCTCTGAACCCTTCATTTAATTATGAGGCATTGTGCAATTTCACTGTTTAGTCAGTTTTTTCTAGACTTTTTGGATAGAGCATTATTGTTCTTTTTTTACTGTAATATTTATTGTGCTGCATGAGCCAATAGCAAATGTGTCTGAGGGATATGTTTCCCTATTTTCTTTGAATAGTACTTTATTGATATTATTTGATTTTTTTTCATAGCTGGATCCTTTATGCCTTTGTTTATGTATATAGTTTGTTTTACTTGAGCGATGTACAATGTTATATATTGAGGATTTTTGTGAAGGTTAACTTTGTATATAAGCTATAGGGGTACCAGAAAACTGGATCTCGATCCCAGATCCTTTTTACAACCGGTACAAATGAAGAACCTGCAGTACTCCCAATTGCAGCGTAGTCAAAAAAAAGATTTACTCACCCGTGTTTGAAGATTGCGACGTTTAAGCTCACGAGTTGGACCTTTTTTTCAAGTAATGTAATACAGGTGATAACCAGTATATAAAGGTAGGTGCATCATTTGCATAACTAGGTGTAATTGGATGCTATAATCAAAGTATATAACAAATATAAGTCATACAGTGTATCACACTGTAACGGCAAAAAATTAAATGCATCACTATTAACTTCTTGGCAATCGGATAATGTTAATTGGCGCACACGTTATGTATTAGAAACCAAGAGCAACTTAAATTACTGATACCCGTGTACCCAGTAACAGACCTTAGTCAGCAGTGCCATTAATTGTGTGCGTGCTCACTGTACGTGCCTGTAGGTAAGGCTTAATTTTAGTTGGTTCAGCCACTTTAGCTTTAACTTTAGCATTAGTTTTGCCAATGATGTACTAAGGATGAGGCTGATATAAATTCCAAAGAGTAAGAACTCAAAGCACACCTGCGCATCATACATACCTGTTGATAATAATTGCTCTTACTTATTTGTTCAAGCATGTATAATAATTAAGGTTGGGTAGTTTTGAAACTTCTAGAATCTGAGGATTTGCTATGAGTTGTGTATGGGGAAACTAGAAACTGTCAGGATAATAAGAAACATTGGATAGATAAAGGAAAAAAGAGCTCACCGTGAATTGCAAGTGTCCAGGACCCCTGTGTTAAGGTACTTTTACACCGGCCGGTTCAACGAGCGGCGATCAACGAGACAGCTCATTGATCGGCACTCGTTTGCTCTTTTCACAAGGAGCTAGTATGAGGATGCGCGATAGTTACTACGATCGCTTGTCCCCATATATTTGTATCATGTTGGCAGCACATCTCCCTGATTACACAGGGAGATGTGCTGCCGACAACGATAATATTTTGTACATTTAAAACGATAGGATCAGCAGATGAACAAGCGTTTGCCTGATAATTGGCCAGAGTAAAAGGGCCTTTACTCTTCTGGGTACTGTGAAATACCACAGCGGGCTATCCCCAGATATACCCTGTACCTTTGACTATTTGCACTTTTTGGAACTGGACCTCGGCTTGTGTCTGGATTACCCTTTGCTTACTGATTTGGACTTTCTGCTCCCGGTTGGTAATCTTGCGAGATCACGCTGTAAATGACAGGTTACAGCGAGATTACGCTTGCTCTGCTATAAGTACCACAGAAATGTTAACGAAGGGTCGGGATTGTGAATAGACATCCCGTTCTGGCTGGAAGGAATGTCTATTCACTGTCTAAACACTTGAGTAACGTTAATGTGTCAGTATAAGACAGCACATACTGATCTAGCAGGATCCCTATGCGCTGAGTAAATGAATGGAGAGAAGTGTATGACGCTGATTGGTCAGTGTCATACACTCCTCTGTACAACGCCCACTTGGTCTAAAGTAAAAACACGCCCAGTTGGGCATTAAGAAAGTAATTAGCATAAAGCTAAAATCCCTCCTAACGTGGTGAAACTAGATAGTTTTTCTAAATAAAAAGCACTGCTGTCACCTACATTATAGTGCCCATCTCCTTATGTAGGAGATAGGGCACTTATAATGTGGGGACAGAGCCTCTTTAACCCCTTAGTGTCTAAGCCTGTTTTGGCCTTGTGGACAGAGCCGATTTTTGCAAATCTAACATGTGTCACTTTATGTGGTAATAACTCCAGAATGCTTTTGCCTATCCAAGCGATTCTGAGATTGTTTTCTTGTGACATGTTGTACTTTATGATACTGAAAAAATGTCATCGTTAAATTCAATATTTATTTGTCAAAGACACCAAAATTTTGAGAAAATGTGCAAAAATCTGCATTTTTCTAAATTGTAATGTATCTGCTTGTAAAACAGATAGTAATACCACACAAAATATTTACTAGTTAACATTTCCTATATGTCTACTTTATGTTTGCATCATTTTTTGAACGTGCTTTTATTTTTCTAGGATGTTACAAGGCTTAGAACTTTAGCTGCGATTTCTCGCATTTTCAAGAAAATTTCAAAAGGCTATTTTTTCAGGGACCAGTTCAGTTCTGAAGTGGCTTTGAGGGCCTTATATATTAGAAAGTCCCCAGAAGTCACCTCATTTTGTAAACTGCACCCATCAAAGTATTCAAAACAGCATTCAGCAAGTGTTTTAACCCTTTAGGCGTTTCACAGGAATTAAAGCAAAGTAGAGGTGAAATTTACACATTTCATTTTTTTTCTTCGAAAATTCAATTGTAATACAGTTTTTCTGTACCACTGTTGATTTTACCCAAGAAATGCAACTCAATATTTATTGCCCAGATTCTGAAGTTTTTAGAAATATCCCACATGTGGTCCTAGTGTGGTAATGGACTGAAACACCGGCCTCCGAAGCAAAGAAGCACCTAGTGGATTTTGGGGCCTCCTTTTTTTTAAATATATTTTAGGCACCATGTCAGGTTTGAATAGGTCTTGTGGTACCAAAACAGTAAAGACCCCCCAAAAGTGTCCCCATTTTGGAAACTATACCCCTCAAGGAATTTATCTATGGCTATAGTTAGCATTTTGAACCCACAGTTTTTTTGCTAAATTTATTTGAATTAGTATATGAAGATGAAAATCTACTTTTTTTGTGAAAAAACATAGAAATGTTAAATTTTTACAAGGAATAAAGTAGAAAAAACACCCCAACATATGTAAAGCAATTTCTTCCGATTATAACAATACCCCATATGTGGTAATAAACTGCTGTTTGGACCCACAGCAGGCCCCAGAAGAGAAGGAGCACCATTTAGATTTTGGATTTCTGATTTTGCTGGAATGGTTTTCAGTGCCGTGTCGCGTTTGCAATGCACTGGAGGGATGAAAACCGTGGAAAACACCCAATAGTGACCCCATTTTGGAAACTACACCCCTCAAGGAATTTTTTCTAGGGGTAAAGTTAGCATTTTGACCCCACAGTAGTTTTGCTGAATTCATTGGAATTAGTCTGTAAAGGTAAAAATCAACTTTTTTTTCTGTAAGAACTTAGAAATTTTTAATTTTTACAAGCAATAAAGGAGAAAAAGCACACCAACATTTGTAAAAGAAGTTCTCCTGATTACGTAAATACCCCACATGTGGTAATAAACTGCTGTTTGGACCCACACCGGGGCTTAGAAGGGAAGGAGCGCTATTTGGCTTTTGGAGCACAATTTTAGCTGGAATAGTTTTTGGGTGTCATGTCGAATTTGCAAAGCCACTCAGAGACCGAAACCGTGGAAGCCCCCCAAAAGTAACCCCATTTGGTAAACTACACCACTTAAGGAATCTATCTAGGGGTATAGTGAGCATTTAGGTCCCACACGTCTTTTGCAGAATTTATTAGAATTAGGCTGTGAAAATTAATATCATTATTATTTCCACTAAAATTTGGAATTTTTTCAATTTCACAAAGAATAAAGGAGAAAATGCACCCCAACATTTGTAAAGCAATTTCTCCCGAGTACGGCTATACCCCACATGTGGTCATAAATGTTTTTTCATTAGAAAGTAATTAACCCTTTCCGAACTGATCCATGTTTTGCTTTTTTCTTTTTCGTTTTTCCTCCCCGCTTTCCGAGAGCCACAACTTTTTTATTTTTCCGTCAATAGAGTGGTGTGAGGGCTTATTTTTTGCGGGACGAGCTGTAGTTTTTTATTGGTACCATTTTTTGGTACATAAGACTTTTTGAGAACTTTTTATTAAATTTTTTGGTAGAGACAAGGTGACCAAAAAACTGAGATTTTGCAGTTTAAAATTCTTTATTTTTCACGGCCTTCACCGTGTGAGTTAAATAATGGTATATTGTAATAGCTTGGACTTTTACGGACGCAGCGATACCAATTTTGTGTATTTTTTTTATTTTTTGACATTACTTTAGAGAAAAAATGTGAAAAGGGTTTCTTTTTGGACTTTAAATATTTTATTTATTTTTTTCCACTAATAATAACTATTTCCTTTTGTTTTTACATATTTTATTAGTCCCCATAGGAAACTTGAACCAGCAATCGTTAGATCACTGGTAGAATACACTGCAATACTAATGTATTGCAGTATATTGTGATTTTTACAGGCTCCTGTAACAGCGTGATCGCTGTTTCTGTCCGTTAGTCCCGGGTATCAGCTGTAATACACAGCTAACACCCGCAGCGTATGGCGCGGGCTCTGCGCGTGAGACGCTCCATATATCCCACACCACGACATGCTATTAAGTCATGGTGCGTGAAGGGTTTAATGCGCAGCGGATGGTGCAGAGTGAAAATTACAATTTCTTACTGATGTGCCATTTTAGTGCACTATATGTTGTGCCCAGTTTGTGCCACAAATACCACATAAAATATTAACCGGGTTCTCCCGGGTATGGCGATGCTATATCGGTGGACGTAAACGGCTGTTTGGGCACGCTGCAGGGCTCAGAAGGGAGGGACGCCATTTGGCTTTTGGAGCGCAGATTTTGCTTGGTAGTAGCTCTGGCGTTTTGCTGGTATTTCAGTTTAGAATGTGGGGGCACATGTAGGCTGGGCAGAGTACATCAGGGCATAATAAGAGGGTATAATAATGGGGTAAATAAATAATAATACACAGATATGTGGCCAGTGTCGCACTTATAAATTGCACCCGATCTTATCTGCTTTTGGAACGCTCTGCACATTTTGCATTGCCATAATCTGGGAGCCGGAACTTTTTTTATTTTTTCACCACCGGAGCTGCGTGAGGGCTTATTTGTTGCGGGACAATCTGTAATTTTCATTGGTACCATTTTGGGGTACATGCGATTTTGTTGATCACTTTTTATGCCATTTTTCGGCAAGCCAGGTGACCAAAAACCATAAATTCTGACAATGATTTTTATTTATTTTTGACGGCGTTTACCCTGGGCTATAAATGACCATTATACTTTATTCTGCGGGTCGGTACGATTATGGCGATACCATATGTATATAGTTTTTTTTATGTTTTGCAGCGTTTGCGCAATAAAATAACTTATTTAGAAAATAAATTATTTTTTGTGTCACTATATTCTGAGAGCCATAACTTTTTTATTTTTCAGTCAAAAAAGCTGTGTAAGGACTTGTAGTTTGTATCGGTACTATTTTGGCGTACATGCGACTTTTTGATCACTTTTTATTGCATATTTTGGGAGGGGTTGTGACTAAAAAATAGTGATTCTGGTATTGTTTTTCATTTTTTTTTTTTGCGGTGTTCACCGTGCGGGAAAAATAATATTATAGTTTTATAGTTGGGGTCGTTACGAACGCGGTGATACCAAATATGTGTACTTTTTTTTAAATGTTCATTTTTTTCCTATAATAAAAGACTTATTATAGGGAAAAAAAGCAGTTCTTGTTTATATCATTTATAACTTTGATTTTTACACTTTTTTTAAAACATTTTTATTGTTTTTTTTACTTTTTCCACTTGTCCCACTAGGGGACACTTAGACTTGCAGCTCTGATCGCTGCTGGAATACATTACACTACACACATAGTGTAATGCATTCCAACTGTCGGTGTGACGTCACAGTCACACTGACAGGAAGCCTACGACGACCACCCTCCGGCTGGTCCTCATAGGCTTCTGTACATGGCAGCCCGGAAGCCATTGTCCAGCGTCCGGTTGCCATGGGTACCATCGCCAGCCCCGGTGATTTCACGTGGGGGCTGCCAATCGGTGCTAAACACCTTAATTGAGGCGTTCAAAATCTAACGCCGCAATTAAGGGGTTAACTGCCGAAATCAGCGGTGATGGGCCGCTGATCGGCAACGGGGAATGCAGGGCAGACACTCTGCACAGTTAACCGCCGCTGCGGTGTAGCGCCGCGTGGCGGTTAACTGTCAATGCACAGACGTAACTGCACGTCAAGGTGCGCAAACTTACTGCTCACCTTGACGTACAGTTGCGTAAAGGTGCGCTAAGGGGTTAAGGCCCTTTTGCACTAGCCAATTATCGGGCAAACAGGGCAACGATCAGCCAAAGAATAAGCAAACGCTCGTTCATCAGCTACTCATATAGTTTAAAATATGTAAAATACTAATCGGCAGCACATACCCTTGTGTAAACGGGAAGATGTGCCACCGACACAATACAAATGTATGAGGACGAGCATTCGGAGTAACGAGTGTTTGTCCCCATAATAGCTCCTTGTGAAAGGAGCAAACGAGCGCCGATCAATGCACTATCTGATCGGCGCTCGTTGCGTTGGCCAAACTTGGCCGGTGTAAAAATACCTTTAGACTATTTCTAAGACAGGGTGTAAAGCCATCCCACAGCGCAGAGATCTATAATATAACAGGTAGTCATAATCCATAAGGATGAAGAAGGCTGATGAATGAAAGAGGTGTATTGCTGCCAAATATTAAAATCCACCATCCAATCCATTTAGTTTGTAAGTTTTCAAGTAGAATATTCATTCAAGTTCACATTTCTAATTTCACTAAGCCATCTCGCCCTCATCGTAATACACTTAATATTCATGATTGTTGACCATATTCTTGTATGTTAGTTTAAGGCAGATCCATACCAGTATGTCCTGACTTGATTAAATATTTATAGGTACGCAATATGTAAAATAAGTCTTAAAATTAAACACTGGCGTAGATTTACTATTGGTGCTGCTCCAGAATTATAGCCTAAGTTGCACCTTTTTTTTTGCTGCAAAACATTTTAGATACATTTATCAATGAAATGTTCCCAAAAAATATTCGCAACTCGTCCAACTAGGAGTGTAGCGAATCGCGGCAAAATTTTGTTGCAAAAAAGTGGTTTAAAGTACAGATGTAGCCGTCTTTACCTTTGACTTTTAACGCATTAAATAAACAGTGGCTAGATCTCTTATCTTGACTTTTTAAATGACTTTTCAATGGCTTTGTTGTGTGATATCACGCTGCAGCAAGTTATCAGAATCACGTTAAAGATGGCTACATCTGCACAATACAATGCATTAAAAACTGTGGTTTGCGACCCCCTGGGGAGTCGTGTAAAGACCTCCGGTGGGTCACGAGCCACTCACCGAAGTCTCGGTTCCAACTGTATCTGCGTCCTCAGGACACAGGCACAGTTGAATTCAATGCTGGAGCAAGAAGCTGATGGCTCCTTCCTCCAGCATTCATTGTGTGGTGAGTTATTCGCGGCTCGACGCAGACAGGCGCGATGTACTGACATCACCGCGCTTGACTG
This sequence comes from Rhinoderma darwinii, assembly GCF_050947455.1. Taxonomy (NCBI): domain Eukaryota; kingdom Metazoa; phylum Chordata; class Amphibia; order Anura; family Rhinodermatidae; genus Rhinoderma; species Rhinoderma darwinii. The sequence goes on along the minus strand of NC_134690.1, from coordinate 190,914,564 downwards.
CGCCGAGTCAATCATAGCACAGGCCAAAGGAGGAGAAGGATCTCCTCCACCCATGGTGGGAACGGGGATAGGTAAGTAATTTTATTATTTTTCTATTATGCACATATGGGGGCATTATACTGGGTATGGGGAGCTGATATGGGGGCATTATACTGTATGGGGAGCTGATATGGGGTCATTATACTCTATAGGGAGCTGATATTGTGACATTATACTGTATGGGGAGTTGATATATACTGTATGGGGAGCTGATATATATTTATACTGCTTTACATGATTTTACATATTTACAGGAAGGTGCCTGAAGGTTGCACCCAATACATTGTTGTTTCCACTGTTATTTGCACTGTTTACCTTTATTTGTGAGAAATAATGTAATGTGCCTTTAACCCGTTAGTGACCGCCCATTATTGTTTTTAAGGCGGCCACTAACGAGCTTTATTCCGATGCAGTAGCCTTTTTACGGCACTGCATCGGAATTAAATAAACACTGCCTATAGCAGTTAAATCTCCCTAGTCTCAGCTATCGGAGGTAGCTGGGAGCAGATCTGCTCGAACGGACGAGATTGATAACAGTATCGATCTCGCTCGTTTAACCCCTCAGATGTGGCGTTCAATAGAGAGCGCCACATCTGAGTAGTTTTGGAGGGAGGTAAGGGGCTCCCTCTCTCACCCCACCGGCACCCTGCTATACAATAGGGTGACTGTGTCTTCTATGGCAGCTGGGGGCCTAATAAAGGCCCCTCATGTCTGCCTCTAGTTAATGCCTGCTAGGCCTAGGAAATGCCTGTCCGTTTTACACGGACAGGCAGTAATACACTGCAATACAAAAGTATTGCAGTGTATTATAAAAGTGATCAGGTGATCGCATAGTGAAGTCCTTTAGTGAGACTAATAAAAAGGTTAAAAAAAGTTTAATAAAAGTTTATAATAAATAAATAAAAATCCAAATAAAAAAAATGAAAACCCCACTTTTTCCCCTTACAAAATACTTTTTTATGAAATAACAAAAAGAGTTAACAAATCAAACATATTTGGTATCGTCATAAAAAATACAATAAAAAAACAATCTCAGTACTCCAAAATGGCACCAATAAAAACTACAAGTCGTCCCGCAAAAAAAAAGCCCTCATACAACTGCATTGACGGAAAAATAAAAATGTCATCGCTCTTCAAATATGGAGACACAAAAACAAATAATGTTGGAAAATAAGGTGTTTTTACTGTGTAAAAGTAGTAAAACATAAGAAAAATATATACATTTGGTATCGTTGCAATCGTAACAACCCGCTGAATAAAGTAATTGTGGTGTTTATACCACTTGGTAAACGGCATAAATTTAGGACGCAAAAAAGAGTGGAGAAATTGCTGGGTTTTTTTTCAATCCCCTCCTTAAAAAAAAAAAAGTTTATAAAAGTTAATCAATAAATTATATGTACCCCAAAGTGGTGCTATTAAAAAATACAACTTGTCCTGCAAAAAACAAGACCTTATACAGCTATGTCGACGCAAAAATAAAAAAAGTTATAGATCTTTGAATGAGATGATGGAAAAACATAAGAAATAGCTTGGTCATTAGGGCCTAAAATAGGCTGGTCATTAAGGGGTAAGATGTGCTGAGCCTGAATTGCTACAGCAGGTCCCTATCTTTTCTATTGAGCATCTCTGATTGATTGCTTCTGGAAGGAGAGCAGAGCTTACCTAGCATGGGCTTGCCCCTTCCCTGTCCAGTATGAATTGAAATCAGCAGAGGAAGGGGTGAGAAGAGGATGAGTCCTCTGAGGAGCACAGAGGAGAAGTCTGTAAGGAGAAGTTTTCCCTGGGCCTCAAAGCCACGATTGGGTCATAGTGCCCAGGCCTGGCTCAGCAGCTTTTGCCAGCTTACATGTTGCTTTTATGTGAAAGATCTGTGCCTCAAAGTAAGGAATCGCAGATAATTTAGATATTTGTGCCCCCCCCTCTGTTTTATATTTCTAAAACGTTTGACACATTGTCCTTTTTTAATTCCCTCTTTATTTCACTGAATTTTGATAAGAAAAAAAGATTACAACCAAAACTAAAATCTAAACTAACAAATAAAAAATATAACTTGAAGCAAGATTTTTTGTTTTATAGTTTTTGCAAATCCAAGTTTTTCCACAATAAATCATGAATCCAAAGGGTAATGAATATGTTGTACATACACGGTAATAATATTGTACGTATTAGCCTAGACCCAAGACTACAGTCCTAAAACTGGGAAACTTACTAGGGTAACTGGCCTTTTCCAAATAGTTTTGTCTGTGTCTGCTCAGATCTGCCAATATCAATTTATCCGCCAATTTATTACTCTTTATTTCAATGCAAATTTGTAAATAATTTCATTATTTTTGTCACAAATGCATAAAATGTGCTTTCAAATATTAGTTTAGCTTTTAACCTCAAATTTATGCCTGTTTGATTTATGGAACAGTCTGAATAAAAGAAAATCCAAATACTTGGTAGTTACCACAGTCTCATAGCTGAAATGCCTATGCTAATAATCAATCAAGGAAATCCATACATTTTCTAGCTTTATTTTTCTGTTCATGTACAATAATATCCTATGTTACTTTGGTTATAATCTGTAATACCACTATGAGTTTCTATAGTCTCTCATGTTAAAGAGGTTATCAAGATTTTAAACTTGATGGCTTAAAAAGCCATCAATATTAGAGCGGTGGAGGTCCGACTCTTGGCACCTCCGCCAATCAGCTCTTTGAAGGGGCTGCTGCGCTCGTACGAGCGCTGCAGCCTCTTAATTGTTTACATAGGTTTCATTCCTGTTCGCACTTTCACAAGCCGTTACTTTCGTAGCGGCTGTACAAGGTATTGCAGTACTGTCCCTTGACTGGGAAAATGCTGCAATACCTCGTACCGCTGCTACAAAAGTAACGGCTTGTGAAAGTGCGAACAGGAGTGAAATATAAACAACACAGAGGCTGCAGCACTCGTACAAGCGCCGCAGACCCTTAAAACAGCTGATCGGCGGTAGTGCGGAGTGTCTGATCCCCACTGATTTAATATTGATGGCCACCAATTTTAAAATCCCGGATAACCCCTTAAAGGTTTTTAGTCACACTAACATGTAAATTGTAGTGCGCAACATTATGGAACCGTACTGCGCAATGTATTATGGACAGTACTGGTTCACATAGTTGCCATATAACACTAATATGTCTGTGCTGGAATGTGTCCTAAATTGTGCCAAAATCTGGCACATGGTGGCACATTTCATGTTAAATCAGATGTTTTTGCCTCACTAGACATTATACAATATCCAATGAAAAATTCTCAATATTAAGGGCCCATGCACAAGATCATATTATGGCTGTTTTGTACCATAGAGGTGCATGAGCCCTCTACTGTATCTCCATATGCATCCAACTTCATACAGAGAGCTGTACTGGCTCCATTAACTTCCGCACAGGCTCTGTGCACAGGGCTCTGCCATGCAGTGGCGGATTATCATTAGGGCGGTTCGGGCGGCCGTCTGGGGCCCAAGGCTCCCCGGGGGCCCATGGCCGTCCGAACCACACATGATCGAACGGCCGACCTCATGCCCGGTGTGGCGTCGCTAGCACCGGAGGGGGCCCCGGTGCGAGCGCCAGCCACATTCACACATCAATGAAAAGTTACTATAGTAACTGGGGCCTATGTAATAAACTACACGGGCCCCTGTTACTATAGTAACTGACAGTACTTACCCCTCCTCTTCCTGGAGCGCATCGGAGGTTGTGACGTCACAGCGCTGTGCGCAGCGCATAACGTCACGATGCTGTGCGCCGCGCACAGCATCCCGAGACTTTATGGAATGAGGACCTGCGGCCGAAGAGGAGGTAAGTTTAGTTTTATTGTTTTGCTGGTGGGTTTGGGTCAGACACTCGGGACCCCCGCTAATCAGCTGTTTCGAAGGGGTTGCAGCCGCTCGTACGAGTGCTACTTCCCCTTCATTCCGGTCACTTTCTCACACTGAATCGCCGACATGGACATGTCAGCGATTCACAGTGTGAGCAAGTGAGGGAAATGAAGGGGAAGCAGCACTCGTACGTGCGGTTGCAACCCCTTCAAAACAGCTGATTGGCGAGGGTCCCGGGTGTCTGACCCCAACCCATCAGCTATTGATGGCCTATACTGATGATAGGCCATCAATGCTTAGGGACTGGACAACCTTTAAAGCCTACCGTGTGTTAGGCTTAGATATAGGGCCCCAGCTTATACTGGATAAGAATACTGTCTGCTGGACCCTGTATCTAAGCCTACATTAGGCTTAGATACAGGGTCCAACAAACAGTATCACACATGCACATGGGCCCTGTATCTAGGGCCCGGTATCTAGGGCCCTGTATCTAGGGCCCTGTATCTAGGGCCCTGTATCTAGGGCCCTGTATCTAAGGCCCTGTTCACATCACCGCTGCCCTTCCATTGAGGGGTTTCATCTGGTTAACCCCTCAACGGAAAGGCAAATGGAAATCTTAGCTTCCGTTTGCATCACCATTCATCTCAATGGTGATGGAAACTGAAGCTAAAGATTTCCGTTTGGAGGGATATTCATTTGTATCTATAGGGGACTGTGTGTCGCGCTATCTATGGGGTGGTGTAATATCTACAGGGGGCTCGGTGTGGCACTATGTACAGGGGGCTCTGTGTGGCACTATGTACAGGGGGCTGTGTGTGGCACTATGTACAGAGGGCTGTGTGTATGTGGTGTTTTACAGTGTGTGGTATTATTATATTCAGGCGTGCAGTGTTTGGTGCTATTATATTTAGGGGTACAGTATGTGGCACCATGATAACTTTATTTTCATTTATAGGTGTGGAAATGTTGGAAAAGTGAGGAGTCGAAGACATCTGACTGATTTCTGCAGAATTTGCCAGTCATGGCCGGTAAACGTCGTCATGAGCTCTGGACCGGATGGAGAAGAAAAGAGGAAAAAAACTACTAGAATCTGAGACGTCGTCACATGTGAGTCACTAGATTTATAGAGAATCTGTCATCTCTCCTGACATTTTTATTATAGGAAATCCTTGTATTTCACAAAAAGTCTTTGTGCAGTCCAGCGCTGATAGACAATTCCCCTTGTCAGGAGGATGTGGACAAGGGGAATCCGTAACACCCATTTGTTAATGCTTGCCCAAAAAGGTAGTGTTAAAAATAGTTACGGCGTGGTAGGGCGGCGGTGCGCAAGGGGGGCTCAAGTTTGGGTAACAGCCCAGGGCCCATCATCTACTTAATCCGCCACTGCTGCCATGTATATAAACTCTACAAAATATGCAGTGCGTGTGGGAAAGCGTCCAAGCAGAATATAGTAGGTGTGAACCTGAATAGTATATCATTGGCTCTGCATTCTGCACCTCATCCTTATGGATATGAACCCAACACACACAGTGTGAATAAGGTCTTACAAGTTAAAGGAGATTATTACATTGCAAACTTGCTATCTCTACTTGTAAATTATTATTGGTCTAAAACACAATTTTACAAACATTTTAATAACCAGTCTAGAAAAGAAACAGAAATGCTAAATTCTATGGAGTGTCATGCTGGAGCTGGCCAACTTGGTTACTATTAATCATCTTGACAATTTCCTTATTAAAATAAATTAGATTTGAGTTCTTAAACCCATGGGTGAAATCTTGTTACCTCTTTAATTACTTACACTACACTTGTAATATAGTGCATATATCACAGCTAACTTGTTTTTCTAAGGTTCTATTAAATTTATTTTTTTATCAACAATACCATGAAACATCACCTTTTTTATTTTCAAATAATATAAACAATTCATTTTACCTGATTAACAGATTAAGAATTATTTTTATAATTATACATAATTTTCTCTATACAAGATTATGTTATTTGATCAAGTTTAGGCTGTGTTCGGGCTGAAAACATACGAGGCTCATTTCAAGAGCAAACAGCCTCTGAAATCCAGGAGCTGATTTTCTCATAGTTTTTGATCTTTGCAAGCGTTTTTAAAGCGTATTTTGAGGCTTATTTTAAAAGTGTTTAATTAAATGTCAATGGAAAAAATCATTCCTTAAAAGACTTCAAGAAGTGGCATGTGACTTCTTTTTTTTTACCAAGCATGTCTTTACGAGATCTTTTTATTTCAGCAGCCTAAAAATAAGCCTTGTGCATGGCATATTTTCCATTGAAAACAATGGGAAGCTGTTTTGAAGGTGTATTTAAAGTATATTTATGATTGTAATATGAGTATTTTACGTTCCGAAATACACCTGAAATGTGCTGTGTGAACATACAGTAGCCTTTTATGCTTTCAGCAGATAATGAACCTTTAAATTATAAGAATAATCAAAGTCACTGATGACTTCACAATGGAACTTTTTCTTCTGCAGCAACAAAGGTTAGTGTTAGGGTATGTCCACACGGGACGGAAAAAATCCAGTGCAGATTTTCCCACAATTTTTTTGCGGATTTTGCCGTGGATTTTACCCCTCTCATTAAAAGGAGTAAAATCTGCTATGCAATCCGCAGAAAGAATTGGCATGCTGCAGTTTTGAAAATCTGGTGCGTATTTGCCACATATGAACATATCTCTATGGTGATAGCCAGAGTGTGGCTACTAGTCAGAATGTGCTCCTATACAGTTATAGCTACAGTGACCCCCCCATTGAGTGCTATCAACAGTGTATCCACTATAATATGCCACCACAGTGTTCTCCTATACAGTGCCATCCACAATTTTTATCCTATACAGTGCCAGCCACAGTGTACCCTCATTGCAGGACCTAGATTAGGAAAACCACAGCAATTTTCTTCAATGCAAGGAATAGTATTTATAATGAACAAATGCAATATTTATTATTGAACAAACAGGACAATAGCTCTGCCAACATTTCGGTTCTCCAGCACCTTCATCAGGGCAGTAATCTGTGGTCAATTTAAGCAAGGAGAAATGGAAAGGGATGGCTTTACCATCATAAAATACCCGCCACACTATGCTCCCCCTCCGGTGTCAGACACAGAATTTTGCTCACCTTTACCCACAATGCCCCTACAGTGCCAACCAGAGTCACCCATTGCCAGCCACAATTCCTCTCCAGTGTCTGCTACAGTCACCCATTGTTAGCCAGAATTCTGCCACTAGTGCCTGCCATAAGGACCCTCAGTCCCAGCAAGAATGCCCCCTTCAGTGCTAGGCAGAATGCTCTGACGTGCCAGCCACAACTTTTGCCTCCTCCTCTTTTTCATCGAGAGCTGCAGTCCTCCTAGAGCTGATTTCCTTTTGACACCTGTCAGAGGTAAGTTTAGACGTTGTCATGAATTCCACATTTTAAAACTATGTGAAGTGAATTTTTCAATTTGAGGACTAATGATCTGTACCAGCAAACTTGGTGCTGTGCTTTTGCGCTGCACCAACTTCCGGACGCCGGCAGCGTCGTTGCTGGGGTACCAACCGGCCTCTCGCATGCGCCATATTAGAGAACACAGGGATGTAATGTGTTTCATTATGAGTCCAGCTCGATTTGCACTATATAAACTCCTACTGCACATTGATCCCGGAACCCCTGATGAAGCCAAGTGCGAAATGCGTGTTGGGGTGCTGGACAGTGTGAAGGCAGTTATTATGGCATATGGTGGGTGATGTTGACTTATGTATTGAGCCTGTGTGTTGAGAATATACTTGTTAAATATACTATTATGTAATATCTCTTTGGCGATTTTGCATATATGTTTTATACTTGATGATTGGTATGCTACTATATATACAGTTGTATTAGTGGATATGAAAAACCAAAATTTTTTTGTCCTGCCTTATACATCACACTGTCCTGTTTGTGTGCATTTTCTTGCATATTGTGTTTTATTGGGTGCTTTTAATGGTTTGTACAACTATTTGTAAAAGGATTAATAAAGTATTTATATATTTTTGCTATATTGCTTGTTTTTTTTTAAATTATGACCAGCATCGAGGTAAATATTATAGGCTTTTTGTATCCGCAAAACAGGTCCCAGTGAAAAGAAGAAAAAAAAACATTACTACATTATGTATGCAGTTATGTAGGTTATGCATGAGTGGGATCCTTCAAGATTAAAAGAGAATGGCCCTAATATGTTATGGATTGGTGTTTTGTGAAGGCATTAACCCCTTAGTGACCAAGCTTGTTTGGACCTTAATGACCAAGCCAAATTTGTCAAATCTGGTATGTGTGACTTTATCAGAGAATAACTCTGTGAAAGTTTTGAATATCCAAGTAATTCTGACATTGTTTTTTCGTCACATGTTGTACTTTATTTTAGTGGTAAAAGTAGACTGATACGATTTGCGGAAATAACTTAAAAAATAGAAAAATTGAAGAAATTTTGTAAAAATTATCATTTTTCCCTATTTTTAACTGCAATATGTCACATATGTACACACATACTGTACAATTTTTTTTATTAAATATATATTTCCATCTCTTTACTCTATTTTGGTAGCACTTTTGAAAAAAAAAAAGACTTACAAGTTAAGTAATAATTTTATACATTTTGTAGTACATTTTGTTTTCCTGCACCAAGCCAGGTTTTCATAGGCTCATAGGTGTCAGAATGGTGGAAACCCCCACAAGTGACCCCATTTTGAAAACTAGACCCCTTAAGGTATTTATTAAGGGGTGTTGTAAGTATTTTGACCCCACAGTTTTTTTGTAAGAATTCATGCAAAGCAGGCATAAAAAAATATAATTTAACTTTTTTCATAAAAGTATCACTTTGAAGACCGATTTCTTTGTAAAGCGACCATGAGAATGAAGAAACACACCCAAAAATTTATCACCCTGTTTCTCCTGTTTTCAAAAATGCCCCCATTGTGACCCTAATGCGTTGCCTGGACACACGACAGGACCCGAAAGGGTGGGAGCACCCGGAGGCTTTCAGGACTCCTATTTTGCTTGAAAATGTTTTAGGCCCCACTGTACATTTGGAGAGGTTTTGAACTACCAGAACGATAGAAACTCCCCATAAACGACCCCATTTAGAAAACTAGACCCCTTAAGGTATTTATCTAGGGGTGTAGTGAGTATTTTGACCCCACAGTTTTTTGCTAAATTTAATGCATAGCAGGTGAAAAAAAATAAAAAATAACTTTTTTCATAAAAGTATCACTTTGAAGACCGATTTCTGTGTAAAGCGACCATAAGAATGAAGAAACACACCCCAAAATCTATCACCCTGTTGCTCCTGTTTTCAAAAATGCCCCCATTGTGACTCTAATGCATTGCCTGGCCACACAGCAGGGCTTGAAAGGAAGGGAGCACCCAGAGGCTTTCAGGACTCATATTTTGCTTGAAAATGTTTTAGGCCCCACTGTATATTTGGAGAGGTTTTGAACTACCAGAACGATAGAAACTCCCCATAAACGACCCCATTTAGAAAACTAGACCCCTTAAGGTATTTATCTAGGGGTGTAGTGAGTATTTTGACCCCACAGTTTTTTGCTAAATTTAATGCATAGCAGGTGAAAAAAAATAAAAAATCACTTTTTTCATAAAAGTATCACTTTGAAGACCGATTTCTGTGTAAAGCGACCATAAGAATGAAGAAACACACCCCAAAATCTATCACCCTGTTTCTCCTGTTTTCAAAAATGCCCCCATTGTGACCCTAATGTGTTGCCTGGACACACAGCAGGGCCCGAAAGAAAGGGAGCACCCGGAGGCTTTCAGGACTCCTATTTTGCTTGAAAATGTTTTAGGCCCCACTGTACATTTGGAGAGGTTTTGAACTACCAGAACGATAGAAACTCCCCATAAACGACCCCATTTAGAAAACTAGACCCCTTAAGGTATTTATCTAGGGGTGTAGTGAGTATTTTGACCCCACAGTTTTTTGCTAAATTTAATGCATAGCAGGTGAAAAAAAATAAAAAATCACTTTTTTCATAAAAGTATCACTTTGAAGACCGATTTCTGTATAAAGCGACCATAAGAATGAAGAAACACACCCCAAAATCTATCACCCTGTTTCTCCTGTTTTCAAAAATGCCCCCATTGTGACCCTAATGTGTTGCCTGGACACACAGCAGGGCCCGAAAGAAAGGGAGCACCCAGAGGCTTTCAGGACTCCTATTTTGCTTGAAAATGTTTTAGGCCCCACTGTACATTTGGAGAGGTTTTGAACTACCAGAACGATAGAAACTCCCCATAAACGACCCCATTTAGAAAACTAGACCCCTTAAGGTATTTATCTAGGGGTGTAGTGAGTATTTTGACCCCACAGTTTTTTGCTAAATTTAATGCTTAGCAGGTGAAAAAAAATAAAAAAATCACTTTTTTAATAAAAGTATCACTTTGAAGACCGATTTCTGTGTAAAGCGACCATAAGAATGAAGAAACACACCCCAAAATCTATCACCCTGTTTCTCCTATTTTCAAAAATGCCCCCATTGTGACCCTAATGTGTTGCCTGGACACACAGCAGGGCCCGAAAGAAAGGGAGCACCCGGAGGCTTTCAGGACTCCTATTTTGCTTGAAAATGTTTTAGGCCCCACTGTACATTTGGAGAGGTTTTGAACTACCAGAACGATAGAAACTCCCCATAAACGACCACATTTAGAAAACTAGACCCCTTAAGGTATTTATCTAGGGGTGTAGTGAGTATTTTGACCCCACAGTTTTTTGCTAAATTTAATGCATAGCAGGTGAAAAAAAATAAAAAATCACTTTTTTCATAAAAGTATCACTTTGAAGACCGATTTCTGTGTAAAGCGACCATAAGAATGAAGAAACACACGCCAAAATCTATCACCCTGTTTCTCCTGTTTTCAAAAATGCCCCCATTGTGACCCTAATGTGTTGCCTGGACACACAGCAGGGCCCGAAAGAAAGGGAGCACCCGGAGGCTTTCAGGACTCCTATTTTGCTTGAAAATGTTTTAGGCCCCACTGTACATTTGGAGAGGTTTTGAACTACCAGAACGATAGAAACTCCCCATAAACGACCCCATTTAGAAAACTAGACCCCTTAAGGTATTTATCTAGGGGTGTAGTGAGTATTTTGACCCCACAGTTTTTTGCTAAATTTAATGCATAGCTGGTGAAATAAAAAAAACAAAACACTTTTTATATAAAAGTATCACTTTGAAGACCGATTTCTTTGTAAAGCGAACATGAAAATGAAGAAACACACCCCAAAATCTATCACTCCGTTTCTCCTGTTTTCAAAAATACTCTCATTGTTGCCCCAATCTGCTTATTAGACGTGTGGCTGGGCCAAAAAGAGAGGGAGCACCCTTTGGCTTTCAGGGCACAATTGAATAAATTCTAGGCCCCATATCATGCATTTAGAGGCATTGAGCTGCCTGAACAAAAAAAAAAACACGCAGAAATGACCCCATTTTAAAAACTAAACCCCTAAAGGTATTCATGTAGTGGTGTAGTGGGCATGCGGACCAAAAAATTTTTAAAGGAGGAAATAATGGGTATCATTTCAGACACTATGGGTATATAATGTTTTCTTCAAGCTTTTATTACGTTTCCACATGAAATAGAGGAGACGTGGTAGAAGGTTATTTTGTTAGAAATATGCCACATTAATAAATTTGTGCGGCACAGAATAGAAGTGAAGCCGTGTATTCATAACGGATACATGTCGCTATAGACGTATTTGCCTGTACTTATGACTATGTCTTGCTGAAGAAGCAGTTGGTGCCATTATGATGTCATTGTGGACAGAATTCTGTCCTAATATAAAATCAGTCAGAGAGGAAAAAATAAACTGTACTGGAGTGACGGGCAATATCTTCAAACAAATGGAGGAAAATGTATCCAACTATGTTGCAAACTCGAGTCTGTTCAATAGATAGAAGAACACCTGCAGGGCTGTCAAGACAAGGTTTTTTTTTTTCAGTGACTGGTTGTACAACGTCTCTTTAGCTCCATCAATCCTTATGAGGGACGAATGTGCCAAGTGACGCGGTACACCATAACAGGCCCCTGCCCGGCAAGGTAGGAACCGCTATGTGCACAAAACAACCAATCACCTACAGAATATATAAAAGGACAGTGTCCAAAACCATCTATAGGAACAGTAAAGGATCACTAATCCCCAAAATGATGTCAGTATTTCCAGAAGAACCGTAAGAAAGCCCATGGTGTATTGATAAGGAACAGCTCAATTATTAGAGATCCTCCAAATAAAAAAAAAGATCATGCCCGTATCACGGTACAGAATTAGGAATGTAACAGCTGTATGTGGCAGGACATAGTCATAAGAACAGTCAAAATAAAAAAATTGTGGATGTGGGATTTTGTACTGGACAATTAATTCCAGCACTTGATCACCCACAAATAAATAAAAAAAATCATAAGGGGTAAAATTAGTTTCACGGTCTGAAAAAAATGTGCTCTACAACCTCTCCCACAAGAAATAATCCCTACTTGGAAAGCCCACGAACTAAAAAGAAAATATAAAGAAATTGACTCCCTAAAAAGGCCCCCAACCCATTTTTTTTTTTTTGTGTTAAATTCTAGTAATTTGCAACCGTGTGAAAGGTTTCGAAACAGGGGTAGTTACAAAGGGCTGGTTTTGATGGACACATGGGGCAATAAAAGCGGGTATCCCTCCTCCTGCCATGCTTGCTACATACCCGACACCTTTTTGTGGGGATATTTTTGGGTCTCAGTGGAGGGAATAGGGTGTAAAAAGTGGCGCTCTGAAAGCCTGCGCACATCCTCAGATTCGCAGGATTGTGCCGGTATAGTGGACTCAAAAAGGAGATGCTCAATGACCTTCTCCTGAAATTGAAGGAAAGTGAGCGTTCCTTGGGCTTTTTTGAAAATAACAAAACTGTTATAGGTAGCAACCTGGATGAGGTAGATTGCTACCTTTTTGTACCAGGCCTTATTTTTGCGCTTCACCAAGTAAGGCTGAAGCACCTGGTCGGAAAGGTCTACACCCCCCATAAATTTGTTGTAGTCTGTTACACAGACAGGTTTCTGCTTTGCAGTGGTAGCCCCCCTCTCCGTAATTGCCACAGTGGTGTCCGTGTGTACGGTGGACAGCATGTAGACATCCTTCTTGTCGGCCCACTTCACTGCAAGCAATTCCTGACTTGCAAGGGCCATGGATGTTCCTTTTCCCAAACGCCTGGACACCAACTGTTGTGGGAGTCCCACTCTGTTCTTCCGTACTGTCCCACAGGCCCCTGTATTTGCAGCATGGAGGGCTTTATAAAGGGCAACGCTGGTATAAAAATTGTCTGTATAGACGTGGTACCCCTTGTGCAGAAATGGCTCCATTAGGTTCCACACAATTTTGCCAGAGGTGCCAATAGTTTCTGGGCAGCCTGGGGTATAAATTTGGCAGTCCCTGCCTTCATAGATTTTGAAACCGCAGGTGTAACCCGTTGTGCTCTCGCACACTTTGTACAATTTCACCCCATATCTGGTTCGTTTGGAAGGGATGAATTGACTAAAGGAAAGACGCCCTTTGAAGCTCATGAGCGATTCATCTACTGACAAATTTTTGTCAGGGGTGTACAACTTTAGAAATAAATCACTTAGAAGGGTGATTAATGGCCTTAATTTATTAAGCCGATCATAAGCTGGGTCACTTCTTGGGGGGACTTGGGAATTATCAGTAAAATGCATGAATCGCATTAGGGCCTCATAGCGGTTTCTGGACATCACTGCTGCAAATACAGGGGTAGCGTGGACAGCATTACAAGTCCAGTAGGACCGGACAGAGGGTTTTTTAACCAAACCCATATTGAGGGTAATGCCTAAATTTTTTTTTATTTCTGGGACACTTGTGGGGCTCCACATTCTGGAGTACATAGACGCAGGCTTTTGTAGAACAAACTGCCTAGCATACAGATTAGTCTGCTGGACTATCAAGTCTAGGACCGTATCACATATAAATAAATTAAAAAAATTATAGGGGGTAAAATTTTGGACGTCGACACTAATTCCTGGGGTCGTTTCAAATTGGGGTACTTGGGGGGAAAATGATAGTGCAGGATGCCACATCACGGGAGGGACTGCAACACTCGGCCCTGCACTTGACACCTGACACCCTACTGCGACTGACGTATCCACCACCATAGGACTATGGGGTTCAGCGGTGGAATTAGAATCGTCACTGTCACTGTCTGGAACAAATTCGGAAGCGGTGTCTGTTTCGCTTTCAGAAGTGTCGGAACATAGCAAGGCGTAGGCTTGCTCCGCGCTGTACATACGCTGAGACATATTTATAGATGTGTATGTATATATATATATATATATATATATGCCCTATAAGTCCTAACCCTAAAGTAAACCTAAAATCCTAAAAACGACACAAATTATTATTAGTTTTTTTTATATATATTTTTTTTTTATATATTTTTTTTTTTATATAACAGACGTTAAATTAATTCTAAACGGCCCTAAACACGAACGCTAAAGTAGCCCTAACCCTAAAGTAACGCTAAACTAACGCTAAACTAGCACTAACGCTAAACTAGAACTAACGGTAAACTAGCACTAACGCTAAACTAGCGCTGACGCTAATCTAGCGCTGACGCTAATATAGATTTGATATATTATATATATATATATATGTATGTATAAGAACTATGATTTTTTATCACTTTCTTTCTTCACAGCACAGGACTTAGACTGATTTCTCTCTCCTCTCAGAACAACTACAATGGGAGGAGAGAGAAACACAGCCCATGTCCTGGCTGTGTTTTGAAAATAACTGTCAATGATCTCTGTGATAGGTTTTATCACAGAGATCACCTGATCAGGGACCAGTCACAACGGTCCCTGATTGTTGCTGTACCAGATGACGACACAGGTAAGACATGCAAAGCGCACTCGGGCGCCATTTTGGGGGGGGGGAATCGGACCGTGGGGGGGGGATCGGACCGGGGGGGGGAATCGGACATGAAGGGGAATCGGACGGGGGGGGGTGGAATGGACGTGGGAGGGGGGGACGCACTATTTATCCGTTCTCTCTCCTCTCTAAGGAGTTATTCCATGAGAGGAGAGAGAAATGGCGATTATCTGCCGGTTTAGCGTGAACGCCGTGAAATAGCGATTCACGGCGATCACGTGACCAGAGACCACTCGTTATGGTCTCTGGTCGTTGCCCCGAACTCTCAGCTACCTCCGGTAGCTGAGAGAACGGAGTCCCGATCTTTAATTTCGGCGCTACTTTAGGCTAATGCGATCACGTTAAAAGGCGTCGCATTAGCCTAAAGCCCATTAGTGAGGAACGTAAAAAGGCGTACTTTTGGTCACTAAGGGGTTAAGAATCTTAACTTTATCCAGATAATGCAATTCGTCCATTTTATAATGGAGTCATCTTGGTCAATGACATAGAGTCTCTGGAGTAGCTGCTTTAAAGAGGATCCATTACTAGTTTGGTAATGCAGTATGTCCTAGCTAATCTAATAGGTGCTGCCACACTGATAATGCTAGTGAAAATTGTGTCCTAATATGTTTATTATCTTAAAAGTTATGAGCATTTTTCTAAATATGCAAATGAGTCTATATTTGACAAATGGACATCAACACCAGCGATTCTCCAGAGGTGGAGCTTCCTCACAGCCTCTGACACTGTCCTATCAGCATGAAGCTGCTTCACACAGTGTGAGACTAAAGCTGGAGGGAAGGGGGATCACTTAAAACAGTCATATCTCAGGCTGAGGACCACCTGTGTCTCGGGCTTTGGAACAGAGATATCACCATTTGAAAACAGTCGGGATTAGAAACTGTATACTATATGATCAGGCTGTGTTGTTGGGCAGGGAAGGGGGAGAAGCTGTATGCTGATTGGACAGCGTCATACAGAAAACATTACGCCGCCCAGAGTAAAAAGAAACAGTCACCTCCTATTTGGCTATTAGAGACAAATTAGCATATTTAGAAAAATGCTCATAACTTTGCAAACAAACGTTTTTGAAAAAAAATCCCATTGTAGTTATCAGCATCATAGCGCCTATTAGATTAGTTAGGAGATAGGGAATTAATAATCTAGTGACAGATCCTCTTTAAGAGAAAATGTAACAACCTATTTTGTTTCCCAGATTTTAGGACACCAATGATTGTAATGGCTTTGATTCTTCGAATTGTATATGTTCTTTTACATCACTTTGTAATGTTGATCTCTTTCTGCAAGTTGTTCACGATGTATACAAAATAAATATAGTATTTCCAAAGATATACAACAGTTTATGTAGATTTAAAAATTGTAGTTTAACGTTTACATTATTGCACAATGGATTAATTTTTTCTATATGTAATACCCAAAAAATAACAACATAATAGTAAGCTGAAAAGAATAGCATTTTGAAAACATTTACACAATGCGGTAGATTTACTAAGCAATATCACCGACTTTTTAAAAATGTCTAATAAGTGGGGCTTGGCTAAGAGGAGCCATAAAATGTGTAAGATTTATTTCATAGCATGCACCATTTTTTTTGCCAGCCAAGAGTTGACGTAAGGAAGAGGAAAGTGTCTAACATGTCTAACAAGATGTGCCAAATTTCTCATACAGCATGCACCACTATGACACGTTTAAAGTAGTTTCTGCTTATCTGGAAAAATTTATAAATTAGTTTATAAATGAATAAATAAATATCTGTCTTTAAGATAGTGTTAGTAAATATCCACAATATATTTCATAATCACATATTGTTGTGCTCCATTTTGTAGACAAAAGTTTTTTAAAACTGGAGCTTTACTTTAATGCCCCAGGAGACTGCCATGGGCATCAAAAACGTTTTGACCCATATAAAGTACAATAGTTCACTAGGCAGACAAGCAAATATATTCAAATTTAAAAAAAACTGTCATTCTCTGCTTGTTTAACAGACAATCTGTTAGATTACACATGTATTATTTTGTATAGAATTATTATTTATCAATTTTAGATTTACAAATGGATTTTAGGATATCAGTTGTTCTTTACAATATTCATATCAAAAGTGCTAAAGAAGGTGTTAAATGTTAGCATAAGAGCCTCAATTTGTAGTCAGTCGCTGATTGTATTGACCTAAAAGTCTGTACTGAAACTTTGGGACAGGTATCTTAGTGGAAAATATATTCATCAGCAGCTAATAAAATATTGATAGAACAGAGATTATGCTGTCTGAATCTGAGTACTGTACATCCCTTCTTAGATCAAGTATCCAGACATCATTTTGTGACAAGCCAGAATACCATGCTGTCTGTCTGGGTTTTTTTTTCTAGACCTTGTAAAGTTTTATTTATAAACTACTTATAACTAAGGAATAACATAAGTATTGTTAAGGGAACACTCTCTAATCTTGACTTTTATCAAAATTGCACAAAATTCAAATTGTTGTTTGATCAATTGTCTATTCCAAATAATGAAATAAAATGTGAGCTTTGTGATCTACTCTAGAGTCTTTCTTAACTCCACTTAACTTTCACATGATGTCTACTTTCACAGAAATCCTTTTTCTTAGAGGCCAAACTGTCAACTTATGAGAGCCTCAATTGTAGTCCTTAAAGGGGTTTTCCAATACTTTTTTTTATTTCTTAAATCAATGCAATGTTCCTCTATTAAGATATTAGTGCACTCTGTCTAGCTTTTTCTTGATAATAAATGGTTTTAGTAACATTACTCCCTATTGTTTACCTGGAGAGGTTTGTTTTGCTCAGTAAGTTCATTCCTCTTCTCTTCCTGTGTTTCTCCTCCCTGCATGCACTGCTCTAGTCCCAGCATGCAATGTGCATGCAGCAGTGCACTTGCTCCGCCTACTACACCCAGCTCTACTAACTTCTGCAATCCCAGTCTTCATTTTGGTGCTCTCATTCTATTACTGCTAGCACAAGCTGAAATCACTGGATATCTGCGTTTTTAAACAACACTGACCCTATATGATGATACGTAAAGTTTGGTCTTTATAATTATAAGTTTTCTAAATGTATATTAACTGTTTATACAGTCTTAGTTTTAAATACTGTATTTTATATATATATATAAAATAAAAAAAATTGAATTCTAACATGTGAATTGGGATAAAAGGAGCAATACCTGTGGATCGCCGCTGCATCCTGTGTCGGAGATTCACAGTGAGCAAGAAAAAACTAAAGGGAAGCAGCGCTCCTAACTAGCCATCGATGAAAAATAATTCCCCTTCATGTAACTCTGCTACCTGTCAACTGAAAAGTCATCCACCACAGGGAAAAATGTTAGTCCATCATGTCTGATTCCCAGGTGTTTCTTTGCGGTACTCCTCTGTGTGGAAACATTTTTCACTCTGGCAGCTGATTTTTCCATTGACAGGTAGCAGAGTTACACAACAGGAAAACAAATTCCCCATCATGTAACTCTGCTACCTGTGAACTGAAAAGTCATCGGCTGTTTGAAGGGGGTGCACCGCTCGTATAAGCGCTGCTTCCCCTTACTTCATCACACTGTGAATCGCTAACTAGTTCGTATAGAAGCGAAGTATTGCCTAATTATTTTTTTTGGGCTTCCAGTTCAGTTCTGAAGTGGCTTTGAGGGGCCTATATATTAGACACCCCTATGAAACACGACATTTTAGAAACTAGACCCCTCAAAGTATTCACAACAGCATTTAGAAAGTTTATGCACAAAATGTTTTACCAGAGAAACGCAACTCAATACTTATTGTCCAGATTCTGCAGTAGAAATATCCCACATGTGGCCCTCGGGCGGTAATGGACTGAAGCACCGGCCTCAGAAGCAAAGGAGCACCCAGAGGATTTTGAGGCCGCCTTTTTATTAGGCACCATGTCCGGTTTGAATAGGTCTTGTGGTACCAAAATAGTGGAAACCCCCAAAAGGTGATCCCATTTTGGAAACTAGACCACTTGAGGAATACATTGTAGTTTTCTTGGGGTGCATGCAGCTTTTTGATCAGTTTTTATTCTATTTTTAAGTGGCGCGGTGACTAATAAACAGCAATTCTATTGTTTTTTAATTCTATTTTTGTTACAGCGTTCACCGTGCGCTATAAATGACATATTCACTTTATTCTATGGGGCGATACGATTAGGGCTCATTTACACGAGCGTATTATACGTTTTTGCAACGCGCGTCGCAGGGACCTATGTTACTCTATGGGGCCGTGCAGACAGGTACGTGATTTTCACGCAGCGTATGTCCGCTGCGTGAAACGCACGACATCCTATATTTGTGCGCTGTTCGCGCATCACGCACCCATTGAAGTCAATGGGTGTGTGAAAACCACGCATGTCGCACGGAAGCAATTCCGTGGGACGCGCGTGATTCACGCAACAGCACTGTAAAGGATGAATGAAAACAGAAAAGCACCACGTTCTTTTCTGTTTACAAACATCCAAACGGAGTGTCATAATGATGGCGGCTGCGCGAAAAGCACGCAGCCGCGCATCATAAAGGGCTGACACACGGAGCTGTTAAGTGCTTTTTGCGCACGCAAAACGCCGCGCTTTTTGCTTGCACAAAACGCACACGCTCGTGTAAACTCGGCCTTACGGTGACACCAGATGTTTATAGTTTTTTTATGTCTTATGGCGTTTGCACAATAAAATACGTTTTGTAAAAAATCATTCACTTTTTGTTACCTTATTCTAAGAGCCAGAACTTTATAATTTTTCCATCAATAAAGCCGTGCGAGGACTTATTTTTTGCGTAACGAACTGTAGTTTCCATCAGTACCATTTTTCGGTAAATGCAACTTTTTGATCTATTTTTAATACATTTTTTGGGAGGTGAAGTGACCAAACAATTGTGATTGTGGTACGGTTTATTATTATTTTCTTTTACGGCGTTCACCGCGCGGGATAAATAACAAAATAATTTTGTAGTTCAGGCCGTTACGGACGCGGCGATACCAATTATGTATCGTTTATTTATATATTTTTATTAATAAAAAAGGACTGATAAGGGAAAAAAAGGGGGATTTTTTTAACTTTTAATTTCTTATTTTTACACATCTTTTTTAACTTTTTTTTTTACTTTATTACTTTGTCCCACTAGGGGACTTGAGGGCAGGAGGCCCTGATCGCTATTCTAATACACTGCACTACATCCGTAGTGCAGTGTATTAGAACTGTCAGCTATTCACTGACAGCAAGCATAGTGGGTCCTGACTTTGTCAGGACCCACTAGGCTTCCGTCGATGGCATAGCCGGACGCCTTTGTTTGGTGTCCGGTTGCCATAGTAACCATCGCCGGCCGCTATCGTGTAGCAGGCCGGCGATGGTAACTTAACCCCTAAAAACCCGCGATCTCTATAGAACGCGGCTTTTAAGGGGTTAGACAGCGGGGACACAGCGATCGGTCCCCGCTGTAGGAGCTGCGGCAGCTGCTGTACGAGACAGCAGCTGTCACAGCTCCTGCACCTGTCGGGAAGACGGCCGAAACGGCCGTTATTCCTGCAACTTCGTATACACACCGCTACACACCTTCAACCTTGCGCATGCGCAGTGTAATATACACGGCCGCTGAAGACGCAGCCACATAATTTCACAGAGCATGCGCGGTGGAGTGTGTTCACCACGCATGCTCTAATTCAATAAAGAAGCACGTGGTACGGTTACGTCATTTTTGACGTAACCGTACAGTGTGTAAGCCGGAAACCGGAAGCAAGGCAGAAGACCAAATGGACGGGTCTGCACAGGAAGTGCAGATTTTGCATTGCTAAGGGGACGGCGACGGAGGAGGATATACGACGCTACAGCCATCTGATGAAACGTAAGTACATTGGAAAGTTATATCTTTTTCATTGTTTTATTTAAATAAATGTAATTTTTTAGTTCCGGAATACCCCTTTAACAAGATCAAAAATCCAATGACAGAATGAGGTACAGTAGGCATAAACACTCATATGCCGCTCATTTATGGTCTGTACTTTCTATAAAACTATTTATATTCTAAAGACAACATTGAATTCCAGCAATAGACCACACAGCAGACATTCAAGGGCAACATCTAACCCTTGGGCTTTTAGTTTTGCTTGATTAACGACATTGACTTAATCATCCACTAGAACCTTCAAACATACCTACAGTCGAAAAGAGTATGAAGGAGAATATCGAAATAATAATAATAATTCATAATTATTGGGATATGTAAAAAAAAATCATAAAAAACGTGGATCAACACCCAAACAAACACAAGGTGATGTCCGGTCCATGATTATTAGATTGTAAATATGTAAGCGTGTGTATCACAATAATGTAAATGTATCTAATACATAATCTGACAGTTAAGAGGTTAAACCACACAGACACAAAATAGAATAGGTACATATACTACAATAATAGATAAAAGGAAGCCCAAAAGGCCGAAAGGGAGTACCTCCTCTCGTAACCCCAGACGAGCCAATGGTGAAATACGCATTGGGGCCGTGGATTTAGGTGGTGACAAACTAGGTGATTGCCCACAGCCCCTATTCCCTGTGGACAGGATCCCTAAGAGCAAACTAAAATCACCCATTATTATTAAGTGGTGTGATGTATGGGGATATTATTTGGAAATTAAATTGTAGGATTATGTGAGACTTATTTGGCAGTATTATGTGGACTCTTTAAGGGAGTATTATTTGGTATTATCTGGACTGCTATAGTGGAATTGTCTTGGCAGTATATGGCAATGTCATGTGTGCTGAAATTGCAAGAAAAACTGTCTAAAAGGGCAAGCAGAGGGGCCCTACCAGTTTTTTTACAAAATCATCCCTGTCAGGGCCAGTAGGACTTCCATTGTGTTTTATAAAATGTCCTACTGACATGTTTATAAAACACCAGTTTTAGTAAAACTCCTTTAAGGAGAAGGAGCTATAAAAAGAAATATAAATAATACAATTTAAAAATAATTAAATAATATTATTTGATTGTATGTAATAATGTCACTAACTATAAATAAATGATTGCTGTGGAAAGATGACCGTCCATGTGTTAATGTGCCCTCAATCTGACAAGAGTTCAGATGTTTTTTTTTCTCTTGGGATGTTGGTTGTTTAATACAAACATTGTAAGATAGCCGTAATGATCTTAATTAGATTCCCGTGGAAAGGTCATTGTTGTGCAGTGCTATATATGTATTTTCTCATATCATAAATGATAAAATGCTCCAATTATAGTGTTAAATTTGTGACAGCAATAATCTGAATGTAAGTCCCTAATCTGTTATGATTTGTTTGATCAACATACATAATTGTTACTTATTTTCTATTGCAAACAATTACAGTTATATGTATTGGCACCTTAAATATGTGTGTGCATGCTCATATGTGTTGGACTATGATCACGGTCTAACCTGGATACAATGATCTACCATTCAGATATTTCAGGGCAGGACCAATAACTCACATTTACAATATGGTTATCACTGCACAAATGAATTATATATAGGATATGAACCAATATACTTATTTTCTATTATGTTATTATAAAATACAGGTGCTGTTTTGACTACTAACATGTAGTGGCGTACATTATCCTTGAGGAGAAGTGAACACTGCACCTTAAATAGCTCTCTTGTCTGACTGCATGTAGGGAGACATTTTGGCTTATAAGATGTCCAACTCAGCGCGAAGCCCTACATTACCACATCAAAAACACATCACAATGCAAGTAAAATTGCACACACATTAGTTCTACATATTAGATGGTGGACCCTTACAATAATTTAATATGGTGACCCTAATAGCCCCGCACCCCCATCTTCTCAATGAGCAAAAGTAGAGGTGGACTCAGCCAAACCATGTTTAACACGGTCGCCTATTAATTTAGATGTGCACAATGTAATATTATATAACCGCTAGAGGTTAAATGTGTGGCCAGATTTTCTTCCAGCGGTATTAGCTGTTCAACTGCAGTGACTTTGTCCTTATGAGACCACTTCTTTAACACTGAGAAGCAAATTATCAATGGTACTGGAACTTGTAGGCTGAGTTTACACGGTCTGGATATGCTGCGTAAAGTTACACTGTGTATCTGCCCCAGTGGCCACAGGGAATTCAGGGCGAAAAACCACACCAAACTGTCGTGCAGTTTTTCGCCCGGAATGTCTAAAAAAACTACATCTTAGATGGTGGACCCTAGCTAGCAGGCCGACCTCCTGGGATGACGTTTCATCCCAGGAGACCACTAGAGCCTGTGGTTGGCTGCAGCGGCAGTTACATGGGATGAAACGTCATCCCAGGAGGCCGGCCTGAGGGAAGAAAAACAGACTCCTGGGTAAGTATAAGATTTTTTTGAGTTGCGTTTTTTTGTGGCGGAATCGCTGCAAACCCGCTGCAAAAAACCGCAACAACTGCTATTTGTTGCAGGTTTTACCTCCCCATTGAATTCAATGTGGAAAGCCCACAACAAATAAGCGGCGTTTACGCAGACACAATTGACATGCTGCGGAGTCAAATTTTGCACCGCAGGTTAATTTCTGTGTGGTTTTTTTTCTGCTCCGCATTTACGCAGCGTGTGGATGTGATGTGTTTTATCCCATCCACTTTGCTGCTACTGTATTTGCTGCGGATTTTCAGCAACATATTCCGTTGCGGAAAATCAGCAGTATTTACGTTACGTGTGAACTGACCCTATTGGTGCACATCAAATAGTGAGGCATGCTGCATCAGTATATGCATGTGAACTGATACTTTTGGATCATAT
The DNA here is from genome assembly GCF_050947455.1 of Rhinoderma darwinii. Lineage (NCBI taxonomy): Eukaryota > Metazoa > Chordata > Amphibia > Anura > Rhinodermatidae > Rhinoderma > Rhinoderma darwinii. The sequence continues at coordinate 190,890,963 of NC_134690.1, read as the reverse complement.
ACTAAATTAACTCAGAGTTAGTTGATGTCAACACATCAGTTGATGCCGGTTGACATCTTATTAGCACTATATGGTCCTTACAACTCTATATAAGGCCGGATTCACACGAGCGTGTTCGGTCCGTGATATACGGTCCGTATGTCGGACGCATTTCCTGGACCAACACACTGCAGGGAGCCGGGCTCCTAGCATCATAGTTATCTGTGACGCTAGGTGTTCCTGCCTCTTCGTCGCGGAACTACTGTCCCGTACTGAAAACATGATTACAGTACAGGACAGTTTTCCCAAAGCAAGGCAGCTCCTGATTTTCAGACGTTTTTTAACAACTCACGTTTTTCGCCGTGTATTTTACGGATGTTATTGGAGCTGTTTTTCAATGGAGTCAATGAAAAACGGCTCCAAAAACATCCCAAGAAGTGACATGCACTTCTTTGACTTGGGCGTCTTTTTACACGCTGTCTTTTGACAGCGACGCGTAAAATAACACCTCGTGGGAACAGAACATCATAAAACCCATTGAAAGCAATGAGCAGATGTTTGTAGGCGTAATGGAGCCGGTTTTTTTAGGCGTAATTCGAGGCGTAAAACGCCCTAATTCTCTATCTGGCTAATTTAATAAATACTACGCTACCAGGCACGGGTCTCTCCTCTTTTGTATTTTCTGATCGATTTTGTGGCTGACTACAAAATGTGTGATCTGGTTCAAAGAAATGGGGATATTGAGCACAGTGGCGTAGCTACAGGGGACGCAGTGGTCGCAATTGCACGCCCTGCACCACGTCCATTATAAGTTACTTTAGTAACTGGGGCCTATGTAATAAACTACACGCGCCATAGTAACTGTATGCTTACCCCCTCGTTCCCGAACGTAGCGGAGGACCTGACATCATGACGTCACGATGCTGTGCGCTGCACACAACGTTGTGAAGCTGGATGGCATCAGGACCTCCGCTGCGCCCGTAGCCGAAGAGGAGGGTAAGTATAAAATTACTGTCTGCTGGGGCCCTGTGCCTAAGCCTACCGCATGGTAGGCTTAGATACACGGCCCATGTGTGACCCTGTCTAAAGAGCCCTGTAGCTAAGCCTGCCACATTGTAATGTAAAGGATTACTGTCCTACTATGTGGTAGGCTTAGATACAGAGCCCATCAGACAGGATCAAACATGGTGTATGATCCTGTCTGCTGGGCCCTGTATCTAAGCCTACCTTGTGGTAGGCTTAGATACAGGGTCCAACAGACAGTATCAAACATGGGCCCTGTATCTAAGTCTGTGTCTAACGTGTTACTACTGGTGCTTTATGAGGTTTTTGCTTTTTTTACAGGTTTGGTTGTTGGACTTGGACTACTTCGATGGCGTCTTTTTATATTTTCAATAAAATGGTTAACGAGGGTTGTGTTCTTTTTATATTTTAATAAAAATATTTTTTCAGTCTTAGTATTTTTTTTAAAACTTTATTACAACCACCTTAGTTATGGCCACTGGCTGATTCACAGCGCCTATTACTAAGGCAGGGCTTAGTATTAGCCAGTGCAGAGGCTAACACTAACCCCAATTATTACCCCGGAAATATTTTCGCCGGCTAACATTAAGACCTGCCTTAGTAATGGACGCTGTCAATCATCCAGTGGCCATTACTAAGGTGGTAGTAATGAAGTTTAAAAACATACAAAGACATAAAAAAAATATTTTACTGAAATAAAAAAAAACACACAATCCTTGTTAACCAATTTATTCAGAATAAAAAAAATAACGTTATTGAAGTAGTCCTCGAATCCGAAGTAGTCCAACAACTAACCCTGTAAAAAAAAAAAAAACACAAACACACAAAAAAATTTGTAACATAAAAAAGCAAAGCAATTATTACACTTATTTTTCCTGGGTCCAGCGCTGGAGCCGCAATGTCAGCGAGCTGGGCTCTATATCTAAGTCTATTATATGTGATAAAGTTTGCTGAGCCACTGTATCTAATCCTATCCATAGCTATATGGTCATAGTGCTATATATATGCTGTGTCCCCTAACGTTTTAAGACCTTTGCGACGCCCCTGGCTGCTAGTGCTGGGTCATTGGGTCACTTAGGAGAGCCAGTGATGCAGCTGAAAGCTGCGGGTTGTCGGCCATTAGAAGAAGTTGGGGTGGCCTAAAATACTTTTGCACCGGGCCAATGAGCCTTTAGCTAGGTCCCTGAGAGAGCATGAATATTCAAGTGCAGCAGTAGTAATTATATATCTCTGTCCTTAGGGTGGAAATATTGCTGTATACATATATGTTATGAAAGGAGGCTCATTTGAATATTCCTGGTGGTGAGCTGGTTAGATGCTGAAGTGTACTCTTATGATGCATTAACATTTCTTATACAATGAAAAATGAAGAGTCATAATTCATGTGTAAAATATTTTTTTATGATATCATTGAAGTGAAATGGAATTTGAAGATTTGGAGTTTCACTGGAAAATTGTATCATTACCCTTTAAATGCATTGTAATGTGGTATGAGCTTTGTACAGTTTCCATGTGCCATGAGTCATGCTGCTGACAAGTCCTTGTTAGCTTTTGGAGGTGTTTGTCCAGTTGTGTTCTCATGCTGAGGGACAGTGTACTTCCATTTATAAATGAGATGCAGTAGAGGGAGATCTAGGAATGTTTATGTCACGCTAAATGAATAGTCATCTTGTTATTGCATATAGACTTGACATGCCATAGTACCTTAAATTAGAACATTTAATTTATCTTGTGTTACAAATATGTTGGCACATAAAAGGTGCTGTAATACAGACACAGCATTATGATAGGAATTATGACTTATTTAACATACCATATACATCTATTATTCTAAAAAAAAACATGGTATAAATCAGTTTTGGATATTGTATTTTAGTTAGCACTTTGCATCTTGATTTACATTTTTATTTGTTATTTTTTTTTTTACAAGTTTTACACATTTTACACACAAAATAATCATAACTCATATGTTTCTCCTCCAGTGAAATTGGGATGTACATTTACAGGATTTTAGCTGCACATTTTTTCTTCTCAAAATTGGTATCCAACACCAGAAAATACTTCCATTTCTATCTTTTTAAGAGGTATTGCAATGTATTTCCTTTTATAATAAACAAGTAGTAGATGTAACGTCTATCGCCATGGCCCGTCGTTTTGACTTAAACGGCCATGGACATCCTACGTGTGTGCAGCGTCCTCCTGTGAGGCGCCGGCACTCACCTCCGGAAAATCGAGACTGTCTCCGGAGGGCGCGCGCTCATATTGCAGGAAGTCTGCAATCTAGCCCAGGATGCTCTGGGCTATAAAAAGGGCTCTGCCCTCTTGCTCTTTGCCAGTGCATTGTTTGTTACCCAAAGTTTGTCGTGCTAATGGTCTCCCAGTGTCTTCCAGTCTTCCAGTTTAACAGTGTACCTTGTTCCTGTATCCTGTTTCCGTGTTACCCAGTTCTAGTGCCGTGCTGTGCTGTTGCCGTGTTGTCCTGCGGTCTACGCCTGTTTTGCTACGCTTCACTTCACGTCTTCCCGCCACCTGGTCCCAGACGTGCTTGCCTTGCTACTGTCTACGTTGCCTCAGGTATCCTCACTGAACTATTGAACTCTGTACTTTACCTGTTTGGCCAGCTGCCATCCCGCTACGCGGTACGGTCCAGTGGGTCCACACCCCGCATCGTGACAGTACGCTCTGGTCATGGACTCCGCTGGTCAATTCAAAGGCATGTCACCCTCCCAAGCCATGCAGGCGGACCTGCTGGATCTCCGAGCTAGGCAGGATCAACTCCTTGTGGCAGTGGACTCTATGGCACAGCAGCTAGGGACACTAGTTGCTTCTCTTCCTGCCTCTATGCAAGTTCCTCAAGTCAATCCTCCTGTTACACCTCCTGGCAGTTTCGGCCCGGATCCTCGGTTCTCGCTGCCATTGCCCTCTCGGTTCGATGGAGACACCAGTGCATGTCGGGGGTTTCTGAACTAATGCCACATTCATTTAACCCTGCACTCCCGAGCATTTCCGTCGGACGGAACCAAGATCGCATTCATATCCCTACTGGCCGGCAAGGCCCTGGCATGGGCTGAGCCTATCTGGGAACATCAGGGACTCGAGACCCAAGATTTCCAGGGTTTCGTGCGAATATTCCGGACTGTTTTCAAGGAGCCAGGGCGAGTCTCGTCGGCAGCCACTGCTATCTACAACCCAGTTCTGGACTCTGGCAGGAGAGCTATCCTGGAACAATGAGGCCTTGGTGGCATCCTTTTGGCATGGTCTGTCGTCCGAGATCAAGGACGAACTGGCCACTCGAGACCTGCCTCCTGCCTTGAATGACTTGATTCTGCTTGCCACTCGGGTAGACATAAGGCTGAGGGAGAGATCTCACGAGGTTCGTCAGGAGCGATGGCGTCCTAGACTGGCGCCCAACTTCCAGCAACCCCTCTTGCCTGCTTCTATTACTTTGCCTGAGGTCCCGCTGCAAGTAAACTGACTAAAATTATCGGTCCAGGAGAAACAGCACAGGCACAACTCTGGACTTTGCTTATATTGCGGCCTCGCTGGCCATGCTGTGCGTCTATGCCCTCATTAGCCAAAAAACCCCAGCGCCTAGGTTTAGTTGGAGAGACAACCCTGGGAGTCAATGCATTGAATCGAGAACTCTCTTCCAAACTATTCATTCCCGTAAACATATTAGTTGGCGAGAGGTCCCATCTGGTCTCTGCCTACCTGGACTCCGGCTCTGTAGCCAACTTCATCTGTCAAGACCTTGTGGATCTTCAGTTGCCTACTATCCTGCTTGAAAGGCTGTTGATCGTTGCCTCGGTGGATGGACTGCCATTGCCTGACCCAGTTGTGTCCGTGACCAAGCCGTTGAGACTCCAAGTGGGAGCTCTTCATGCTGAGCTCATCTCCCTGTTCATCCTGTCCAAGGCCATCAATCCTGTGCTGCTGGGCTTGCCTTGGCTCGGTCTGCACGCCCCCGTCCTGGATTGGAACTCTGGAGAGTCTGGGGTCCGAAGTGTATTGACCGCTGTCTGGGTCATATCCAATCACCACAGCCTGCTCCTCTTCAGCCATTGACAGGGTTGCCTTCTTGTTTCTCCATGATCTTCAGGCTTTGCCGCCACACCGGGCATATGATTGTCCGATTAACCTGGTTCCTGAATTGTCCGCTCCTCGTGGTAGAGTGTACCCTCTCTCCTTGCCAGAGACCCAGTCCATGTCGGCCTACATTAAGGAGAACCTGGAGAGGGGTTTCATTCATAAATCCTCATACACGGCCGGAGCAGGGTTCTTCTTTGAGAAAAAAGATGGATCACTATGACCTTGCATTGACTACCGAGGTCTGAATCAGATCACGGTGAAGAACAGGCACCCTCTGCCTTTGATCTCTGAACTGTTTGATCGCATACGGGGGGTTAAAGTTTTTCTAAACTGGACCTGCGTGGGGCCTACAATCTGACCCAGATTTGTCGAGGTGACGAGTGGAAGACTGCCTTTAATACTCATGATGGGCACTACGAATACTTAGTTATGCCCTTCCGCCTGTGTAACGCCCCCGCAGTATTTCAAGAATTTGTCAATGAAATTTTTCATGATCTCCTTTATGTTTGTTTTGTGGTGTATCTCGATGACATTTTGATTTTTTCCCCAGATCCAGTAACTCATCAAAGTCATGTCCGCCAGGTGTTGCTCCGTCTAAGAGAGAATTGCCTTTATGCCAAGCTGGAGAAGTGTGTGTTTGAGAAGAAGTCTCTATCCTTCCTGGGCTATATCATCTCTGATGAGGGCCTCAAGATGGACCCCCAGAAGGTAAAAGCTGTCCTGGAGTGGCCACGCCCCCAAGGCTTAAGGGCCATACAACGCTTCCTAGGATTCGCCAACTTCTACTGGCTGTTCATTCCCAACTTCTCATCTTTGACTGCTCCGATCTCCACCCTCACTAAGAAGGGTATGAATGCCAAAATGTGGACTCCGGAGGCTGAAACCGCATTTGAATCCTTAAAGAAAGCCTTCACGTCTGCCTCCATTCTGCACCATCCTGATGTATCCCTACAGTTTTCGTTAGAGGTGGACGCTTCCTCTGTTGGTGCTGGTGCACTGTTGTTCCAGAGAGGATCGAAAGGCAAGGCTGTGGTATGTGGCTACTATTCCAAGCTGTTTAGTTGCGCTCTGCGGAAGAACTCGATTGGGGACCGGGAGTTACTGGCCATCAAGCTGGCTCTGCAGGAGTGGAGACATCTACTGGAGGGCGCGGTTCATCCTATCCTGGTCTTCACGGATCACAAGAATTTGACCTACCTACAGACGGCCCAGTGGTTAAATCCTCGTCAAGCCAGGTGGTCGTTGTTCTTTGCTCGGTTGCGGTTCGAACTCAACTACCGACCCGCCGACAAGAATGTGAGGGCCGACGCCTTGTCTAGGTCTTTTGAAACTGAGGATACTATGGAATCCCCACAGAATATTATTTATCCATCCTGCATCTTCTCTGTGAATCCCCTGCAAGTTAGAGACATTCCTCCGGGAAGGACTTTTGTGCATCTGGCAGACAGAGGAAGACTTCTTTGCTGGGGTCACAGTTCTAAGCTGCCAGGTCACACATGTGCTCGTAAGACCCAAGATCTAATCACCCGTCAGTTCTGGTGGCCCACGCTACCCAAATACGTTATGGACTTTGTCTCCCCATGCACGGTATGCGCAGCAAATAAAGTTGCTCACTCCAGACCCGCTGGCCTGCTCCCACCACTGCCTGTGCCCGTTGCCCCCTGGCAACATGTCGCTATGGACTTTGTCACAGACCTTCCTCCTTCTGCGGGTTGCAGTGTGATCTGGGTGGTGGTGGATCGATTTTCCAAGATGACTCATTTCATCCCCTTGACCGGCCTGCCGTCTGCTACGCGATTGGCTGACCCCTTCATCCAACACATCTTCTGTCTGCACGGTTTGCCCCTGCATATTGTCTCAGACCGAGGGGTCCAGGTCACCTCAAAGTTTTGGAGAGCACTCTGCGGTCTCCTCGGTGTAAAATTGGACTTCTCTTCGGCCTATCATCCCCATTCCAATGGGCATGTAGAGAGGGTTAACCAGATTATGGAGATATATCTACGTCACTTTGTTTCCAAGCGACATGATGATTGGGTGCAGTTGCTCCCGTGCGCAGAGTTCTTTTATAATAACCACACCAGTGAGTCGACCACTTCCAGTCCATTCTTCATTGTCTACGGCCAACATCCTCAAATACCTCTTCCTGTCTCTACTATGTCCCAGGTGCCTGCAGCCGACTCGACCTTCAGGGACTTTCTACAGATATGGTAACAGACTCGATCTTCTGTCCTGTGGACCGCATGAAGAGAAAGTCAGATACAAGAAGACTGGCTCCTCCACCGTTTTTTCCAGGGACTAAAGTCAGGTTGTCTTCTAGGAATATCCGGCTAAGGGTGCCGTCGTGCAAATTTGCCCCTAGGTTCCTCGGACCCTTCGAAATCCTGCTACAGATCAACCCGGTATCCTACAAGCTGCGACTCCCCCCTACCCTCAACATTCCTAACTCATTCCCTGTCTCCTTGCTGAAGCCCATGGTCCTGAACCGCTACTCCAGGACACCTAGTTCCGCAGTGGTTCCTGGCGAGATTCTGAGATTCTGGCCACCAAGAAGGTTGGAGGAAGGGCATTTTATTTAGTGGATTGGAGGTGGTTCGGCCCAGAAGAGAGGTCTTAGGAGCCACAGGAGAACATCGACGCTCCTGTACTCGTGAGGAAGTTTTTCTCCCGCTCTGGTTCCAAGAAGAGGGGGCTTAAGAGGGGGGATACTGTCACATCTATGGCCATGGCCCGTCGTTCTAACTTAAATCTTGACGGCCGTGGCGATAGACATACTACCTGTGTGCAGCATCGTCCTCCTGTGAGGCGCCGGCACTCACTTCCGGACATTGAGACTGTCTCCGGATGGCGCGTGCGCCCGCACGGTCTTAAAGGGCCAGTGCGCGCATATTGCAGGAAGTCTGCAATCTAGCCCAGTATGCCCTGGGCTTTTAAAAAGGGCTCTGCCCCCTTGCTCTTTGCCAGAGCATTGTTTGTTAACCGATGTTTGTCGTGCTAATGGTCTCCCAGTGTCTTCCAGTTTCCCAGTGTACCTTGTTCCTGTATCCCGTATCCTGTTTCCGTGTTACCCAGTCATAGTTCCGTGCTGTGCTGTTGCCGTGTTGTGCTGCGGTCTACGCCTGTTTTGCTACCCCTCACCTGACGTCTTTCCACCACCTGGTCCCAGACGTGCCTGCCTTGCTACTGTCTACGTTGCCTCAGGTATCCTCACTAAACTATTGAACTATTGTAACTATTGTACTTTACCTGTTTGACCAGCTGTCATCCCGCTACGCGGAATGGCCCAGTGGGTCCACACCCCGCATTGTGACAGTAGACTTGGTAGATGGGGAATTTGGGAAACGAGATAACAAATGTTGAGGGATAATTCACAAACTTATAGGAAATTCTTATAAGCAAAAAAGGAGAGGTTTTCCAGGACATCCTTATAAAATATAAATTTTATTTGGCAACCTTATTAAAAAAATGAAAGTAAACACGGCGCAGGTTGGATGGACTGACACTCACACGCAAGTGTCTGTCCATCCAACCTGCGCTCTGTTCACTTTAGTTTTTTAATGAGTTGTCAAATAAAATAAATTATTAAGGTGTATAAAAGCCCCCAAATATACTGTTGGACTATAAACTACACGTACTATACTAATAGCTAGAACTGTGTTTGGAAAGGGTACTATAATATTGAGATGTAAAATGAATTTAATATGACATCCAAAAAAAAGCAAGCACATACTCAATCAAAACTCACATTGCAAAATTATTAAGCCATCCAGCAGAAGGGCTAACTCCATACTCTGCCCCATGCGTATCGCCAGGCTTCCATAGGGCTCCATAGTAAAAACATGCTTCTGTGTTATATAAATCTAAATATATTTATCCCCAGATGCACGTAAATTGTGATAACTATAGAAAACTAGATACAAGATGAGACAAGAAGCTCACATGTTAACGTGGCATTCTCCGCATTCCAATGCGTCTGTGCAAAGAAAATCAGTACTGCCGATGCGTTGTTTAATGGCGCATACCTGAAACATCACACCATTATGATGTGACGGTTGACAATGGTGGATGCGTATTGATCAACATTATAAAAATGGCAAAGTATATGGGCATGCACTCAGCATACCTAAGAATATTCTCACCCAAACAATACACTATCGGCGTTTATACAATCTAAGGTGTCCCCAAAAATATCTATTCAGATAGAACAATGGTGCATGTCAATAATAGATTAATATTGATTTTCAACAGACGCACTCTACAGGATTAAACCCCAATGTAGTTTATATATACAAATATTAAAGATAATATATAGGTTAGCACAATGCATTAAGAATAAATATATTAAAAAAATAATATTATATATATATATATATATGTATATATATATATATATATATATGTATATATATATATATATATATACAGCAATATATATATATATAGCCAAATATAGAAAAATTGTATAATAAAGTTATAGATACGAAATGCATGTATCAAAATTATCATATAAAGTGCAAAGTGATACCATAATCCACAACCTTAAAGGGGTTTTCAAGTCCCTAAAAATTGTTGGCCTATCTTCAGGATAGGCCATCAATAGCTGATCAGTCGGCGAGTGCTGCTTCCCCTTCATTTCTACTTGCTCACTGAGAATCGTCGACATACATATAGCAGCGATTCACATGTATTGCAGCCTTCTTCTTCCATTCACTTAAATGGAAAAAGAAGGCTGCAATACCTGTGAATCGCCGCTACATCCGTGTCGACAATTCACAGTGAGCAAGTACAAAAGAAGGGGAAGCGGCACTCGTATAAGCACTGCACCCCTTCATAACAGCTGATTGGCGTGGGTCCCAGGAGTCGGACCCCGATCGATAAGCTATTAATGGCCTATCCTGAGGATATGCCATCAATTTTTAGGGACTGGAAAATCCCTTTAATGAAGTACAACGTATTGACTCAAAGATTGACAAATTACAGTCCCACATAAATCTAGTAACATTTTTGTAGATCAAGAGCTATAGATGCCAAAACTTATAATAGTGCCACAATATTAAACCATATATATAGATCACTTTAAATGGGAGTCCAGGGACGATGCAGAATTTATCGAAACGGAACATCTAATCTACATACTGTACAGATATCACAGAAATAATAAGCTATTCACAAAAAAAATATTTACTCATTTTACAGTAAACAGAATCAGGGCAAAACACACTTAATAACTTATCAAATTTTATGGGGGTATTTTAATGTACACATATATTACTACAGTTCCAAAAAGGTGTAAAAAAAAAAAGTGAGGACCAAAAAGTTTTATTTTTTGCTTTTTAATCTGTTCTTCTATAGCCCTTTTCTTCTCCTTATTTTTATCAAAAATTGAGGTGATAAATATATAAAGGTATGAAAGAGCTAATTATTTCCAATCTTTAATGACCTGAAACAAGACTCCTGAGCAACCCACGCTTGTGGCGATACGCAAGGGGATTTTATGGATCCTTCTTCCAACCAGGACACATTGGTGATACTTTTGGCTTTATAATATGCAATTCTGATTTTACTCTTTTTCAGGCACGTGTCGTGTTTTGCATTGTTGGCATTTATTTGCACATACCTTTTGGTTGTGCCCTACATATACACATTTTATTGCATGTTTCTCCGATATTTGCTTTGTGCCTTCTGTGGCCAGGATTTATGTGGGAGGTTTGGTATGGGAGGGTATAATTTTTTGGGGGTCTGTACTCCAATGCGTTAATCATGTGTCGGTTGAATGTGTTTTATGTTTTTAACCATTTTTTGTCTGTTTTTCAGCATTTTGATTAAATAAAATCGTATGTTTTTTGCATTATGGAATTTAATTTATAATGCTCTCCACTCACTCTGCTTCAATATATAACGCACTTTAAATAATTTCTGGACTCAAAAAACAAGTAAATACAGAGTAAACATAAGTAAAATTATTAAATTACAGTCTAATTCAAATAGTTAAAGTAAAAAAAAGGTTATAAGTAAAAAATTTTATATATCATCAGTGACTACAGTATTAATCGTGACTATTAATTTATAATCTTATCTTAATAACTAATGAATCATAATGAAAAATCTAAATGTGTACTAAATAGGTGCAAGGGTCAGTGTATACTAAAAAAAAAAATATTTTGTGAAAATACAAGCAGGTGAAAGGAAGGCCAGAAAAGAGAAGCATATTTTTTATATTAACTCACTTTTATAAACACTTGTTAAGGGAAGTTCATCTTTAACACCTCGTGGTACAACCGTATTTGTCAAGTAGCGGGATAGTGGACCCACTAGGCCGTAACACCGTAGCGGGGAGGCAGCTGGCCAAACAGGAAACCCCAGCACTACAATGTCCCGCACAAGGGTACCTGGATAGTCCAGACAGTGGCCGCAGCTCTGGCACTGATGAAGATGGGTGCAGCAGATAAAGCCAAATGTGGCGGATGACACAGGTGCCACAGGTTGCGCCAGACGTGGTGGACTCCACTGGACGTGGCGGATACCACTGGACGTGGCGGATTCCACTGGACGTGGCGGATTCCTCTGGATGTGGTGTATTCCTCTGGACGTGGCGGATTCCTCTGGACGTGGCAGATTCCTCTGGACGCGGCAGATGAAACAGGACGTGGCAGATGACACAGGACATGGCAGATGACACAGGACGTGGCAGATGACACAGGACGTGGCAGATGACACAGGACGTGGCAGATGACACAGGACGTGGCAGATGACACAGGACGTGGCAGATGACACAGGACGTGGCATGACTCTATACTCAAGGCACAACACGGGAAACAGGACAGGTAACAAGGCACGGGTAACAACTGGAACGGGAAACACTAAGGAACCATTTGCACGGCAGACTGGGAAAACTAACAATGATCAGGCAAGGATCAGAAGGCCTGGGGCCTTCTTATAGACCATGAAATCGTGGCAGTTGATGAAGATCATGATTTCCTTTGTGCACACGCTGGCCGTTTAAGGCCGGGCACGAGCATGCGCGTGCCCCCTACGGGACACAGCAGACCGGAGCAGAAGTGAGCGCTGGTGTCTCCTAGGAAGGATATAGGGACCAGCGCTCACACGGATCCATGGCTGCGGGCGTCGGGAGGTGAGTAAACCCAATGGCCCACGGCCATGTACGCTACAGTATCCCCTCTCTTACGTCCCCTCTTCTTGGGGCCAGAGCGAGAGAGGAATTTCTTAATAAGCGCAGGGGCACTGAGGTTCTCTTCTGGCTCCCAGGACCTATCCTCAGGACCAAACCCTCTCCAGTCCACCAAATAGAAAGTCCTTCCTCTTACCCTCTTGCAGTCCAGGATCTCCCATTCTTGTCCGCATGACCGTAGTGGAGCACAAACTGGAAACGGGTGAAGTACAGCGACCACCTGGCTTGACGGGGATTCAGTCGCTGTGCAGACTGAAGGTAGGTAAGGTTTTTGTGGTCGGTGAAGATCAGGATGGGGTGAGCATTGCCCTCTAGAAGATGTCTCCACTCCTCCAGAGCCAATTTGATGGCCAGCAGCTCCCGATCTCCAATAGAGTAATTGCACTCAGCAGAAGAAAAAGTCTAGAATAATAGCCACATACTACTGCCTTTCCTTTGGAGCTCCTCTGGAACAGAAGTGCACCTGCACCAACAGAGGAAGCGTTCACTTCCAGTGAAAACTGCCAAGATACGTCAGGATGATGGAGGATCGAAGCTGAAGTGAAGGCTTTCTTGAGGCTAAGAAATGCGGACTCTGCCTCTGGAGTCCACACCTTGGCGTTTACACCGTTCTTGGTAAGGGTAGAGATGGGGGCCGTCAGAGAAGAGAAGTTAGGAATAAACTGACGGTAGAAATTGGCGAATCCCAGGAACCGCTGTATGGCCCTTAAGCCTTGAGGACGTGGCCACTCCAGGACAGCTTTCACTTTCTCAAGATCCATCTTGAGGCCTTGACCCGAGATGATGTAGCCCAGGAAGGGCAGAGAACTCTTCTCAAAGACGCACTTCTCCAGCTTGGCGTATAAATGATTCTCCCTTAATCGTAGTAGAACCTGACTGACATGCCTCTGATGAGTCGTCGGATCTGGGGAGAAAATCAAAATATCGTCGAGATAAACAACAACACAGACATAATGGAGATCTCGGAAGATATCATTAACTAACTCCTGAAACACTGCGGGAGCATTACACAGTCCGAAGGGCATCACTAGGTATTCGTAGTGCCCGTCCCGGGTGTTAAATGCCGTCTTCCATTCATCACCCCGGCGAATCCGGACTAGATTATAAGCCCCCCGCAGGTCTAGGTTAGAAAAAATGTTGGCTCCTCGTATGCGATCAAACAGCTCCGATATAAGTGGCAACAGGTATTTGTTCTTGACCGTGATCTGGTTGAGACCACGGTAGTCAATGCAGGGTCGAAGGGATCCATCCTTCTTTTTAAAGAAGAAGAATTCCGCCCCGGTCGGGGAGGAAGACTTTCGTATGAAACCCCTCTCCAGATTCTCCTTAATATAGGCCAACATGGATAGTGACTCTGGCAAGGAGAGAGGATATACTCTACCACGGGGGGAGAGGCATTAGGAACCAGTTCAATGGGGCAGTCATAAGTCCGATGTGGAGGCAGCATCTCAGCCTCCCTTTTGCTGAAAACATCTGCAAATTGAGCAAACTGGGGAGGCAGTGCTGCCAATGACTGAGGCAGAGGAGGCTTGACAGGATGGATCTGCAACAGACAACAACCATGGCACTTGGAGCCCCATTGGAGAACCTCTCTAGATGTCCAGGACTGGGGTATGTAGTCAAAGTCAAGGCAGGCCCAGTAGAACAGGATTTGATGGCCTTGGGCAAAACAAGGAAAGAAATTAGTTCAAAATGAAGGACTCGAACCTGGAGCTTCAACGGCTTGGTTTTAGAAATGATGGGATCCGGCAGAGGCAGTCCATTAACTGAGGCAACAGCCAAATACTTCTCTAGGGGGACTGTGGGCAACTGAAGATGATCCACAAGCTCTTTCTGGATGAAGTTTGCAGCAGAACCAGTCAAGATAAGCAGAAACTTGATGCGTCCTCTCGCCGGATACTAGGGTTACAGGAATAGTCAGCTTGGAACAGAATGCTTTATTAGGTACCGTTCCATCTAGGGTTGTCTCTCCAATCAGTCCTAGGAAATGGGGTCCCTCTGGCCTCTTGGGACACAGACACACAATATGGCCTCCGAGGCCGCAATACAAAGTCCAGAAGTGCGTCTGCGTTGTCTCTCCTGGGTAGACAATTTGACATAGTTACTCTGCATAGGATCCTCTGGTGGGATGACTGAGGAGGATTGCTGGAAAGTAGAATCCAGTCTAGGAAGTTCTCTCTCTCGGAGAAACTCTTGGGAATACTCCCGGATCCTCATGTCAACCCGGGAGGCGAGTAGGGTAAGATCGTCCAGGGCAGATGGCAGATCGCGAGCAGCCACCTCATTCTTGATCCCTGAAGACAGTCGCTGACAGAATGTGGCCACCAAAGCCTCGTTGTTCCAGGTCAATTCAGCAGCCAGGATACGGAGCTGAACGGCATACTCACCCACAGAGAGGTCTCCCTGATGTAGGGTCACCAAGGGTTCAGCAGCCGAAGAAACTCTCCCAAGTTCCTCAAAGATCGAGCGGAAGGTCTGTAAGAAGCACTGCAAGTCACGGGTCTCTGGTCCCTGATGTTCCCACAGAGGATTAGCCCATGCCAGGGCTTTGCCAGTGAGAGAGATGATGAAGGCGATCCTGACGTCATCTGAAGAGAAGGACCTGGCATGTAGTCTGAAGTGGATCAGGCACTGATTCAAAAATCCACTGCAGGACCTCGGATCTCCGTCATAGCGTGGAGGTAGCAGCAAGAAACACAGGGGATTGGTACCGGTACAGACAGGAAGTGTAGCAGGAGGAACAGCAGGAATGGGTGTGGTGACGACTGTGGTTGGAGCAAGCAGCCGATGGGCAATGGCGTTCACCGACAGGAGGAGTTGGTCTTGTCGTGACTGGAGATCCTCCATCTCGGCCAGTATGGCTTGTGTCGTCAAAGTCTCAGGTTGACCAGCGGGGTCCATGGCCTGAGCGTACTGTCACGTAGCAGGTTAGTGGACCCACTAATCCCTACTGCCGTAGCGTGGAGGCAGCTGGCCAAACAACAGGAAACCCCAGCAATACAATGTCCCTCACAAGTGTACCTGGATAGTCCAGACAGTGGCCGCAGCTCTGGCACTGATGGAGATGGGTGCAGCAGATAACGCCAAACGTGGCGGATGACACAGGTGCTTCAGGTTGCGCCAGATGTGGCGGATTCCGCCGGACGTGGCAGATGACACAGGATGTGGCGGATTCCTCTGGACGTGGCGGATTCCTCCGGACGTGGCAGATGACACAGGACGTGGCACGACTCGATACTCAAGGCACAGCACGGGAAACAGGAACAGGTAACAAGGCAGGGGTAACAACTGGAACTGGAAACACTAAAGGGACCATTTGCAAGACAGACTGGGAAAACTAACAACGCTCAGGCAAGGATCAGAAGGCCTGGGGCCTTCTTATAGACCAGGAAATCGTGGCAGTTGATGATGATGACGATTTCCTTTGTGGACACAGCAGACCAGAGCGGAAGTGAGCGCTGGCGTCTCCTAGGAAGGAGATGGGAAACAGCGCTCACGGATCCATGGCTGCGGGCGTCGGGAGGTGAGTAAACCCGACGGCTCGCGGCCATGGACGCTACAGTATTCAATTTAAAAATCCATCCAGATTCTAGCCTTAGCAATTGCAGAGTGGGATCCCCACCTCCTAATATTGGGCTGCTATTTGTTCAAACAAACCACCTTAAACCTTGGTACCTACCATGGCTTACTTATAGTGCCAGTCCAAAAAAGGGAATATCGTCTATGAATCTGAACCATCCAATGACATGTTCTTAGCATAATCGTGAAACGAACACGCACTCTTCCTCCCACCAACCCAAAAAATAGGTTGGCATAAAAGGGGGCACAAAAGTGCATCCATCGCTGTATCAAAAACTTTCCAGAAGGTCCATAATTATGTAGTTATGGTGCAAAACGAAGTAAAGGAGACTCAGCAAAAATTAGTTGTGTGCAGGATCATCGGGGATATTCTAGTTCAGAAAGTATCCAGCTGTGTTCACTCCATCCTGATGTTTGAAGTTGGAGTATAATGACTCCACATCACATGTTACAATCTAGGTATCTGGAGGTAGATCCAAACAGTATATGTACAAACGTATTGTGATACACCTCTTAATCATTGAATTCACATGTTTTATTCAGTCCCATTGCCAAGTGGAAAATTAAGCAACTAACCTAGTATAAAAGCTCCTCCAGGTGTAATGTCTAGGTTTCCCAATACTTTTGTTCATATAGTGTCTATATCTAAGAACTTGAAACTACGATAAAGAACCATAAACAACAATAGTTCATATGACAACTCTGAAAAAGTAAAAAATAGAAAAAGTAAGGGCAAAACCCTATTCTATTGGTACAATAGTAAAGAAGAGCCGATCATTATCTAAACACTCACATTATTCCAAATATGGTTTGTTTGGTAATGTGTCCACTTTTTACAACTGTACAAGAATTCAGGTCTCCAAACAATTTCCCAAGCTAGTAACTGTTCAAAAAGTTATAGTTGCTCAATTTTCTCCAACCATTGCCGAATGGGAGGAGGGTCAGCAGAACGCCAGTGCAGGGGTATTAGAAGTTAAGTCACTGTAAACAGCCACGTTGGGAGGTCATGCTGGGTAGGTATAAAATGGGGTGTGTGTGCCCAGAACAAAATCATTTGTGAAATTAGCTTAGTTAGTTGTTGTCACGGATAGCTTTAATTTTTTGCTTAATCTTTCTCCAGAACCTCTCCAACATTCATCAGTAGGTAAGATGTTGTGCGTTTGTAAAAACACTGGAGTCTTGTACCAGGAGTTAATGTCTTGAAAGAGTTCTATTGTACTTGTATACATTTTGAGAAACCAGGGGAATGTGAGAGGATAAAAAGAGTTTTGATAACCCAATTCCAATTCCCAGACTTTTCAGATATAACAGCTTGCCAGATGAGGCAGAATTAAGAAGCATCCTATGTAGCTTAGAAAGTAGTTTTGGAGGCAATATAGGGAGCAAGAAGAGGTTTTACAGCCAATTAAGTTTGCATAGAGAAAAGGACATTAACCTGCCATTCAAAGTGCACTGTTAGCGATAACACAGTTTCTGCAAAAAACTAAATTCTTACGCTACAGATTCCGAGAGCAAAGACTTTGCGTCTACCAATTGGTTCCCTTCATAGGCAGATCTGAAAATGAAATCTCTAGGAGGCATAATTTCAACAGCTTTGTTTAATCA
This sequence comes from Rhinoderma darwinii, assembly GCF_050947455.1. Classification (NCBI taxonomy): domain Eukaryota; kingdom Metazoa; phylum Chordata; class Amphibia; order Anura; family Rhinodermatidae; genus Rhinoderma; species Rhinoderma darwinii. Next base: position 190,873,502 of record NC_134690.1, on the reverse strand, counting down.
TAAATGATGGAACAAGTGATGGGGGCATCATTGGTGAAGGGGAAGACCAAGGGATCTATTGGAACTGGGTAGATTAGCAAACTTCTTTAGTGCCTTTTGTAATAGCACTGGGGATTTTCAAATCTATGGAGGGAGCAGAAGGTGGCCACATAAAAAGTAGATTATGTGAACCTAGAAGGTGTCTTTCAATATCTATGTGGTGAGCCGAATAGGAGACCAACTGGAGCCAATAAGAAAGGTGATCGGCTTTATAATACATATAAAGACATGGCATAGCGAAACCTCCTTTAGCTTTATATTTAATGAGCTGGGAGTAGACTAGATGTGGGTACCTGTCGCTCCAAAGAACAGCCTAAACAGACTGCGGCTGGCGTTAAAAAAGGACTAAGGAAGATGGATTAGAACAGTTTGCAACACGTTCCGGTAGGATACATGTTTTTAGACTATTTTTCCTGCCCACACAAATAGTAAACAGCAGGCGGAGGTTTTCTAATTGCATTTTCACATTGAGTAAAAGGGGGGAGTAATTTTGTAAATATACAAGATCTGGGTCAGCAGGAATTTAAATACCTAGGTACTTGATGGCCGATTCCAGTCATCTAAAATAGGAATTGGCTTTAAGGCTTCTGACTTCGGTTAATTTTTAAGTTGGAAGGTCCTCCAGAAGCCTTAAAGATATGGAGGGTGGCTTAATTCATTCCAAATTACAATTACAAATCAAGTTATCCTCCTGGTCGGCATTGCTAAATGCGGACATTCCTGATACACGCAGGACTAATAAAAAGCTCATGTCACATATTCTATCCGACGCTAATTGGACCATAACGATAAGCTGGAAATTCCTAACTATTCCATTTTTGAGGACACTTAAAGAGATCCACCAGTTTGAGAGAATAGTCAGTATTCTTGAAAATAAGCTCCCAAAACATGATGCCCAATGTTCAGGCTGGTCCTGATGGTGATTTCTTTAGTACACCTAGTTCGTATATAGAGAACACCCACTCGTAAATGAATCCATATCCTTCTATAAAATTAGCTGCACTAAATTTAGAAAGTTTTTTTTTTAAAGTTTAACTCTAGTTTATTAACTTCTTCCAAATCAGACATGATAATCTAATATTATTTAGAGATCATGCATATTTCAGTTGTGAAACAGACTGGTCTTAAAGTAGATTAAGTTTTTTTTTTATCTTAATGGCACATTTATGTATGTTCCTGTTTATACCATAACCTTACAAATAATGTGTACATTTGTTTACAATTACTAGTGATATTATAGCTTTGCGAAGCTGTAAATATTCCCGACCTGTGGGAAACTGCACTCTTTTATCATGTCTTTTATTGACAAATAAAGACATGTAAAAAAAAAAAAAAAAAGATATGGAGGGTGGCTAGGATAGCTTGAGCTAGGTTCATCATCAAAATAAAAAGGTCATCTTCATCTTCAAATGCCGCTGTGATGTGCGTGAAGAAGCCAATTTGCAATCCTTGAATCTAAGGCAATTGCCTTATATTTTAAATAAGGGCATCCTTGAATAAAATGAATAAGAATGGCGAAAGAGGGCATCCTTGATGCGTACCATTACTGATATTGAATGGAGAAGTCAAAATACCACTAATTTGAATTCTTGCGCGGGCTTGTGGTACAGGTAGAGGAGAGTCGAGGTAAAATGAAAATGTTCCAGTATTCATTGCAGAAATGTCCAATGCAGCCTATCAAAGGCCTTTTCGGTATCCGTTCCAAGAAGAACAAGAGGGATATTATGCTTTTTTTCAAAGCAAATAGTATGTATAATTCTTGCAGCGTTAAACTTGCCCTCCCGAAGAGGCATCTGTTCCGGACCAGTGGCGTAACTACTGTGGTAACAGCCGTAGCATCTGCTACGGGGCCCGCGGATTGAGGGGACCCGTGCCGCTAGCCGACACCCCACCATATGTCCGGTGGCTGCTACAGCTGTAGCGACGATAGTACGGGGCCCGCACCACCGAGTCTCTAACATTTATGGGTCAGGCAACATGGGCCCCCTCATGCCCGGGGGTGTCCCTAGCACTGGAGGGGGCCCCGGTGCTAGCGACAGTCACCCCCTCTTGCAGTAATTGTACCTGTGCCCGACCATTCAGCACCTTACAATGATGCTGATTGGCAGGGCAAAATGACTTGCACCGCCAATCAGCGCCTTTCAACGTTGTGATGACGTCATCACTCCGCTTCCTTGCTTGAAAGGCGCTGATTGACGGGGCAAGTTATTCTGCCCTACCAATCAGCGCCTTTGAACGATGCGTCATTCAGCTCCAGCAGACCTGCTCAGAAGAGAGCAGGTCTGCATTGCCACCGGACAGCGCGGGAACGGGATCATGTGAGTATGTAAAGTATTTTGTGTTTTTCTAATAAAACTGTGAGTGGCATTATCTACAGGGGGGTCTATATGTGTGGATGTGAGCCAATGTATACAGGGGGAGTCTATATGTGGGGCACTATATACAAGGGGGTCTATATGTGGGGATATGAACCACTTAATACAGGGGGGTCTATATGTGGGGCACTATATACAGGGGGGTCTATATGTGGGGATATGAGCCACTTTATACAGGGGGGTCTATATGTTGGAATGTGGGCCACTATATACAGGGGGGTCTATATGTGGGGCACTATATACAAGGGGGTATATATGTAGGGATCTGGGCCACTATATACAGGGGGTCTATATGTGGGGCACTATCTACAGGGGGAGTGTATATGTGGGGATGTGAGGCACTACATACAGGGGGAGCTATATGTGGGACACTTTATACATCGGTGGGCTATATTTACAGCACTATCTATAGGGGAGCAATTTGTAGGGCACTATCTATAGGGGTGGGCTATATGTGAGACACTATATACAGCAGTAGGTTACCTGTGGGGCACTATCTACAGGGGTTTCTATGTAGAGTAGTATATACAGAGGCTCCAAGGGGGGTCACTACTTACAGGAGGCTATGGGGGCACTAACTACAGGGGGCATGGTGTGTACGTGTGGAACACAGTGTATGGTACTATTATATTCAGGGACATAGTGTATGACGCTATTATAGTTAGTGGTGCAGTGTGTGGCGCTTTATTATATTTAGAGGTGTTGAGAATTTTAAATACGTTTATAGGTGCAGAAATGTTTTAAAAGTGAGAAGTGAAGATATCTGAGCGGAAAACTGCAGAAATGGGTTGTGGCTGGAAGAAATCCATCAAAGAGGTCTGGACGGGACAAGAAAAGAACTAGAATCGGAGACATCACCGGTGAGTCACTTAATGTTTATTCTGCCTCTAATCAGCACTGTAGTTACTGTATGATCGGCAGTGAGATGATGGGTGGTATGATATTTTTTGTGAAACAGCATCTCCCAGCATATCCTTACCATTGTTCAGGCCATGCTGGGAGCTGTCGTTTTGTGCCGTACAAACCTATACAGCAGGGGTTGCACTAAATTGAGCTGTAATTGTTATTTTGCTGTATTTATGTACTGAGCTTGGTTCTGGGGCTGTATATATATGTACTGAGCTTTGTTCTGGTGCTGCATATATGTACTGAGCTTTATTCTGGTGCTGCAAATATGTACTGAGCTCGGTTCTGGTGCTCTATATTTGTATTGAGCTTGGTTCTGGAGCTGTATATGTCATAGCTTGGTTCTGGAGATGTAATTATATAGAATATATTTCTAATAACAAAATTGCAGGGAAATGGAATTGTTCTCAATTCATTGTATGTTGCATGGGAACCTGCCTGGCAGTTTTAACCCCTTGAACTGCTATCATGCAGTAATACATGACCTGACAATATTTCCAAATGTATGTTTTTTTCAGATGCAGCAAAATCTTTAAAATCCTCTTTTAAAACGGTGAACATTATATGCTAATTACTCATTAAAGGGTCATGGGGCGGTGCCGATATCCTGAAGAGTCACATAGTCCTGCCTCCAAACCCAACTTTCCATGTTTGATTAACATCCCCCTGGCTGATACAACTTTCTCGGATGCGCCATTGCCTGTTGGCACTATACACAATGGGGGGCTGTGTGTCACTACTAAGGGGGGCTGTGTGGCACTATCTACTAGGGGGGCTGCAAGGCACTATTTACAAGGGGGAGGGCTCTGGCTCTAGCTACAGGGGTCTGTGTGTGGCGCAATCTACAGGGGTCTGTGTGTGGCACTATCTACTAAGGGGGGCTGTGTGGCACTATATACAAGGGAGGGGGGCTATGTGGCACTATATAGAAGGGAAGGGGGCTGTGTGGCACTATATACAGTGGGAGTTGTATAGCGCTATATACAGGGGGCTTTATGGTGATATCTACAGGGGACTATATGACACTATCTACAAGGGGGAGGTGGGGGCGCTATCTACAAGTGGGTGGTGTCACTGTCTATAGGCGGGGCTGTATAGCACTGTCTACAGGGGGGCTGTATGACACATTCTACAGGGGGCACTATCTATAATGGGGGCTGCTTGTGGCACCTGGGGGGCCCAGTCAAGAGTTTGCTATGGGGCCCAGACTTTCCTAGTTACGCCCCTCTTCTGGACCCATTAGATCCTACAGGAAGCAAGCAATTCTATAAGCTAAAATCTTAGCCTACCATTTGAGGTCAGTGTTAAGGAGGGAGATAGGTCTATAATTTGCGCATAACTCTCCATACTACCTCTCCTATGGTATGACCGCTATGTATGCTTCAAAAGACTGGCATGGGAATCTGTCACCTTCAAGGATCAAGTTACACACTGCAAAAAAAATGCAAATCGAGAATATCTTTACATTTTTTATAATAAGAAAGCATATGGGCCCAGACTTTTACAGATGGTGTAAATGAAAGAACTTCTATTATCTCAGCTAAGGTAAATCGAGAGGGGAGCTTAACCTGCGCCTCCTGAAAAAGTTTAGGTAAATGGACAGAGTCTAGGAAGCTATTCATCTGCTCTAACCTAAACAAAGAGGGCAGAAGATTCTCCGAGGTATTTAAACTATAGAAATTCTTAT